>NC_137507.1:22367500-22912500 GCF_041902795.1 Electrophorus electricus
CCCGAGTCTGCCAACCCGTTCTACAAAAGGGAAACAGGCAGCCAAAGCTGCTATGGCGATCAAGCCTTTGTGCTGCTGGAGTCCTTGTCGGAGTATGGAGGTATTGTTGCAGGACTGCTCTTGGGTTATTAACCTTTAGATCATGTTCGTCTGCGTGCCACCATTATGAACTACCGACCATGTGACTTTCTCAAGCAGTTCCGCGTGCTTAGAAACCCAGCTCTGTCCGCATGATTAGGTAGAATATTGCTATTGATGCGGGCAAGTCCCTACTATCCTTCCCTATGATGGCTTATAACAGATCTAATCCTAGAGATTCCAGGGTAAAATGGTGGCTTCAAACTAGAATTAATTCTTGACAAAGATCTGTATCTTATGCGGCCACTCCTGTACCTGGTTTTACTGCCAGTCTTTAATAATGAACTGTACCTTCTGGAAGGCTTGAATGTGGAAGATTTGAAGCTCCGCACATATAAGTTCTTCGGGCCAGGAACAGAGTATGACACGCCTGTCAATGATCCGCACCGAAAGAGACAAGGTGGGGAAAACCTACTGGGATATTAAAGCTTTCTGTGCTTACAGTTTACTGACCATGACGTAAAAAGGGAGATGTTTGTTTATTGTCTTGGGGGGGGTGTATGTTAAATACAATAATGTATTGTTTGATACATTGAATTGTCAATGATACTCTAATGGCCCAAGGTCCCAGGCCTCAGCTGCCCATAAAAGGCCCCTGGAGACAAGCAAGCCTAAAAACTTTTTTGAAAAATGTGGACTTGGGCAAGTCAGAAACAGGTACCCAACTGCCAAAGATACTACCTCACCACTTCCAGTGTTCTGTACAAAAACAGCAGTATGACTCTAAACTGTTTACTGGATCCTCTTGCAGGATGTAGCACGGACAATCAGATGGATGGTGTGGCCAAGCTTGCACCCATCGTGGTGTGTTATGCAGGAAAGCCCGAGATGCTGGAGAAGGTGGAGGATGCTGTGAGGGTCACCCAAAACAATGATGCGTGTGTGGCGGTGACTCTTGCTGCCGCAAGGTAACCTTTTCCAGTCAGCTAAATGCAAAAGTCTAGGTTTAATTGGGTTAATAGCAGATCAGCACAGCACGTATTCTTTAAGTGATAGCTTAAAGATGCAGGAACACTGAGTAATTGTTTTTGTGTTTATATATTTTTTCACACGTGCATGACACATGTGAATCTCACTTGACTGAATGACGCCTGTCATTGGTGTCTCAGTCTCACGGCAGCTGTTTCAAGTGGTTGTTTGTTCAAGTCCTGTATGTCAATGAACAAATATTTAAAATCAGACAATCTGTGAAGGGGTTTTCTAACTTAAGGCTCACCCTGAAAGGTTCCTGGAGCATTTCATTCTGAATGGGCCTGATCCTAATGCACTGGACACAGTGCTGGAGCAGCTTAGTGACCCAAACAGAAAGAATCCACAGGAGCTGGACAAGGCTGTAGCAGGTAGGCCTCATTAATATATGACTTGTGAAGAATGACATGACGTATACCAAAGCCATGGGAAGGCTGGGCCTTCCTTGTTTCCTTTCCTAGTTAAATTATTGACAAGTACACTGGCCCACTCTCGCGTAAAGTCTCTTGGTGTTTACTATTTAAGTATTTACTTTTCACTATTCTTTAGTCACACACGTGATATTGCTTAGTACTGATTGCAGTCATTGCTTTATTTGCTTCATACTGTGTGTGACATTGCACAAAATATGACATTTTGCTGGAAAATAATGTATACAGCATATCTATTTTGCATTAACTTTAAACCTTTTTCATATATAGGATATATTCATCAAGTGAGGGACAATTTGAACATGTCCCCAAAGCAGCTACTTCCTGTGGTGTTTTCAAATACCTGAGGTAGATAAAAATCTTGATCCTGACCCCTCTATTACAATGCGGTGATGTACTGATTCACCTGTCCAGACAAAAAGAATTAAGCAAAGATGATTTTAATAGAACATCCCTGTTGACAGTGCTCTAATGCAAAACACTGTGTCAGCTAAAGATGATTTAATAACATGAAGCTTTCAGGTCATGGCCTACACTGGGAACATGTCCCTGCCACTTTCTGCATCAACTGATTTTGATCCCATCACTTTTTGAAAGTGTACTTCAAATATTTAACATGATATAATAGTTTATATAACATTTTAATATATCTTATGTTAGTCAGTAAAACAAAAGAATTATGTTCCTAATTACAGAATTAGGAAATGTTTGCTTATCTTTTATGTTGCACGATCCTGAGATAATAAACGTGAAACAAATTATTTTTTAATCAAAATAAATAGAAAACAATTGAACTACAAATATATTTTAAACCAGGGTGCTGTTACTTGACAAAAGTGCCAATAAAATCTTTTGTGAACCTCATCATTTCAGTCCCAGCACTGATTTATTTTCAGTGATTTCTTAAATGGAACATGAATTTGAGGGGCAGCTGAATTGAATGCAACACCTGGTCTGCATTATTGTCCCCAGCATGTTTCAAAGCAAAGTAACACCCATGCTTCTGATGCACTACAGAGCACTGTAGAAAGCTCTTAATCTGGATTTAATCTGGAAACCTGGCCATGTAAAATTTTTACCCATAAAACCATTACTATTTAAAGCAGGAACAGATATACAGACTATATAGCATTTTTTTCAACTCTCTAACTTCTTGCAATATTGTACAGATTAAGGGGTGTGCTTGTCCATTTATAACTGTATACAGCCTGCATCCAATGTAATTCTTGTCTCATCCTTGCAGGTCTGCCTGGTGCATTCCAAGCAGCAGTGCATGGTGTCCTGACGGCCATGGATTTCGAGCAGGCCGTGCGGGACACCATGCGCTGCGGGGGATGCACCTGCAGCCGGGGCTCCTTCATTGGGGCATGTATCGGGGCCCAGGTATTCTGACTATTTTTCTTCCTCCACATTACTTTGACCCTATCCCACTAGTGTGAAAAGCTCATGATGCGTTTATACATTAGTGTTCATTACTGAACAGTAAAAATGATTGACAGTAATAAGTTTGCTATGCGCTGCTTTATGCCAATGTGTATCCATATAATTTGTTGTTTGGTTCTTTTTAATGGAATTGAGAGGGCAGGGCCAGTTTTCAATGTTATGTTGTTTGTTTGCCTATTTACTAATGGTGAGTCAATTTTCTTGTATCCTGAATCCTGTTTCAAGGTTGGTCTTCAAGGGATCCCAGATTCATGGAAGAGCAGGACTTTCAGGTACACCACTGTTTTGGAGTTGGCCAAGAAGATTGTTGGTCCAGATGAAGCATAGACTTATTTTTCTTTTTCTTTCTTCCTTTCTTAATTTTTATTTTTTCAGTGCCTAATTCTTTTCCACGGCTCCTGTGATTGATGAGACAATTCATGAAAGCTTAAACCAAAATAAATGGTTTAAACTTGATTTATTTGATCTGTTACATTACAGCATGCCATGTTATATTTTACTAATTCTTTTATTCTTTGTTCTTTTCTGAAAATGTTTGATTGGTAAGATGGAGGGGTCCTGGGCTTGTGTAAGTCAGTAATTGTGGACAGGTAATAATTGTTGCTTAATAATTACAAGTTAATAATTGCAGGTTAATGATTATCTGAGAAAATGCAATGGCTTCTGTTTTATTTTAGTAGTATATGTACCTCTTCACATTGGTGGCAAACTTTGCAGCCAATATTTCTTGTGTGTACCTGTCTCTATAGTGAGGTTCTTCATCAGAGGTGGTTTTTCATCAGATACCGTCGTCAGGTAGTCTTCCATGGTGTTCTGTCTTTTTAGGGTCAGACAACATTGTATTTTATGTGATTTTTGTTTGTTTTTTGCAATAAATTACATATTTTTCCCCTTAGTTGTGTTGTAATTTGGTTCATTTCAATCAGGTTTGTTATTTTCCTCCTTCCTGAGACTGAGGTGTTCTGTTGTGTGGATCTGAGACACAGTGGCCTAGGACAAGATCAATTGATCATTGTTTTCTTTGCTCTTGGTATTAGTGAGGGTCGTTTTTTTTTAAATTTATTTATTTTTTATGTTTCCAGAATTTGATTGCCCTTTTCCGTATCATAATTAAAAGATATTGGCCTAATTCTGTCATACGCTCTCTCTTAACCTGTGCTAAAGAGATTTGTGCCATCTGGTGGACATGTGCGAAATAGAGCCGTAAACACCTATTTGCATGAATATTGCAAAGGTTTGGCATTTATTCATATAAATAATGTTAATATATATATATATATATATATATATATATATATATATATATATATATATATATATATATATATATATATATATATAAAGCATTTTAAAATATATTCTAACGAATGACAATATACGTATACGAATAAATGTATCGACAAGAAATCCATTTGTTTTTGTATAAACAACCATTTAAATGCAATTACTCATTTTCCAATTATAAATTATTTTCCTGCATAATGTAGGATTAAAAATACCTTATAACCTATTTTACAAAACAAACTTTAATCTGCCTACCTCAGCCTATGTTTACGTCCAGCCACACTGTTGAATGATTCATACGCCTTCGACCCTGCCCAATGATAGAGGGGTGTGTGTGGCACGACCTCTGCCCAATGATAGAGGGGTGTGTGTGGCACGACCTCTGCCCAATGATAGAGGGGTGGGTGTGGCAAGACAGTTTACCCTTTGGATTACTAGTTTAGTTGGAGAGGAGTGTGCAGGTTTAGCAATAGCAATAGCAATGACTGATAGCTAGCTGGTCTCGGAATTAATGCTTTGGCATGGATTGGGACAAACCGTATAATACTGTAGGCTGCTAATTCAGTTTTACTGGGAGTAGCCAGCTAATGAATCTAGCTAACACGTACCTGGCCAGTTAAGCAGAAGGCTAAAGTAGATAGCTAAGATAACTGGGATTTCGTAAGTGGCTAAGCAATTTTTAATAAGTGGGCACGACTAAGATAGCGTTAGGTTAGCTAGCTTCCAAGCTAATAGTTAGCCGCTGTCATCAAGTTTGTGGAAATATGGATTTCAACGTTAGAAGATTGGCAGCAGACGCTGGCACCTTCCTCAGTCGTGCAGTACAGGTATGTGTTGACGGAGCTCCTGTAAACCTTTTTTTGCTTATATTTTGCAGTGTGTTCTGACTCTAGTTGTTAGCTGAATAATTGTCTCACTTGGACGACTACACAGTGCTGTATGTGTTGTAGCTATGCTAGCTAGGTTGGCTTTGAAATGGAAGCATAACTAATATTAGTTGTTATATTAACAATATTGGCTAAACCATTAGACACTGAAGAAGTGATCGCTGTTCACGTTCTTTAAATATTTAGCTAGACGTTTAGATTCTTGTCAACAATCTGATACGACAGCTAGATAAACTGCCCTGCCCTTCACCAGCTAGTGTCGCATATGTGTGCTGTCTAGTTCACAGAGGAAAAGCTCCGGCAGACGGAGAAAACCGAGCTGGATGCTCACCTGGAGAACCTGCTCATGAAGGCAGAAGCTACCAAACACTGGACAGAGAAAGTCATGAGACAGACAGAAGTCTTGCTGCAGCCCAACCCAAGTAAGGGCGTCCACAGTCCAACATTGTGCTGAACAAACGCTAAATATGGTATTTGAGTGACCACAAAGATTTGCTGTATGATGCTTTTTTGTGTCAGTCGCACAGTGGGGGAGCTTCAGCAGGTGGGTTTTATTGCTTAGTAAGCCATATCACAGGAGCATTAAAGCGAAGCTGGTCGCAGTAGGGACTGTTAAGTCCCCCATCTGTTCCAGACAGAGGTGGCAATTTCGGAAGTTTTTTTTTTTTTTTTTTCTGTTTTATCACTTCAGTATTTGTCACTGAAAAGATAGAAACATATCAGTGCAGAGTTTAAGAGCTTTCTCTTTCTACATTCATTTACATTATTTATCATAGATAGTGGAGTGAAGCAATTTTTTAGAAGCTTGTATTGCTCTGGGTCATAGCAAGGGTAGATTTCCTTAGCTTTAGACTTCAAATAGTAGGTCGGTCTCTTCATAGATTAATTTCATTTTTGGACAAAATGTGGACAGAAGATTTACAGTGCATTACTTTTTCAAATCTGAATTTCAGGTGTAATGACAACTTTATGTTAACTGTATGTGAGCTCTGCAGGCTGTCTAGGTCCCTGTGTTCTGTAGTGGCTTATTTTTAAAAGGCTGCGTGAGGTCTCATGTGACTGGCCAACCTAATTGAGTTTGTCTGCATTGGGCAGATGTCAGGATGGAGGAGTTTCTTTATGAGAAGCTGGACAGAAAGGTCCCGACACGAGCAAACAACCATGAGCTGCTCGGGGAGTGTCTGATTGACGCAGGTCATGAGGTTGGGCCTGGAACAGCATACGGTAAATTTAATCCTGGCAGAGTGATCGGTTAGAAAAAACAGGGCAGTCATTCACAGACTCACTTTTAAATTTCTACCAGTGAAAGTGTGAATTGCGTTAATATTTTCATTGCTTAAATAAGTTAATTTTATATAAGAATCAGAAGTTTGTTCAGCTGAACATGCTTGTTGTCTCACACAATTATTATTTTTTGGCTCAGAGTATTGAATTGACTGCATGACAATTGGTAGTCGCCAGACGTTTCTGTGCAGTGACAGTATGCCTCTTTGTGACTCTCTTGTTCCCTGCGGCCTCTCAGGCAGCGCGCTCATTAAATGCGGAGAAACAGAAAAACAGCTCGGCGGCGCTGAGAAGGAGTTCATCCAGGCCTCTGCCATCAACTTCCTCACCCCCTTCAGGAGCTTCATTGACGGAGATTACAAAACCATCTCGGTAAGGCGCGGCCCACCTGGCCCATGTCCTGGCCGGGTTGTCAGCCTCGGTTTGGCAGGTACTACACAGTCTAGTATGTACGGTCGTGTGTGCAAGCAATAGAAAACCATCTGAGGGCAGTTTTGTTTTTATTATGTACCATAAAAGCGTAAAGGGACAGTACACTGAGCCAGCTAAAGAAAACAAACCCTTCAAAGACTGCAGTAAATGCTGAAAAGAATCCCGTTTGCTGAAAGGAAGTGTATGAATCGAAACGTCAAAACAGGCTACAGTTTAGGGGAGCGCAATATTGGGGAAATGATTCTAAGCATATTTATAGAACATGATTATGATGTTTTGGGGGAACAGTCAATGGGAATTAGAAATTGGCTCTGGTTTGACTGACATTATTTTGATTATAGGATTTTCTGGTTGATCAAATCAGGAACTTGATTTATCAAAACATCCATAGATCACTCAACTGGAATGTCAGATCACATTTTTTAAAAAGTGCGTGTGAGTGTATGAGTATGTGTAGGATTGTGCTGAGATCAGTATTTACATTATACACAAGCTATTAACAAACTATATATAAACACAAGAGGGCCTGTGTATGCATGTCTCTGTTATTGTTGATGTTATGCTTTCTATTGTCAGAGGCACTGTGGCCACAAGCTCTTTGTTCATGTCACATCTGGTGTTATTTACACAGAAAGAGCGTAAGCTGCTACAGAACAAGCGTCTGGATCTGGATGCAGCTAAAACCAGGCTAAAGAAGGCACGAGCTGCAGAAGCTCGGTCTGCTGTGAGTACTTTCTTACCTCCACCTAACACACACACATACATACCCCTACCTCCATCTCAGACAAACACACGCTCACCTAACTTCACCTAACACACACACTTTTACTTACCTACCCCGACCTCACGCATGCTCATACTCACCTAACTCTACCTAACACTCACTCACTCAATAACCTAACTCCACCGCACTCACTCACTCACCTAACGCCACCTAACAACACTCATTCACTCGCCTATCTCCAATTAAGGTGCAGAGACTGACTTCTCTCCATCTAACACACACGCTCACATACCCTCCTTTAACTAAAGCAAATACAACAAACACACATCACTTAACATCTACCTAAAGTGATCAGATTATGCCAAAGTCTACTAATAACGTTGAATATGCATCACATGTTCTATCTTGCATACAGCATCACAAATTAAATGAGCACTCTTGTTAAAGGAACGCAAGCTTGTAAAGGTGTGAATTTTGGAACAAGTTACTGATTCTTTTTGAGGGATTAAAAACTTCCATCGTTAGAAAACCCATCCTTAATTAACTGGTTAGGCTTGCACAGCCTGGAGGCAGAAGGCCAATGCTGGTGTACACACCCCTCAAAGGCAGTGCTGCCATTTTACTGGCTTCACTGCTTGACAGCTTCTTTTTAAAGTACTACCTCACACCCACTTGTGCAATTTGAAGATGTGCTTGCGCACCTGAACAAAAACCCCAGTACATTCTGGCACTTCCTTATAGTGCTTGTAGTCAGTGTGACTCTTGTACAAAATGCATCCTGTTGTCATGCACCAGGCTGAGCTTGCTTTTTGCTGCTGGGGACCAAGCGCAGCCCAGATGGGTATGGGCGGTGACGGACACCGGATGGCTTCTTCTGCGGTGGCTCACGTTTAGCGGGAACAATGGTGTTGGGCATTGGGTGGTGATGGGTTGGGGGTGTTGGTCTGCTCTTCTCCCAGCCACACTTGAAATTGGCTTCCTCTTAGTGGCTCCCTGCACACAGCGTGAGGTTTTCCAGGGGTAGGCTTTGTGTCGTAACCAAGCACAACACTCTTCACCCACTCCAGCCCTTCTCTCTGCACTCATCTGACGTGAGCATGTGCGCTGCTCTTAACCTGTGTTTTTCTCTCTCTCTCTCTCTCTCTCTCTTTCCCGCATGCCCCTGCACCCTAACGGTCAGGATCTTAACAGCAGCACCCCGCTGCCAGAGGAGTACGTGACTCCCTTTTCTTACACGCTGAGCTTCTTGCATGTCAGATGGCTGAAGGTTTGTCTATCCTGCCTGTGAAGCAGCTGCCTTCTCTTGCCCCATGAGAGCGAATCACATGTGGAGAAACACATCTTGGCAATTTTGTATACTACCAGAATTTACCAGCTGTTGTGTCTTTTGTTCTTTTGCACAAACAGAAAATATCCCATTGTTGCTATGCCACACCCTGTTGTTCTTGAGTTCAGTTGCTTGTTTATCTTTCATGAGCTCACAAGGGCAAAAAGAGAAAGCAGCTTTTTGTGTTCTGTTGTGCATGTTATGTATGTATACCTACTGTCTCAAAAAAAAAACTAGTGCTTAGGGGTCATTCTAGGTCCAGGGGAAGTTTCAACATGCACAGTGGCAGATCTTACAGCCAATACATGAAACTGTTGCATAAGAGAGTATGTGTGTATAAGAAAATTGTTAGTAGATGGTGCTTTTCATTTCAGTAATTTAGTAGGTTTTTAAATTACTGAAATGATGAGTACTAATAAAGTACAAATGTTAGCAACTCTAAGCAGAGGTTAGCATATGTGGACAAGTCGAGTTTTCAGTTCACATTTACAGATGCTGCCCTCTGCAGGATAAAACCTGAATTTTAGGTTTTGGGGAATCGCATACTCTTATTTTGTTTTAGGGTTCTTTTTCCAGCAATAGAGGCTGAAATAAGGCTAGTTGAGTTTGGAAATGCAATTAAAGGAGTTAAAGGAACATTTGACAATGACTGACCAAATGGCTGATGCAATGTCCAGAGTGAGAAATAAGACAGGTCATCTTTAACCATCTGAGGTACAATGGAATTCTTACTGAAATTCAAGCACACACAAATGTCCAAACAGCATCTTTAAAATTACACACTGCTTTGTGATGTTGAGCCTCCCCTGTGTGATTGTTGAATGATCCCTACACTCCTCCTCATGCACAGATAACAGCTCTTAACCTGAGCACAAAGATCAGCTTTTAATCCTTTACCTGTGCTCTGAGCACAGAGAACATCTCTTAAACTTTACCTGTCCTTGGAGTACAAAGATTAGCTCTTAACCTTTACCTGTGCTCTGAGCCAGCTCTTCTCCACGCAGCTTACATCAGGGTTTGTGTGAACCGTTAGCTCTAAGAAAACTGCAGCCTTTGGTGTGAAGTGTGGATGATTCACTTCCATGTAACTAGCCTGTGAAGCTGTATGCGTTGCATGTTGTCCCTGTGCTGTTAAAATCATAGCCTAATGCCTTTCTCCCCCATTCTTGAATGCTGGCCAGCTGTGGGCTCAGGAAGTCCAGCAGGTAACTGTGAGCTGCATGTCCACACAGCAATCCTGACCGCGTCCTCACCCTCTTCTCAGTACTAGTGTTGTAGAGGTTCTCTTGGGAGTCGTTCCAGGAGTGGGGAAGTGTGTTAAAAATCTATGGGAAGTAACCCTGTCCTTAAATGTGTTTCCCGATGTAAAAACACACAGAATAAATCAGTTTAGTGATGTCACAAAGAGAAGCAGGGGATTTTTTTTTATTTGTATTTTATTTATTTTTTTTACATTTTATTAATGAACAAAGCAAATGTGCATTTCTGCACTATGTACCTAGGCTTTGGTAGACATTGGTTATGGACAGTTAACCTGGCTATAGGAACATTTTAAGCAAGTCCATTTTCTGCTCCCTTTTCTTGCTCCTTCACCTGCCGAAAAATGGTGAAACCTTAGTATATGCGCAGTCATAGACTGCATGTGTGTTTTTCTTCTGTGTTTACATGTGTGTGTCTGTCTCTCAGGCAGAGTCAGAGCTGAGGATCTCACAGAGTGAGTTTGACCGGCAGGCCGAGATCACCAGGTTGCTACTAGAGGGCATCAGTAGCACTCATGTATGTACTCCATCTACCAAGCAGCACTTTCAAGTGAATTGCCAAACACCACATACACTCAGACTAACAAGCTGTGCAGACATATGTGCTCAAATTACCAAGCAACACTAAAACCAACGAACCGCATTGAAATACGCACTCAAACTACCAATCAACATTCGCATACACTCAAACCACTGAGCCACACTGGTATATGCACTCAAATTACCAGGCAACACTCACATAAACTCAAACCACAGAGCCACGCCGACGTGTACTCAAATTACCAATCAGCTCTCACTTAAACTCAAACCACAAAGCCACATTGACACTCGGAGCACTGAACTGACATATGGACACAGCCCATTAAGCAGCACTCATATGTCCTACTCACCAGCAAGCATCTCGTCCTTTTGGCAGGCACATCACTTGCGGTGTCTCAACGACTTTGTGGATGCTCAAGCCACCTACTACGCACAGTGCTACCAGTACATGGTGAACCTTCAGAAACAACTTGGGAGGTGGGTCTTTCCACACTCCTTAGAGGAATGTTCTGAATATGGGAACGGTTTGTTGCTGTACTACAAATACTCTGATGCTATAAAATCATCTGTCCTGTCCTCATACTCATGAGTATGAATGTGTAGTTTATTCATTCATTCTTCACCTTAATTTTAATCAGACGGGTTGTCTGTTGATTAGCTGGTTCGCTTTCTCAGTACCAGCCTGAAGGTCGGGTTGATGATTGCTTTCTTCTTTTGCTGCAGTTTCCCTTCCACATTCGTCTCCAACAACAACCAGGTTTCGGCGGGCCTCAGCGCTGGTGGCTCGGTGCCTACCCCAGTGGCCGCAGGCACTCTGAGAGCGGGAGCGGGCATGGGATGTGCCCAGGTCTCGCCAGCCCTCAGTGAGCTGCGGGCCTCCTGTGGTCCACGGCGTGCCCGCGTGCTCTACGACTATGACGCGGCCGGCAGCAGCGAGCTGTCCCTGCTCGCTGACGAGGTGAGAGCTCCGCCCAACTCCACCCAGCTGATAAGAGGATTGCAGCGGCTCGTAAATGTATAAGTGTACAATAAATGGCCTAAAGGGGCTCTGTGTGTGTTTTAAATTAGGTAATTAACTGAATATGGGCACGCAAAGGGATCTAAGGCTGTTTGTGGGTGTAGCTGAGTCTGTGTCTTTAGTTCAAGTTTGTCATTATACAAACACACACATTTGTACAGTATAAAGTAAGTTCTGCTGGTCTGAAGCCCAGTGCTGATCCTGTGCTATGACGTGGTCTCTTGCCAGGTAATCACAGTGAGCAGTATGCCTGGCATGGACTCCGATTGGTTGATCGGGGAGAGGCGCCATCAGAAAGGCAAAGTGCCCATCACCTACCTGGAGCTTCTCAACTAGGAGCCCAGTGGTACAGCATTACACTCCAAATGATTTCAAATTTGAAAGCAATTCCTGTTTGCCATCTTGGTGTGTCATTTTATGTAGTACAAAGCAATCCTCTACAACATTTACAGAAATGTGTGCCTAATTTGCCATTTATGAGGCCTATAAGTGGTCTTATAGTTAAAAAAAAAAAGGGAAAAAAAGCCATTTTTCTTTTCATTCATGTGCCAACTAGATTTTCTTTTTGTACTCTATACTATTGAACTAACTCAGATTGACATGTGTTTTCACCCTTTAATAAATATATCAACAGATTTTGTTGCTCTAGGTCTGACCTTTTTCTTTTTATTATACTGCAGTGTTTTTCGGGTCTAATGAGACATGAGAATGCTTAAGGCAACATTATTTGAATGTAGACGAGACCCAGTATTTAGTCTGTTTCACTGTAAAAATTTGTGTAGTTGTTGTGCAAAAAAACAACCATTTTTGTTTCAGTTTTTAGTTGCCTGTTTAAAATGAAATATATAGGATAATCCAGTTTAATTTTTCTATAATATTAAATACATCACGAAATTCACAGCAATCCCCAAAATGACTGGAGGGTGAATATTGTGTACATTAGAATATAGCCACAGACATGTAATAGCAAACCACCAATATGCTCGTCATGCTATCAGCAACCACAAGATGGCAGCATTTTGCCTGTGTGACAGACTGTCTATGGTAAAACAGCATTAAATGTGCCACTTAAAATGTGCTTTGTGGTCAGACATCCCATCAGAATAGAACACACAGAGTGAAACAAGTCTGACACAACCGTCAAACATACTTTTATTTGTATCTTTTTTTTTTTTTTTTTTTTTTTTACAATTAGCTATCATAGTGGCTGAGTACTCTTGGTATTGATGTTCGGGTTGAAAATATCCAATAATGTTGTTTCACAGCAATTCATGCAACCCCCCCCCCCCCTCACAATGTCTGGGTTACGTACTGAGTGGCACTTCAGAAGAGAAGTTCATTATGGAGCAGTTAGTATGCAGGAAGACCAAATGAGTAGAAATATGGGAGACACTCATTTGAAACCACAGTGACTGAACAGTGTGTTGCTAAATTAGGAGCTTTCATGAAGAAATAGTTGGGACAGATTGATAACTGCATACACAAAACAACATGATAATCAGCAGATTCACAAAAAACAACAACAAAAAAAATACAGTAAAAACTAATTCTGTTCATTAGGGACTGCTTACCCAAGACAATGTTATGCAGAACCATTGTTGAAACTTTAAAACAGGTCACACGTATCAAATTACATACAAAAGCTAGTTGTTGGGCACTGTGGATAGCTGGAAACTTGAAAATAAATAAAACAATGTGTAAAGAAGTCCATATTCCACATGGGGAGGTGGAACCAAAGCGTGCCCACGCAATGATCTGTAGCAGTAGTCGCATTAGTGCCGTTAAGTGCGGTTACAGCGGGAGCGTCAAAGCTGGAGGAGCCATTGTCCCGGTGCTACCCACGAAGCATGGACCGCCCCCCTCATTTTCAGTCCGGGAGCCATGTCGTGATTGTAACCAACCCATAAAGTGCTTTCTTGATTGAAAAGAAAAGAATGGGAAAAAAAAACTTTGTATTAAAACAGAAGAAATAAAAACATGAATTCAGGCACAAGCTCGAGTCTGGGGTCTGTCATTTTTTGAAGGGCGTCAAGCGTCCGATGTTGTGCCAGAAATTGGAGGTCTTGCGTTTGGGTTCAGCCAGCATGATAACCTGCTGCTGGGGCAGCGATGTGGGCAGCGCTGGGTGCTTCTGACGCAGCAGCAAGTCATAGTAGGGCCTGGTCACAGCTTCAGAGCAGAACAGAGGTGTAGAGGAGGTCATCAGTAAAGATCACACACGTTTACCTTCTCTTGTAAATTTACACTTAAAACCTCACCAGAAGACATGCACCCAATATAGAATTTATGATGCTTTAATGCTATCAGTTCCACAGGGAATACAGTTAAGATTTCTGTTAAAGGGGTTACCACAGCAAGCCTTCAGTCTATGAGTTAAAATCACTTAAATTTGGATTAGAGGAGCTCAGAGGAATTACTGTTCATCAATTGAAGAAAATATTATTTATACTCAGGTGCAGCTCAAGGGTTCTAAATAGAGCTTTATAGTTGTGGTGGATGGACGGAAAGCAAGAGAATAAATACAAACTGGCAAATGGAATGCATAAGTAATGGTTAAATAAAGCTTGGTGCATATATGAACACCATGACACTCAGGGGAGTTACCCTAGTCTACTGGAGGTCTCTACTCTGAGAAGACATCCAGGAAATGGCCCTGCGCAGGACCCCAGGGGCCACCCTAGCCCCCCATCCCACCCTGCGTTGGGGAACATCTGGGAGGAGAGGCGAGGCTAGGGTGGCCCTGGGAACCACGCCCACTGGGGATTCTGGGATATGCAGGCACTTGGAGCTTTTTGCACGCAGAAGTGGAGGAGCTCTGAGAGCGAACAGGTGCTGTTCCGCTGAGGCATGCCAAGGAGGTGAGATGGTGACAGGGAGACAGGCAGATAAATCAGACAGCCCCGAGAGTAGGTACAACGTATGGTTCTATACACTGTAGAATAATACATCTTCAAAGACATAAAAGGAACTCATTTGATAATATTCCTTTCCTATTTTCTCATGCCTGGGAAACATTTTTTTCCAATAAATGCATGTTATTTTCAAACAAAAAACCTACTGGCAGTGAGAAATTTCTCTGAATAAATCACCTTTGGGTTTCCCAGCTGGATGGCTTTTGGATGCATTCTGCATGGCCTGCTTCTTTTGCAGTTCTGTGATGGAAAACCCTGTGAGGGGGAAAACATTTCTTGTCATCTGAAGTACCATGATTGAGAAAGTAGTGAAAGAGTAAATAAAGAAAATAAAACAGTCCATATAACTCAAATGAGTCATTTAGAGACAGTGGTTGCTGTAAGAACAGTAAATGCTTTCACCTGTCTCAAAGTCATGCTGGACCTGCTCCCTCTCGTCCGCAAAGGCGCGTAGCCAGCGCTGTTTTAGCTCGGGCTTTTTAGCACACAGCAGATGGACCTCGTCCCCAGCCAGCGACACCAACTTTAGCGCGTTCTTCACGGTCACGTTCAAGTCCTTGTCTTTGCCGTCCTCCACATCCACCACCTCCATCTGATCCATGTCCATCCGGCCCTTGTAATATAGGATGTCCCGCCGCAGCAGATCCTGAACATCAGACGTGGTCAAAAGTGACAACAAATGGGAATAAAAAAGCTTTGTTGGAAAACTAAGCAATGATTTGAATGCCTCCTGGAATGTTTAATCACCCATGAAGACAAGTAAGCTGCACTTGCCCTGATACTGACCTTCTTGCAGAAGACCAGCTGATGATCGAAAAGGAAGAACATGCGTTGTTGGTTTTTAGCCTGAGGCTGAGAGATCTTGGTCAGGTCTCCTGAGAAGATCAGATCTGAGCTTCTACTCAGGATGTCGTCACCCTGGAGAGTAGCAAAACATACATGATGTTTGCTGAAGCTGAGGGGACTACAGTTATGGCTGTAATGGCTGAGGGACTACAGTAATAGCTGTCATAGGGCAGGGACTGTACCTCCCAGTCTTCTATGGCGCTCTGCCACTGGGCAATCTTGTCAATGTTTTCCAGGCGGCGCTTTCTCTCATTGATCAGCCTGGCCACATTTTTCATGGCATTTAATGCAGCCTCCACATCCTTATAATCTCTGAACATTAAGAAGAAATGAATTACTCATTATATTCCTGTCACCATATACTGATCTGCACATGTCCTGATTCTTGTAAATTAACAGATTTATAGAATGGACGTTCTAAGATAGAAATCATGTACAAAATTTGATAATGTGCATAAAGGTGTATGAAGTGTCATAAGGATTTATACAGTATATAGTACCTATGCTGAGGGTTTGTGTATTTCAGAAGCTCAGCCAGCTGCAGAGGATATTTGCAGATCTTCTGAACAGGTGTGAGAAGAAAGCCATCCAGAGAGATGTCAATCATCTTTTGGAGCAAGCGACAGGCCTCAAAGAAGAACACGTATTTCTTGATCTTCATTAATTTTGACAACTGCACACAGGCGTTGGGGTGGTTGTTGCAATATTCTGAGTAGATCTGAAACTCTGTTTGCTGGTAAGTAAAGAGACAAGGACTTACTTGGGTAACACAAGAGGACAAAATGTAATGAGAATGAGGAAAAAGTCCCTCACACAAAGAAAAAGTGGCCTTTTCCCTTAGCTTACGTTCTCTAAGAAGCAGGACCCGATCTCGCTGAGGTGAGGTTGCTCTTTGTTGAATTTTTTCTCCAAGGCTTTCAGAAACTTCTTTTGGAAGCGATAGAGTTCATCGATGTTGCCGAAGATCATCCGCAGCTGTTCCTCATTGAACATGTCTGTCCTTTTGCGGCATTGTTTGATATATCCCTAATAGTTATCACAAAAGGACAAACAGAAAGTCAAATGTGTTGGATATGTCTGTAAAAAAGATTTAGGAAAGTTTCATTGGTTACTTGTTCTTTTTTATATATCAACATAAGAAAATATAAGCAATTCAACATAGTTCTACAACAGACATGGTCAATATTGTGAATGTTGAAAATCATGTATTGCAAATTACATAATTCTCTGTATGCAATGAACAAACCATGCAAAGGGTGATTTGTAATGTAGTCTATTCACTGCAGTTGTATGTATCACTACTGGACATGTGATGTGAAAGATGCACTGACTTCACAGATGTCCTTCAGGTGTTTGATGTAATCCCTCTCTGTGCTCATGATCTCATTGATGACATTGGCCCTCATCTGTTCCTTGCAGGGTAGGCCAGGGCCCAGCGAGCGACCCACACTGGCCCCACTACCCTCTGGTACCCCGTCCAGGTGGGCTAGATAATCATCCATGGGTTCATCTTGGTTCACACGCAGCTACCAACAGAGAAATTCACATGCAATAGAAATTCTAATCATTAATACCATTTACCATTGGACTTCTTTGTTCAATTATGCTTTTAAATTACTGCTTTTAAAAAACGTTTGATAAAAAATGTACATATTTATTTACATATTTACATAAGTGTGCGCTGGGTATACAGAACTCTCTCCTTCCATCTCTTACCCGGACAAAGCTGGCGGGGAACCAGCCCTCGCTGTCTAGTACCCGGCCCCACCACCACTCCTTGTTGGTGGCATCCACTACTTCGATGACATCACCGGCCTTGAAGCCCAGCTCCTGGTCGTCCATGGTGACGTGGTCCCATAGAGCCTCAGCACACACGCTGCCATCACTGATCAGCTGCACAAACCCATTGGAAAGGCAAGAGCAAGGGGTTAATAAGGCAGTACAGTATGTATTTTGATGCAATATTGTCCTTCGCAAAAGGGTCACAAAAGGTAAATGTAAATTGGTTCCACCATAGTCTATAATGATTATGGTGCTTGTTCAAACAAGAGGTTAACTTTACAAGTCTCAGAAATAGCTTTTTATATTATAGTCCCTCACCAAAATGACTACAAATTATATTGAAACTTCAATGTCTGGTTTAATTAGTTTTTTGATTACTTTAGATTAGCTATTTTAATTAGTTTTATTCCTCACATCATTCTTTTAGATTTGGCATAGGTTTTATTCTTTATTCTATTGTGTTTTAATTTCCACATGTTATATTTAATCTTGCTTGTTTAGTTTTACTCCTAATTATTTGCTTTAGGTTGTTGAAGGTTCTATTTCCTTATTTATTTCTATTATTATTGCAATTGGAAAATTCGTTTTGCAAGCCTTCCACCAACAATGACTATACAGACATAAGAACACACAGTGTGTTTCAACACACACTGCCAGTGGAAAGACACTGCGTCAGCCTGCGCAAAAACCCTCTGAATGCTTGCTCATTTTGGTGCCTGTTGCCTAGCGACACACCCACATACATTCCCATGTGCTGCTGCTTCAGTTGGGCCTACTACCTCATGCAGCACTCAATTGCAGTAGCCTTCTATATCTAAAAAAAAAAAAAACATTGAAAAGGAGAGGAACAACATTGTTCAGGCTTGTTAAGCATTATTTAATGCCTGTTTGTTATGGAAATTGTGTCCAAGGTTCAGAATCCTTTCCTCCTTGTTTGGAAATTAAACTGCCAAAAGGGTCTGTTTTCAGCCTGGCTAGAGCCAGTAAAATTCAGGAATTTGGGAAGTAAGCATTTTGATATTAGGAGACACAAAAGCACAGACATGTAATTTCTCATGACAGCAGTAACAGACAATCAAGTTTGATTTGACCTTTATCTTAGCCCCTCCCTCCTTCTAGCATAGCCCCTCCCTGGTCTGAGCAGAGCACCTCCCTCCTCCTTGCATAGCCCCTCCCTACTCTAAGCAAAACCCCTCCCTTTTCCTAGCATAGCTCCACCTTGCTCTGAGATGGCTGCAGGCAGCACTATCCCACTGACCAACGGAACATACTCCCATCCGCAAGTCAGAACGTTCATGCCATGTCCACTGACACTAACAGCAGGGAGAGAATGTCATATGCATATGTCAATGCAGACTACAAAAGAACATGCAGACACACACTAGAAACAAAATCAAACAAACATAAGCATTGATCAAAATCAAATTATTGTTGGCAATAAATAGGAAATATAATTTGTCCATCATTTATGCAGAGGTACAGGCACATGCATTCATTCTCTCTCTCTCTCTCTCTCTCTCTCTCTCTCTCTCTCTCTCTCTCTCTCTCTCAAATAAATCCCCAAAATGGCCACTGACAGCAGCAGACAACAGACTGAGTCCAGTGTATACTATAGTCCAGCAAGCTGCTAAATAATTAATAGAGCACTACCTCTGCATAGTAAACATGCCTCAGTGGAATGTACACATTCATGCACACACGCATGCATACACACACTCTTTTATTGACTATGCTCATAGGGATTCCACTGACATTATAGCTAATTAGTGATACACCTACACCTAACCCTAACCTTATCCTCACTAACCAAAGTAAATTATTTGCCTCTTTTAATTTTTCAAATAAAAGTACCAATTTTTATTTCAAAAACATTTGCAGTCATGGGGACCACAAGGTGGTCCCCACAAGGTCAAAAATATCAGATGTTCCTATCCTTGTGGGGACACTTGATCCCCACGGAGCTATATAAACACTTTCACACACACATCCATTTTGACATTCATTCCAATTACCTGCACTGTGCTGCCTGCATTCTGCACCCCCATCCAGAGTAAGAGACCAACTTTTTCGCGTCCTCTTCCTCCACTCTCCCCTCACCACCTCCCCGAGCGTGTCCACGTGCACACCCCCCGTCTGTGCCTTACTGGAAGGCCAGCAGGAACATCAGCACCACATTGATGATGACGAGCAGCATCATGATAAAGAACACCACCACCTTCTGGGCTTCCGGGCTCAGGTTGCAGCGCAGGAGCACATCGGCGAGGCCCTGGCGGCCGGCCACCGCTCGCTGGCCCCCCCGTGCCATGCCGCCCGAGCCCCCTCCTCTTGGCCCCCCGCACGCCCGTGCCCTCGCGCACGCACACACGCTCGCTCCCACCGTGGACCGGGAGACAAGGTGAGGGGTGCGTGTGCGTGGACGCAATGGGCTACGCGCACGCCGACGTGTGAGAGGGGAGAGGGAGAGACGAGAGAGAGACGTTCCGCGTCTGCGCTTGGATGTTCACTTCCACTTCCTCCCGTGCCTCCTGCCTCACGTGCCTGCCTCACCCCTTTCTCCTCCCGCTCCTCTTCCTCTCACGCACTGCTCTTTGCCTCACCGAAGTCACGGATGGCTATGCCTTTGGGTCTCCATCAAAGCTTGTCCTCTCGCTTCAGCACTCCACGTTCTCTCTCCTCTTCTGTGGTTCTTTCCTGTACTCTCTCTCTCCCTTGCTCTCGTCCCAGTCACTGCACAACTGCTTACGAGCTCTGTTCTCTAAATTCTCCTCATCAGGTTATCATGGCAGTCCCTCCTTTCTCTCTCAAATGAAACCCATTTTCAAATGAAAACAGAGAGGCCAAAAATGGAGGCTGCTTCTGTGCTTAGCAGCAAATCCATCCATCCAGCTCCCGAATCGCCTTTTTTTTTTTCTCCTGCTCCTGTCCCTCCCCCTCCCACCTCTTTCAGCCAATGGGATGCCTGGGTTGTAATGTGTATCCTAGATACCAAAGTAGAGGAGGCCAGCCTTGACAGCAGAAGGGAGGGCTGGGAGGGAATGCAGTATTTTACCTCTGTTTTCTCTTGCTACTGGCTGCATCAGCTGTCCATCTCCCTGCTGCCCCACCTGAATTATGAACAAGTTCTATCAGGTCTCCTCAAGGTGGTGCTAGAGTAAAGGCAGTGCAGCTTCCTGTATTAAGTTAAGGCTGTACAAGGGATTGAATTTCCTTACAACATCTGAAGGCAGAGAGGAAGGAATAAAGCAGTTACTCACACTCCTCTCCACATACCCATTTACACAAATCTAATGTGACTAGAGAGGGCTTCTGATTTCTTCAACCTGCTGTTCTCTCTCCATTTTTTTTCTAAACTGTCTTACCCACACCCATCTCTCCTTTATCTCTCTTGCTCTCTCACAGCTCTCTCCAAATCCCCTCTGCCTACACACACACTGACAGTAGGACATGTCCATTCAAGGCAGCAGCTGTGCCCACCTCCCACACACCAACACGCACGCACATACACACGCACACACACGCTCACAAAACTATCCACAAGTTCAGCAGTGACATCTGGCCTGCCCAGCTGATCCCTGTTTGCAGGGCAGGCACGTGGAGCAGCACAGCCAAATACAGCACCACCGCCCCTTTATACCCTCCTCATGCCAAGCTCAGCAAACCCAGAGTTCCCAGAGGCTTTGCCTTGATTGGATTGTGTGCTGCTTCCCACTGAAACAATGCACTGGCAGTGCAGGTCTCTGCCAAAATGCTAGCAGCACTGGTAATAAATCAAGTGAAGTGTGAATTGGCCGATAGTGAGCTTAGATTGGAGGATGTTATTGGGGTGTTTAAATAAAAAGGATGTGGGGTTGTTTTGTTGGTATTTTTTATAATCAAGCTCTAAGGATGTTGTTGAGTGGATGGGGTTTATATAAAATGTTCCACAAGGTGTCGCCCTCAACAGTGATCACACTGAATAGAGAGGATATGACTGGCAAGGCAGGGCTGCTCTTCTCACCTGGCCTGCAGCCAGGTGTCTCTGACACAAACCACACCAGCAGACATGAAAAGAACACAGAACACATCATATCACCGAGGATGGGTGCATTTTACCATTCGAATGCTTTGGGTTAACCAAGGCCCCTCTCATCATAAATGGATCCAAACATACACACGCACTTGGAGCAGGACGAGTTTCCGTGTTACCTCGTTGATGGCCAGCTGCTCGCCACCACCTCCCCCTGGGTGACCAAAGCGGTTGGTAGAGCTGCGGAACTCGTTGTACAGGTCGTCCTCGCTGCCCACCTCGTCCCCAAGGCTGGACTTGTCCTGTGGTCCATCAGTGATGACCAACGCTGGGGCAGAGAAAGGCGCAGCAGTTAGTCAGCTGGAACACTTCATCGATAACACAGGCAAGATAATAGTCACAGGAAATGGTCTAAAAGAAGCCCTAATAGCCCTGAGAGTACAGGGACTGGTAACAGTCATACACGGCACCCACAGCCTGACCGCAGTAGGTATTACATTCTCTACCACAAAAGTGTATCTCGTCTGTGTCTTTAAAAGCTACATGACCAGTATGGTCAGTACACTGGACCAGTCAGGTCCAGCAGTTTACCTACAGTTGAATCTACAGAAATAAAGCTTTCTTTGATTCAACATTTGAAAAATATTTTAAAATGGTAAAAAATTTAAAGGTAAATTACTAGCAACAGTGTCAATAATACACAGAGGACCATGCTAAGTGAGTCACTGTTAAGTATTACTTATGATGATGTGTTAGATGAAGACTTGTTACCATTTGAAGGAGTGGTTAAAACAATACTAAGCAATCTTAAATTTGGTTTATGAGGTTCATATGAGGAATTAACATATGAGTTATGTAAGTGAAAAAAATGTAATAATGAACAAACTGTATTAGCTAAGTTTATGTTGGCAATATTCTTTGATCAATGTAACAAATAAACAGTCCAGTACTGCAGAAAGACTGGAGACTGCTGTGGGTTTATTAAACTGAAGAGTCACACCAGCAGGAAGAATGCACTAACAAGACTAACAGACTGACCGAGTATGCAAAGACAAGAGTGACAAAGTCTGAAGACCACTGGCTCATTTCACCTGAATCACACACCTGCTGCTTTAGACCAAGGGAGATTCCACAGTCTGGCGGACATCACACACACACGCACGCACGCTCGCACACATGCATGCACACACTGCAAGCCTCAGAAATCCAGGCCGAGCCAACCCCAACAGTGGTGTCTGGAGCCTCAGGCGGGCTGGGGTTGTTATGTGGAGCAGGGCTTGTTGTGTCTGTCAGCTCCGCTGGTCTGCCCTAATAACCTCTGCAGGGCTGCATCTGAGCGTCACAGGGATGATGGTGTATCAGGGCTGTCTGTCCTCGATTCCCTGTCCCTGCAGGCATAGTCTGGTGCTTTGCTTTGGCCTGTTTTTCTTTTGTTTTCCATCTCAGGTGTGAGACCTGGCACTTTCAGATCTGAGTGAGATCTTTGCACATGACAAATAACAAATCTCAAATCACACGCAGTTCAATAGAGGACTGCACTATGCTGATATATGAGATCATGCGTGCGCACACATCGCCTGTAAGCGTGCCTGCACTGTATGGAATTTACCACAGGGTCACACACACACACACACACACAAAACAAAAAACAAAACAAAACAAAAAAAAAAATATTGGCCACCCAGGCTTAGGTTCCATGGTCATTAATACTAGCTAGCGAATCAGGCTGAGGCTTTGTGTGTGAGCCGCCCCTGCTTCCACCATGAACCCATGTCCTCGGATAAAGCTGCTTGACTGCCCAAATTCCACAGGTAGGGAGGGCCGCAGCCCCTCACGGCTGCTCAGCCTGATCCACATGCTCTTTATGGATCCAAGAACACAGGCCTAAAATATTACTACCTTCCGCAGCACAGCAGAATGCACATTAACAAGGAGATCTGACACCACAAAACTCCACAGACAGATTCCATCAGTGCGCTGTGACGTGTTCTCTTTTAATTCAACATTGCCTGAAGTGCTGAGGTAAAGCTGTAATTTAAGAAACTGGACCATGGATTTATTGAAAACAGAGACCAAAGAACAAACGAAAACTGATAAGTTTATCATGCAGATTACACCCCATGACATCCACATCCTCCACCTGTGTTTACTTCCAATGTCAGAAAATAGTTTTTGTTTCATCCGTCCTTCTCTTTGAATTCTGAAATCACCCATTCACGTCCCTCATTTTTATCCAGTCTACATCTTCCTCAATGCCCTCAAAGCCTTTCAGCACTGTTAAATAAAACCTGTCTTATGATTACAGTTAAACAGAAATAAAGAGATGTAAACAATTTCCAAATTCTGCTATTTCTAAATAAATAAAGCAATGACTGAGTTTGGATTCCTGTTCCAAGGTAAGTAATTTGTGTCATACCACAGTGGTAAGAAACCAGAAAAGACCCTGGTGCTGTAAAAGCAGTGTGATCTGAGTTTAATTGTGACCAGGACGGAGAGATGTTCACAACCCTGGGGTTTTCTTACCAGGCTAAGATTAATGTGAGGTGGAAAGCCAAGAACATTAAAACACTTTTAGTGTGTGAGAAACATCACCTCATGTTACCTCAGTACATATAAACATGTCATGGTTTACAAATGTACACACACACACATACACTTATCGCTGGAGTTTGTTGAATTCTTCAGTTGAACTATATTAAATACCCACATTAACATACTGATTGGATCAATGTAGGGTGGCCTGGTGCCAGGCAGGAAAGCCATGCCCTATAAGTCCTCAAATAGTTACTGCAGGTTCAAACAGGAAGTGTGTTCATCACACTCAGGTATCCAGAACCTCACCTAACACATGGGTCCATTCCAGCATTCTTAGGATCTGATTGCTATCTGAATAACCATGACTTCGAGGTACAGTTATGTGCAAAACAATAGCAGTCTAACATCACTAATGTATTTAATTACTGATTTTGGCAGTAAAGATAATACAACATGGGAAAAAAATTCATGACTAGGTGTAGATGAGTAATGGTCAACCAACAGAATCAACAGTTGTGACATGCATGCTGCTAATTGGGTGAAATTGACTCATTTAATGAAAGGGGCGTGTTCAAATTAATAGTGGAGTTCAATTGTGGAGTTCAATTAGTGAGGTCATTCATTCTGTGAAGAAACAGGTGTCAATTATGGCCCTTATTTAAAGAAGGAGGGCAGCAAATGTTGTACCTGCTGGTTTTAGCCCTTGCTCAGTGAGTAAAATGGGTTGTTCCAGACATTGTACCGAAGGAAAAAGAACTTTGATCAAGAAGTTGATTGGAGAGGGGAAAACATATAAAGAAGCAAATAATTGGCTGCTCAGCTAAAATGAACTCAAATGCTTTAAAATGGCAAACAAAACCCAAAACACGTGGTAGGAAAAGAAATACTACCATCTGTGTAGATCATAGAATAACAAGAATGGCAAAGAAGCATCCAATGATCAGCTCCAGGGAAATCAAAGAAGATCTTCAGTTACCTGTGAGTACTGCAACAATCAGAAGACGCCTACGTGAAGCCAAACTATTTGCAAGAAACGCTCGTAAAGTACCATTGCTGAAAAAACGTCGTGTTGAAAAGGATACAGTTTGCCAAAGAACACATTGACTGGCCTAAAGAGAAGTGGCACAACATTCTATGGACAGATGAGAGCAAGATTGTTCTTAATAGGTCTAAAGGCCACAGACAGTTTGTGAGACGACCCATAAACACTGAATTCAAGCCACAGTACACTGTGAAGACTGTAAAACTTGGTGGTGCAAGCATAATGGTTTGGGGATGTTTCTAATACTTTGGAGTCAGACCCATTTATCGCATACCAGGCACCATGGACCAGTTTGAATATATCAAAATACTGGAAGAGGTCATGTTGCCTTATATCTGAAGTAGAAATGCCCTTGAAATGGGTGTTTCAGCAGGACAACTAGCCCAAACACACCAGCAAGTAGGCAACATCCTGGTTCCAGATCAAGAAGATTGATGTTATGAAGTGGCCAGCACAATCCCCAGACCTCAATCTGACTAATAATTTGTGGGGTGACATCAAAAATGCTGTTTTTGATGCAAAACCCAAGAATGCAGAAGAACTGTGGAATGTAGTCTAGTCAGCTTGGGCTGGAATATCTGTTTGCAGGTGTCAGATGCTGGTTGACTCCATGCCACACAGATGTAAAGCAGTTATCAGAAATAAAGGTTATACAATTAAATATTAGTTCATTGATCAAAAGAAAAGGTAAATATGTAAACAACTTTCAGTTTATACCGTAAATATTCGAGTTTGTAAATGAAAATGAAGACACTGCTATTTTTTTTGAACAGGCCATTATTCTTTTTTTTTTTTTTTTTCATTTTCAGTTTAAACATTTATATTTTGTTCATTTTTTTCATTTGGAATTGAATGTGCAGTGCTCCCAGTGCCTTTGTGTATATGGAAATAAATACTATTATGAGGATTGAGTTTTTTCTCAGTTGTTTTAAACACACTGCTATTATTTTGCACATAACTGCATGGGGCAAGTATACGCTGCCACCAATGATGGATGGGTGGAATAGTACATGGTGAAAAAGCTGCAGCACACTGGTGTATAAAGCATCACTCAATGCCGAGGCTACTCCTGTCTGCAAACACCAGTTTCTACCAATAGAAGCATTATTCTTATTTTTAAGTCTATTTACATACTGGCATTAGGCAATGCAGAAGGAATTCTCCCAACATCTCTGCAGAGGAAATCTCACTGTGACGGTGTCTTCCCGCCAGAAGCCTCTGTCTGGCAGCGGTGGCATCCACATGGCCTTTTGTTTATGCTCTGCTTTTCTGTTCAATGTGTTGTATGTTCTGGTTTTGTGCCACCTGAGTCTATTGGCCATGTCACCTGTGTGTTATGTGGTTCCTTTATAAGTCCTTTGTGTTTGTATGTCATTAACATTATGCTGGCTTTCTTTAGTTCCTTTTTGTGCAAGCTTATTCTGTGATTTGTTTCATTAAACTGAAGAGTTGGAAACTGGTGTTCGCTTCCTTTTGTCTGTGTTCTTTGCCTTTGACACTTTCCCATGTGTATTGTTGCAGTTTCGGTGCACTCTCGACAACATAAGAGGGCAGTGCTGGTGAATCCAAAGAGCGTGAGGACTCCTGTAAGAATGATCAAGGGGATGTTCATGATTCCACGAGGAGCACCTAGCTCCTCAGTACTACAGTGTGGGCTCAAGGTTCGGTCCATGCTGCCGGATCTGCATCTACAAAATTGAATGTTAGAAAAAGCACATCTAGTGCCCCGAGGCTCTGGTGCCCTGAGGAGAGTGCCAGAGTGAGCTGGGACTGCCGCCAGCTCCGGCATCACCTCTCCATGGCACCAGTCCAAAAATGTCTGTGGTGTCCCAACAAGAGCAACGCCTGCTGGATCAAAAAGGCCTGGTGAGAGATGGCTGCCAGCTCTTGCCGCATGTCTGAGCAAAACCCATTGAGAGGGAGGCAGAGACAGACAGAGACAAAGAAGGAGAGAGGGAGAAAGAGAGGGAGAGACAGACAGAAAGAAAGAGAGATAGAAATGCAGGAACATAGGGACAAAGAAAGAGGAATGGAACGAGAGCAACTTAACTGAGTTTTTTAAAGCTTATGGTTTGTGGTGTCCAAAAAGACTTACTTAAATCTTCCCTGAGGTAAACTCAGTAAAACACTTTAGCAAATTCCCCTTAAGGTTTTCCTACTCATACAGCCTATGGAGACTTCCAGAAGAACCTGATAGAATCATGGCACTTACAAACAAGTCCTCTCATGTCTAGCAGCTGTGGAGATATAGACCACAACAGAGGACATGTTTATTACATAGCCACTGGCATAAATCACCTAAATGTCTATTTTTCTCTCTCTCTCTCTCTCTCTCTCTCTCTCTCTCTCTCTCTCTCTCTCTCTCTCTCATTATATATATATATATATATATATATATATATATATATATATATATATATATATATATATATATATATATATATATATGAAGAAGTATATACCAATAAGAGTCCTTGGGAAAAACTCCGAACACTACATTTGCTTACCTCTGTAAGTCGCTCTGAATAAGAGCATCTGCCGAATGTGTAAACTGCAAAATACTGTAGTAGTAAAAGATGTAGAGGTAGTCAAAACTGCAGTGTAGTACACAAGGTTTCCAGAGAAACAGAATCTTTTGGCCAGCTAGAAGCCTCACACCAGTCATGCAAGCAAAGTGCTAAAATAATAAAATGCATTATAAAACAAATGAAATAAAATATAAAATAAATGACTCTAAAAGCCTCCTGAGAGCTTGGGCTGGGGTTGTGATGTCATTCAGAGCAGAAGGGGGGCTGGGCTGGTGGGGGCGGGGGGTGCCTGGCACAGTTCTGTGGGGGAGCCGCTAAACTGAACTCGTTCCAAGCAGACGCGCACACGGCCTGACGCCTGTACCCGCCACGCAGTTCTTGAGCCACGAGTTTTCCCAGTATTGCTGACATGGTTTGGGGATGTGAAAATGCTCCCGCTGGGCTAGTCTTGATGGAGAGTTGCTCGGGCATCAGTGAAGGGAGCTGGCATGGAGTCTAAAAGCTTTTTCCCCACTGGGCCCAAAATGCCTCAGCAAAACACTGTTTTGTTCTGCGCCGAGCTGCTGTTACTCCAGTTTGAAGGAGTCCAGCTCCCCACAGCTCACACTGAACAGAAACGGCGGCTTCCTGCCCACAAGCTATTTAGTATGGAATTACTATAAGAGCAAAATTACATGAGTGCAAAGATAGAAATCGCCTTGAGAGCTTTGAAAAGCGAAAGGAGTAAGACAGGAAAAGAGCTATGTTCAGGGACGACTTCTCCTCACCTCTGCTAAATGTCTCACAGTGCTAAAGCTTACACTGTTACATATATAACAGCTATGCCCATGTGAAATGGGCATGACACTCAGGAACGTCAAACAACCAGCAGTTGAAATCAAGCATACTCAGAGCTGGACTTTGATGCTCATACAGGGGTTGGAATCCCTCTGAACGCTTACGAGATTTGGGAGATGGTGGACGTCATCTGCGGATGCATCCCACACCACACCACAGTCCACAGTGCTGATATCCCCCCCCCCCCACTGCGAGATGTCTACTACAGGGGAGCTCAATGAAGAGATGGCAGACCATACATATGAGACAGCATGCCAGCAAGGAATGCACAAATGAATGAAAAACCCTCTCTTTCTCTCTCTCTCTCTCACAGAGGCAGGGGCATTTGGGGCAACAACCTTTGAACTGATCTAAAGGCACTGTGTGGAGCCCCCTATGAAAGGGAGGGAGGGGAGAAGCTTCTGAGGAAGAATTATACACCATCAGCCAAAAGAGACGTTTAATTATTGCAATTAAGATTGATTAGCAGCACATCTTCACCATATGTAATTCTCTCATTCTGTGATTCATGTTAAATGGATTATTTTGCACCTGGCCAATTAAACAGGGCAAAATTATTTCAAGCATTCAGAGGATGGCCTGTTGGCATGAAGGAACTGTGAACATGGAATGCTGTGGTACCATATCACACTTAGCTTTCACTTTCAAACTTTTTGCAATAAGCATAAAGGTTGCAACTGGCCCAAAGGTAAGAGTTCACTATTGAACTCTTCTTAAAAAAAGCTTAAAAAGGCTTCATAAAGGTTGCAACTGGCCCAAAGGTAACTATTAGAGTTCACTGTTGAACTCCTCTTAAAAAGGCTTTTAAAGGACCTCTGAACGCCATTCTGCTCCAGTCACCTGACCTTACAAGCCCTGTGGGGGGGTCACAAGATTCTGTGAGCAGACCGAGCACTGACTGCAGCAAACAGGAACAATCACCGAGTTGCTCTTAACCCAAAATAGAAGCTGTCAAACCAGCAGGCTTGGCTAGACGGGGGACTTCAGAACAGCTTCCTGTAAGCTGGCTATGATCCATCCCTTTCTGATGGCCGAGAGAAAGCAGAAGCTGTTCGGCTGCGCTTCTTGCCATGCAGTTTACCACCATATGAAAGTACGAGAGGACCACACTGCTCACTATGCACACATGCACACAGGCCACCTATGAGCTGCTACAGTTGTGTGCAAATTGTACTTTTTGTTCTGTTTTTTAAGCGGATGAGACACCAAGCACAGGTTTCACACCCAGTTTCAGCAAATGTCAATATAGCAGCCAATGGGGTTAGTAAGAACAGCACACTCAGCTCGAGACATGTACGTGACCTTGTCTTTATCTAAGATGGGTCTATCTAGAATGGATCTGTACCTCTGCGAGATGCCAGCAGATGCTCTGGAGGAATTTTCTTTCATAAACATGACCTCGTTTCGCTTTCTCACTCTCTCTATCTCACTCTCTCTCTCTCTGTGTCATTTTAAAAATGATTGAAGCTGCTCTGTTGTTTTTCTCGCTGCTGCTCAGCTTGGCTGACAGCTGAAGGGCGCTCGCCAGGGCCCCAGTGAAGTGAGAGGACTGTCTGACACACCTGGAGCTATGTCGGTGTGAGATGGAGAGTGAGGGAAGAAAAGGCCCAGCTGAGAGTCATAGAGGGCATGGTGGCCACCTGTAGCGTCACTGGCTTCTCTGTTGCCATGCCAACCCTACGCAAAAAGGGTTCCGGGCAAGCCCTTTGGGCTGATTACGAAACTTACCTGCCGCCCACTGCAGTGTTTTTGTGGATCGGCTACAACCGTGGTAATGCGGTCTGTCCTCCATGGACACTAATGAACTAGCAGGAAAGGCCCCACCTCTGAGCAGCTAGTGGAAGAGCTTCACCAAAATTGCCAAAATTTTGATCACTGATCAAAAGTGAAAAAAAAAAGAATGAGCATGGGTTTTTAAAAGGTTGGTTTCCTCCCGCTGAATGCTCGCCACCTCCTCTCTAATTTCAGGGAGGCAGCATACGGGCCGGAGCCTAGGGACCGCATGGCATGGAGTGACCCTAGCGGCAGACCGATAGGTTGGACAGACGCCACTCTGGGGTGGGAACGCTGCTGCCTCCATCCCTTGAAGCGTGCCGTTGTTTCCACAGGGGAAGGACAGTATAAACAGTAAACGCAGTAACTGAACTTTGCCCCACTGTTGGCAGCCAGGCTGCTGTGACCTTATGCTCCTTAGATATATCTCCAATTCTGGACAAACCATTCACTGAACTGACAACACTATGCCCATTTTTATCTGTTGAAAACAAAAACAGCCGTATATCAGAAGTTGAAATTTGTGACTAATGTGACAGCAAGGAGAAATGACACGGGGCAAGAACCAGCCTCCTTCACAACCTTCATCATGATCCGCGTTCACCTCCAAACAACCCCACCGTCAGCAGATATGGAACAGCAGACAGCACTCTGCGAGGACCTCTCTCTGTTTAACGCTTCACTAGCTGGTACCAAGTCACAGGAGCTCTTAGCAGGGCTCCCGGATCATCCTCCTGTTGCTCAGACAGGAAAAGGCAGCAGAGTGCTGTCTGTGTGTTTACATCTCCTCACGCACAATGTTCCATTCAACCCCCTCCCCAGCGCCCTCGCACTGGCCATAGAGGGTTAGACACAAGGCTGCCACACAAATTCAAATTCTGACCACACAATGCACAAAAGCCTTTAGGGGCACAATATACAAAAGCCCTTAACACCCCCTGGCTGGGGCACGACTTGAGCCCAGCTCCCCCCCACCCACCCCCCCCCCCCAAGCCGCCTGTGTTCCGTTCATCTGAGTTTAAAAGCAGAGTGGATAGGAGGCAGAAGGGAGGGGGACTTACCGTTGGTGGAGTGCAGGCTCTCCAGGCTCCAGTAATGGGACATGACCGCTCGCAGCGCCTTGCCCCCACCCGCTGGCCCCACGGAGGGGCTGCTGTCTGAGTCGGAGGCAGGGGACAGGCCCGAGCCCCCGCCGCTGCCGCAGCCCCCCCCGGCCAGCGGGACGCCCACCTCGCCGGCACAGTGCTGGGTACGCATGCACCGCAGGAGGGCGGCGTCTACTTGGTACTAGGTCCAAACGAGCCGGCGGCTATGTTTCGCGTGTGTATCTATATGTGTGTGTGTGTGTGTGTGTGCGAGAGTGCACGCGCGTGTGTGTCAGTCACTGATTTCTTGGCCTCTGCAGCTTCAAATGCATGCGACACCTCCCCCCATCATCCCCTCGTTCTTTCCTTCACTTTTTAGCTCCGACACGGTGGCGGCGAGAGCCCCTCTCTGCTCCGCAGCAGAGCCGAGACACACGATCAGCCCTCTCCCTCACTCGCTCACACGCAGCCACGGGCTGGCATCACTGGGGGCCCCTTCCAGGGCAGGGACGCATGAGCGACATTCGAGCTAACTGCAAAGTGCTTAGCCTGGCACTGAAAAAGGCAGACATCGCTGTTCCCTCACAGGCCCCCTTGCAGGGCCCCTCCCACTGCTACAGCCAAGCTGTTAGTAAACCAAAAGCCCAAACCTACAGTGCTAAGCAGTGGTGTTGAGGGCAGTGCGTGCCTTCTAAGAATTTAACCCATAACTAGTGAAGAGCCACAAAAATAGCTGAGGCCAAAATATCCACAGGAGTTATTTAATTTTCTATGACAGCAGTTTCTACACACAAAAGATTATTCAAGATACGGTTACATGAATGCCTAATATCTCACAAAACGTCTAATGAAAGGGAGCCAATGGAATAGGAGGAAGTTGTTATCAGACCTCAAACTGAAGGGGTTTACTCCTGCGAGCTGAGCACAGAGAGGACATGGAAACTGGATGTAACTAGAGGAGAACATTCCTCACATTCCCGTAGGTGGCTGGGATGATGTTCAGTTAGCTACGATCACACACATACTTCAACATTCCAGTGGATGACAGGAAGCAGCCCACCTCCAGTAATTCATCATGAAATCTAGAACATCTGCAGTTCCCTTTGGGTGCTCTGTCCATAAATAAGTCTCATTGAGCAACACCAGTCCTCTTGACCAGGAAAACACATTCTTTACTTTAAGCCATATTATTTGGTCAGCAAACCTGTGACAGTGAAGACCACTGAAGAATACAATCTTATCGAGTCTGTCACATTAATAACTCATTAATAAATGCTACACAAAGGCTGAGCCATCTTATTTCAGATGTTCAGCTGTCAAATAACAATGTGCTCTTGACAATCCAGAAATGGTCTGTGAAGGTTTATGAAGCAAGTACTCACCGAAAGAAAAAACCTGTCTAGGAACTCCCAATGACGGCTTTATAAAATATGACTGCAGAAAGCAGCGTGTGCGGGTGCATACTTGGTTCTTTGGTTGAATGTTCTGGTGTCCGCTGTGTGGTCCGATATGTAGAATTCTAGTATCATATGAGCATGGCCATGTCAGAGGTACACCACACAGGCAAATTCCATGATGCTTGCCAAGGTCATAGCGTGGGGGATATGTCACAACCGGGCAGAATGGGCTACTTGTGTCTAACATTGCTGCTCCTTCAAAAGACTCTCTATTACATAACATATGCACTAATGAAGAATGTCATGGCATTCTCAACAGGTCACTGAAATGGGAGGGTACTGGGTATATCTCTATACAGTATATCTCTGCTGGTGTTTGGAGTGTGAGGAAATGAAAAATATAAAATAATAAAAGCTTAAAATATACAGATCTACTGTCAGGCATCTATGTCAGGAACACAGGTGTCAAGGTGTCACAACATCAGCCAAGAGAAAAAGAGGTGCATGAAAACAAAGACAATCATTTTTAATTTACCACCTAAAACTCAATTTGCTTCAATGAAATTTTGTCTCAAAAGACAAGTGTCCTGTACTTGTGTAATGAGGGTGCTTGTATACTCTTGGTTCAAAGGGGGGTACATAAAGAGAAGATATTGACAGAAACAAACAGAGAAAGAATGGCAGGAAAATAATACATTGACAGACAGAGAGATCAGAACTGGCATTAATGAATGGAAAGAAATCTGAAAAAAATATTTAGCAGAACTTTGGCAGACAGTGTAAGAGAAAGAGAGTGAGAATGCCACAGAGAGAAAGACAGAGTTAGAGTGAGTGAATGAGAGAGGAGTGGTGTACCTCACAAAGACAGTCCCTGTCTGATCCATCTACACCAGGACACAAAACAGATCTAGACTTTTTAACACAAAGTCTTTGGCTGAGAGACACTGACGATACAGTCAAAGGCCTGCCAGCAACATAAAGGAATCCCAAATCGGCTCACACAGAACAACTGCAACAGATCATGCTCCATGTCTCCAATATACTATTCAGCTAATATGCCACTAATACAGGATATATAAACATGGCATCAAAAGAGCTTAAGCTCACCCGGTGCTCCCTGGCATTAGAGAAGTTTGCCACTGTGGGCCCTTTAATGTAACTCCAGCGCTATGCCTGCCCCCTGCATGACACAAAAGTCTGTCCTTGGTCAGATCTACTGAGGGGCACACACAGTAACCCTGCATTGTTGATGCCCTTAAGTATGTTGCAGTAAGTTTAAGGTGTTATCCTGTACCTTAAACTTAAAAAAAAATGATAATAAAAAATTAATATCTGCTTAAAGCATTTTTTAACTTGACATTTCATCACTTTTACACGAAATGAAACAAATGACCTTACTTCCACAGTGACTGCTAACATCCTCAGATCCAACAAGGAAGAAACGTCTGCATCAATTGTAGATATCTCTGATGATTCAAATATCCAGTACACTCACCAGAGAAGGAGACACGACGTGGCCAACCCAGGCAGTCGAGACCGGTGGGAGTGCTCTGGGAAAAGAACTGGTCTCTGAGAGACGTGGAAGAGAGATGCTCTGGAGAAGTGAACAAGAGACTCAGCCGAGCCTGTGGGGGAGATGAAGAGTATACTGGCTTTTCACTTTTTGCTTGCTTGAATTAATGATATTTGCTTGTGAAACCGCAATTCAAAAATAAATAATTCCCTGAGCAACTGAACATGTGCTGATTAGTTACAGTTTTGATGAGGATAAAAGTCATTCTGAAGCAAGTTCAAACATGTACAAAAAGAGACACAAAAGGAATTTGAGAGAGGCCTAGAGGCAAGGCACTACAAGTCAAGTAAGACAGCATGCATGTCCTACAAATGGCAGGGAATGCAGAGAGAAGCAGATCAGGAAGGAGGAGAGGAGTGGAGGCAGCTGATCTGGAACCCAGGCAGCGCTTTCCCCCGACGAAAAGACCCTTACTTTCTCCCGTTTTTCAGAACACTGTGCACTAATCTGGCCAAGACTGCTCTGCACGTTGGTCTTTGTCTTCAGAATTGTCTGGGTCTTCCGAGCTTTCCCTATACCGGAAAGGAGCTCGTCTGAGTAGGAGCGCTGCCGGGCTTCTGGGAGGCTCCTCTTCCATCTCAGGTCTAGCGCCACCTCTCCAGTGTCCTGCATTGCTGAGCTCCAGCCACAGAGCTCGGAGCGGGGACGGGGTCCATGGGTGCGACGCCCTTGTCTCCTCATTGGTGGCATGCAGGCCAGAGGCTGTGCCTTCCGTGCAGCTGCCTGGGTAACTGCTTTACTTCCATCCTGCACATGCTTCTGTGCGCAAACGCAAATTGGGTTACCATGTGGGACTGGCCTATTATATGTGGGGTGGGAGCAAGGTTGTCATGCATGTATTTCAGCCATTGTTATTACAAATTCAGTGGAGTTAAGGTAAGAGATTGCTTTGGCTGTTATCATGCAATATGATGGCGTAAACACTCCCATTCCAACACTAGATGGCACTGTTTCTAAGCTCACACGCCTAGAAACATACATTTTGGATGACATATGAGAGAATGCATTACCATTGCAAATAAATTATTAAAAATTATTGGAATCTTCACCCTGACTTTTTTAAAGGGTTACTTGGGTTGAACTACAAACAAACAAACAAACAAACAAATATATATATATATATATATATATATATATATATATATATATATATATATATATATATATATATATATATATATATATATATATATATATTTATATTTATATATATAATATATATATATATATATATATATATGATAAAATATATATAAAATTATTATATATGTAAAATATAAAATGATATACAGTAATTGTCAACTTTTATTCAGAAGCTATATAACTCAGCAAATCAAAGTATAAATCATCTACCATATATCAAGCAAAAACTATGACATAACCAAACTGAGTGATCAGTAAAAATTAAAACTCTGTGACAAGTACCAATTAAAACAATTTATTTAATCTTACCTCAGGCTCATTGCAAAAGTTGGTGGAGACCAGGCTGGTTTGGGAATGGCTGTCCGAGTTGCTGTCTTCCAGTAAGAAATCAGAATCGAAGGAGTGTGCTGATGCGAGTTGCACTGCTTTAGATCTGAAAGCCTTTGATCCCAGCAGGCGGTCTGAGAGGCCCTCCAAAGTTGGGCCCTGGCCCAGAGAGCACAGGGAAGAGGCCACTGACCTGGAGGGGTAATGTAAGCCTCTCCGGTCCACCCACAGCCCTGGGCTTTGAGGCTTGGGAGTCATGGGTCTCGTCGGTGTATCGAGGCCATCGAAAGAACCCAGCGACCTGGCCCAGGATGGAGAGAACTGGTTGGTGAAAGCAAAAACAGTGGGGTGGATGGGAGACTGCAGATGGTCACTGTGGTCAGCCTCAAACATATCCAGGGAGTCTGGAGAGAGTCCAGTTGGTGCAGGACTGCTCTCAGAAGACTGCCCCGTAGGTGCAGACCCTGATACACCTTGAGGTCCAGTGGTTTTGCTAAGTGGGCCAGAGCACCATGTGTTTTTCAAATTTTCTTCAGACCTGGGCAATCCCTGGAGATCTGGTCCATTCAGAGGTAAGCCAGTGGGAGAGCCACTTCGCAGGTGATGTTCTGACTTAGCAGTTAGTGGTTCAGGAACAGACATGGTTCTCTTCAGTATCTCTGCCTCCTTAACTGACCTCTGTTTTCTCCATGACTGCTTGGCCTTCACTTTCTCAGTTGCCATATTGCGGCCCTGCTGCTGATTCTCCTTTTCACTGGACCGGTTCTCGAACAAGCTCGACAGAGACCTGTGGGCCATGGCAAGCTTCATACGAAAGTTTAAGTTATCAGTACTTTTGCTCTTCTTTTGGCCCAGCCACTCCATGGTGGGGAAGGTCTTTGAATTCAGCAAGTCCTCAGTCCTGTCCTGCTGCCAGGCTTCTCTGGCACTGGGCATGGACTTGGGTTGTCCGTTCTTCTCCAAGTCAGGCCAGGTGAAGGAAAAGGCTTTCTCAAACTCGTCATCTTTGATGTGATCAGCGTACTTCATCAGGTGATCCGTACTGTGGGTCATATGAGCTCCTTGGAGGGATGGGTGGGCTTGGTTACGTTTGGGTGAGCTGTGATTCCCTGCCTCCTTCCTCTCTTCACTATTCTCCAGTGACACCTTAGGCTCAGGCTCAATCTCGTTGCCACCCTTACTCTCTCTCTTGGCTCTGCGGAAAGAGGGAATCCTGGAGAACATGGAGAACTTTGAGCCTTTCCCTGTTAGGCTACTCTTGTTATTCAGAGAGCCTTGGTCTCTGGAGCTGCCTCCGGTGGGGCACGGAGGGCTATCTTCTTCTTGTTCACTGTTCATGGAGTCCAGGTCAGGAGACACAGAGCTGGAAATACTATTCTCATCTCTATTGTCACTTCCATTGATCAGAGAGGTAACTGTATTTCCTGTTTCTGGTATATCAGCATCATCAAAAACTCCACTGAATGGAACATTGGATTGCACCACATCCACATGACCTACATAACCATTATGCGACAAGTGAGATACAGTGTGCATGGCTGAGTGGCATTCCTGAACAATTCTGTCCTCATCTCCAGAAGACAAAACTTCCATCTGTTGCACTTCCTTCTGACTCTGATTCTCCATTAAAAACCAGCCCTCCTGAAAGTGATCCGCCTCCATAATAGGCTCCAGACTGGCAAATGATGACATACCAGCACTAACGTCTGTAAAAGAGAGTCTCTCTATCTGCAGCGAGAGAGATTCGGCACCCCGAAGCCCTCTACATTGAGCTGTATTTAGCATCACAGCTGATTCATCACTGAGAACTGCCTCAAGCTTTCTCTCTGCAATTTCTAACTTGTGAGTGCCGGCAATCCTGAGAAGATAGCTCACAGGCAATGTGCTCTCGTCACTGAGGAGCTCCTTGTGTTCGGGTCCATTTCTAGTAGCACTACATGGACGTTCGGTGCCTCGTGAGTCTGTGGCGGTTGGTGTGCATTGACTGTGCAGGCTGTCTGTGTGTAGGGAGGCGATGGTGTGTCGGAGATCCGCAGTGCAGCCATGGCTCGTGACGTCCGCATCCTTGAGCCAGGAGCCTCCCACGGCCTGCTCACCCTCTACTGCAGAGAAGTGCAGATGGCACTCTCGGCCACCAAGGTGATCACAGAACTGCCCCTGAGTGCAGCGTCTGTGCCTTTTACAGGCCTCTACATTAACTGGACTTTTGATACTTTTATCATCCACCAAAGGGGCAATATTGTGGTTGTCAAGGAGGCTCATAAGTCTGGGAGGAGTTGTCATGTTCAAAATTCCACTGTCAGTGGTGGCACTCTCATGATCATGATTGTGTTCCTCTGGGAATGAATGCCCTTGATCACAATCAAAACTAATGTGTTCCTGCTCTGTGGTAGTGCTGAATAAAGTACACGGTGTCTCAGGGGTGATAGGCATTACATTATTGTTTGTGTCTGACTCATGGTCCCTTATGGGTCTTGAAATTACATTGTTATGTAATGATGTGCTAGCAATAAGGGCATTATAATCTGAGTGGAACAGGGTCTGCATGCAAGAATTACTGCTTGCATCATGTAAAACCTTAATTACCTGCTCAGACTCGCTGGCTTTTGTGTTTGAATAAGTCAAATCTTCCTGCCTTAACTGACTGGATGTATTGTTCGGGCTTTGTTTTGGATATACTGGTATCTGTCTGAAACTCTCATCTATGTCAGACAAATAATCTAAGTTACACTTTGTTATTTGTTTACAGTTCATGGACAGGTCACTGCTGAATTCAAGACATGTGTCTGTGGGGTTAATTGTAACAGCAGATTTCAAATTTTCAAATGGATCTGAATGTTGCACTACACAAGGGTTTATGACATTGTTTTGATCACTATCAAAAATGACGTTGTGCGCTTCTTTACTAGACTGCACATCATGTGTAGATGGAATCACATGAGAGGAACTATATTCAGAGCCGTCAGAATAAATGACTTCCTGTGCTTTCTGTGGTATGACTGTGAATTCCTTCAAACAGCCTCTGCTAGGACTCAAAGTGGGTTTGTTGGGATTTTTAAAAATGTCATTTTCTGCAGCAGTATTCAGAAGGGTGGTGTTTGGGTTAATAACTTCTTCACTATCAGTGCTTGTAAAAGTAATTGAGGCCTGTCCTAATATAACCTTCTCTTCTCTGCAACTTTGTGTTTTGTTGTTAAAGTTCTGTTTGTGACAGCTGACCTCTGACCTAAGTTCATGAGAGATTCCCATACATTCTAGAACACCATTTTGCTGATTTTGTGTGTAATTCCTTTCAACTGACTCTCCCTCCTTCTCACACTGAATTTCACTGTAATCAGTGCAGGTGTGCTTGCCCACTTTGTATAAAGAGGGTTCACTGTTGCCTAGAAAGTTATTTGCCAAATCTGACAAAACACAACTTTTTGCATCCATCTGACCTGAGAAAGCTAGCTCTGCTGAATAATGACAACAGTCTGGATTAACAGGTGAAGTCCTCAAAAACCGTTCCTCATTATAACCCACAACATCACTCGCATCACTCCTCAAAAATCGCTGTTCATCCATTTGGAATGATGTTAGATGCTCAGGTTGGCCCATGCAGTGATCGGATGACTGTAAGATTTGGTTTCCCATGAGAGGCTGAACAATGTCCTGTGGTACGTTCCAATGTTCCGGTGAGTGCAAAAAGCTGGATGATTCCAAGTCATCTGGCCAACTACATTCAGACATCACAAACCATTTCTCATCCACTGTGGAGACCTCAGACCCTCCCATTTCATCAAGCTGCCCCACAGCTTCCATCCCATTCATGTCTGTCGAAACAAGCTGTGACAAGTGTAAGCTGATTTCGGCATCAGGGAGAATAAGGTCATGTGAGAATGACTCCGTTTTGTCCAGTTCTGAGCAGGTCACCTTTGATGATTCAGAAATCAACTGCGCTTCAGTGTTAGTTATGGGATTGTTTATCATTTTTGATTCTGTTCCAGTTCTGCTTGCAGGAACTAAATCAGAAGAATCACCTAACCAAGCTTCCGTGACACTTCTATCTGGCATCACAAGCGTGTCTTTAGAAGTTGGCTCCATGAAAACTTGCAACTCTATCGGTTCTTTTGACTCAAAGCAGATGGCAGTTGTGTCGGGTGCACTACACTGTGAGATATGAGGAATTCCAGCTTCCTTGGATGAGTTCATGAGAGATGAAGAATTCATAAGTTCAGTGTAGCCTGAAGTCACCCCACTCATGTCCTGTTCTGTGCCGATGAGTGACTGTGCAATGCCCCACTCTCCATCCGCTTCCCACTGGAGCCCATCTGGTTCTGTGTGTTGCCTCTCTGCACCAGAAGGGCAGTAGTTTCTGTCAGGGCAGTGCTTGGGAGAGGCCACGTCCTCGTGCACTGCAGAGCATGAGCTGCTCCCTGAGCTGAGGGAGCGGTCACCATCATCATGGCTGAAGTCTGAGAATGTGTCACTATGCCATGTTCGGGCATCAAAGAACACGTCCGGCACGTCCTGAGCTGCTGCTTCTCCGCTCCATCCACCCACTGCTTGCTGACACTCGCCCTCCTCCAAGTAGCATGCCTCATTTGCATTGTTGTCAACAACTGGTGCCTGAAACAACATGGAGAAAAACACAGAGCTATGGCCCTCATAGTGGTCATTTACCCAAACATTTTGTCTGGGGAAAATAGCATTGTTAGCATCATTGTTTCATAGAACCTCCTGCATTCATTTTAGCACTAAAAAGGAACACATGTTCACTTGTTTCATCAGAATACCATGATCATTTAGTTCCATCTTGAACACTGCCCTCACACGTGGAACCAACATCTCTAGCATTTCGTTTCCATTATGTACCCATATTGCATAACCTTTAAGAAAGAATCTGTTGATTTAATGGAATATCTGAATAAACTACTAGCTGAATCATACAGTAATGCTTATATTCCACCCTTCCATGCATCTCAAAGAAGATGAGCCTGGAGGGCCACATTAGAGGTGCACGTTAGAGGTGCACATTAGCGTATAACCTTCAAGCTCTTAACTCATTTGAGTGGAAGTAAAGCTGTCCTTAGGAAGACCTGACAGAGCCTCCTTTAACAACAGCAGGACCTTAACAACAGCAGTTAGCAAAGATGGAAACACCAACCAATCGCTGTATGAATGTACTTCCACAAGCAGAACAAGAGTGGGAATACAGACGAAGTTGGTATTCCCAATATGTAATATTCAATTCTGTATAAAAAGGCAGAGAAACAACATTAAGTTTTTACATTTTTTACATTTACATTTATGGCATTTAGCAGATGCTCTTATCCAGAGTAACTAACAAAACTGCTTTAGTTGTCTACAGTGGTGGCCAAAAATTGAGACTAGCACAAATTTTGGTTTTCACAAAGTTTATTGCTTCAGTTTTTATGGTGGCAATTTACACTAACTCTGGATTGTGAAGAGTGATCAGACAAGTCATTCCTTGTTATGAAAATTAACTTAAATCACAAAGATTACTGCATTCCAGCCACTGCATTTCAGCCCTGCTACAAAATGGCCTGCTAACATCATTTCAGTGATCTACTTGTTAGCTCAGGAGAAAATGTTAATGAGGACAAGGCAGCTAATATGCTGATAGAAGAGCAGACTAGTTGCTTTAAAAGTTGGTACTTTTTCTGTTAACCATGGTTACCTCCAAGGAACACGTGCAATCATCAATGCAATGTATTAAAAGGGTTTCTCATGCAAGGACATTGCTGCTTGTAAGATAGCACCTAAATCAACCATTTAACAAATCATCAAGAACTTCAAGGAGAGAGGTTCAATTGCAGTGAAGAAGGCTTCAGGGCTTCAAGAAGCACCAGGACCATCTCCTAAGGAGGATGCAGCTATGGGATCGGGTCACCACCAGTGCAGAGCTTGCTCAGGAACAGCAGAAGGCAGGTGTGAGTGCATCTGCACACACAGTAAGGCAAATGCTTTTGGAGGATGGCTTAGTGTCAAGTAGGGCAGCAAAAAAGCCAATTCATTCCAAGAAAATCATCAAGGACAGACTGACATCTGGACAAATGATTGTCTGGAGAAGGAAAGGTGAGCACTACCATGAGTCATGCCAAGAGTGAGGCATCCTGGGAAACATTCATGTGTAGGGTTACTTCTCATCCAAGTGAATGGGTTTGCTCCAAATTTTGCCTAAGAACACTGCCATGAATAAGTAATGGTATCAAAACATCCTCTAAGAGCAACTTCTCCCAATGATCCAGGAGCAATTTGATGATGAACAATGCTTTTACCAGCATGACAAAGCACCATGTCACAAGGCAAAAGTGATAACCAAGTGGCTCAGTGAACAAAACATTGAAATTTTGGGTCCATGGACAGGAAACTCCCCAGATCTCAATACCACTGAGAATCTGTGGTCAATCCTCAAAAAGAGGGAGGACAAACAAAAACACAGAAACTGTGATCAACTTCAAGCACTGATTAGGCAAGAATGGGTATCCATTAGTCAAGATTTTTTGCCCAGAAGCTGATATTCAGCATGCCAAGGCGAATTGCAGAAGTCTTAAAAAAGAAGGGTCAACAATGTAAATATAAAGTCTGTGCTTAAACTGGATGTATTTGTCATTAAAAAGTTTTTGAAAACTTATGAAATGCGTATAATTGTATTTCACTATACTATATAAACATCTGACAAAAGTATATAAAAAACTGAGGTAGTAAACTTTGTGAAATCCAAAATTTGTGTCAGTCTCATAACATTTGGCCATGACTGAACACAGAAAAGTATCCTTTGCTAGGACAAACAAGTTAGAGCTTAAAATACCCTAAATGAAGATGCTACCAGAAAAAAATGCCAGTGCTAAAAATTAGAGATACATAACAACTGTTATGAGCACTATGATTTCTGTATCCTCACTGGATTTGAGAGACAAGAGCGTCAGAAAGATTTATGTGCAAAATGGACTTTTGCTGTGAGTTGTAGAACAAGCAAAGGCACTACTGAGTTTCCAATTATTTAACTGTGGTAATTAACAAAGTCACTTTATGTCACTACCATATTATATTATATTTACATTTACATTAAATATTAAAATAATATTAAAATAACTTTATTGTACATAAAATAAAATAAAAAATAACTTTGTATGTTAAAATAACTTTATTGTACTTTCTGCTTTCATAGGATAAGCAAATTCCTTCCTATATTATCCTCCACCATGCTTTTGAACTACTTACTCTTAAGCGCAACTTAGGTAAAACCTACACAGGCTGCTCCTGCTCTACGTTTACACTCTCTACTCCCTAGTCTTCACTTTTGTTTTTCCTTTCCTTTTTTTTTTTTTTTTTTTAATGGTCATGGTCTCAGTGCTCCAGTCAGGAATTGCTGAGTCAGGCAGCAACAGCTCCAGGGCTGGCTCTACACTAGCTCTGAAAGCATGGCCTGACAGAGAACAGGATAAACATACCTTTTGTGTGTTTTAGTGAGCATGGCATTATTCACGAGCCTCTGCAGAACTCTAAACGATCCTTAAAGCCGTTTTGAGTGGGGCTTTAAGCTGTCCACACCCATGTCTAAAAGAAGTATGCAGCTATATTTAAAAGCATGGAATCACTTTATTAACAGATAACAGGCTTATTAGCACTTTATTAACAGGTAACTGCATCAGAACCATTTTGCATTGACAGATCCTGTCCAACAAATTCTAAATCCCCTCGCCTGGCAGGTCAGGGTCATACCCGCTTGGCTGACACCATGCCAGCCTCTCAACACAGATTGAGCCTTGCACGAACCCTCTGTATCAGCACATTTCATGTCTGCTTACAGCAAACAAAAACGCAATCCAAGAGCTTGGATCTCCCATACAGCTTTAAAACATTCATGAAAAGGTGCGCTGACATCGCTTCTTCAAGGGTGCTTTCATCGCCAACCAGGGGATCCACAGCATTAGCTAGGAGTGCTATCATTTTGTCCAGCTGCAGCCTGTGCATGGTCAAATGTGGCCAATGCTGAGATGTAACCAAATGGTTTTTCATTTCTATAGGAAGAAGTGCATACGGGGGGAGGTGACACGGCCCAACAGCAGGATGCGGGGTGGCGCCAACGATGACCAGTGCCAGGCACAATACAGACAGGGAACACGACCATCTGTTGCAAGCTCTGGTTGCTATCCATCCTAACCCTCCTGTGCTGCTAGACAGGAATAGGAAGCTAATCTGCTTCCTCTATGGAAGAAGGGTGGCCAGCATTTTTCTGGTCAACATCATCGGTGTTCCCAACCGACCTGGTCAGTGGGGCTCTTTAGAATGACAACTTAACTGCCATGTTGTCCAAAACACTCCCGATGGAGGTGAGCGGCTTGGGTGTTTTTGAGCACTCCCGTTCTTCCACATCTCAGTTCTCAGAGGAGTGTCTTAAAATCATTCAGTCAGAGAAAAATGAAGAGGGAGAAAGGGAGGGGGAGAAATATAGTGAGAGAGAGAGAAAAAGAGAGAGGAATGATAATGAGGCCCAATGCAGACTCTGTAATGTCGGCATGATTTTTTTTTTTTTTTACACACACTTACATCATTTCCATTGGGAGGCAACCAGGTTGACTGCAAGCAGCAGAGTGGGGCTCACAGTCCCTGTGCTAACAAAGGCTAGTTTAAAGAACCTCACTAGGATATGCTTGAATAAACCTGATCCTTCCAAACATATGTTAAATCTGCCACGCCAACATTACAGAACGTAAATCTTCCACCGGGTGTGCAAGTATTGGACTGCAGACAGCTGTGAGTCACAAAGAAGCCAACAGGCTTGCGTTCCTCAGGGGGAAGGGGGGAGGCTGAAGGGTCAGGGGGCCGTTGAAGCTCTGACAGAGTCACTAAGACGATCAGGCTGGTTGCTAAGTCATGCCTGCTAAAGTCATAAGATTTGACTGTTCTTCCTACATGAGCTCATCCCACTGGGGGTGATCTAGCACAGAGAAGGAAATACGAATACGCACACACAAACACACACGCACACACACACACACATACACACACACACACACACACACACACACAGACACACACACAGACAAAACTGAAGCTGCAAAAAAACACATGAAGACATGAAGACTTTCAGGCTCATGGGACAGACCAGATTACATTTTTATACTTTTCTATAATCTTTGGGTAAAAAAACTAACTACCAACACAATGATGGAAAGACTATTTGGTATAATAAACAATGAGATTTGTGTGATCCCTTTTGGAAAACACAAAGGGGTTCAATTACAAGTGGCCCAAACCTAGGAGGATTGGGGACCACCACAGAGTCTTCACATTCTTGAAAAGAGGACTAAACCAAACCCTTACTGCCCTGTCCTTTGTTTGGATTTCCTGGGAACCAATCTCTGCTTAGACATAAGCATCATTAAATGTTCCACCACAAAAGGCATTAGATCAACAACTCAAAGTTATGGCAGTAACGAAGCCGATGGCACTAGTGATGGCCTGTACTGTGTGGAGGGCTATTTGGAGTGGCGGAAGCCATATATTACACTGTATTACGCTGTGACAGACAGATTTTGAAACCTGATCGTGCTTAATTCAGGGCTCATCAGAAATAACAGCGTACAGAACACAGCATGATGGCAGTCATTTGCTGTAACAGTTAAAACCACTAAATCCAATTTGCCAGCTTGATCCAATAGCAGCATGTATTTATGAGGCAGGGCGAAAGCTGAAACCGGCATGTTTTTGCATGATTTCAATCAGAAACATGATTAAGCCTTTTGATTTGAGCCCTGCAGGTTTTCAGAGAAGGTAGGTTCCTAAGACATGTTTTCACTCATTCTCTATTATAGCAAATTAGTGTTGGCTCTGTCCGAAGACTACCATCATGAACTGTGCTCGTTTCCTCACAGTAAACTGCATGGACAATGACAATTAACTGCATGGACAATGATTACGCAATGTATCTATCAGCATATAGAGGAAGGGACACCTGTTTCACCACATATGTGACTTCACTTTGGTAATATAACACTACTGATCCAATAAATCAGATCAATGCCACACACAGACACACACACACACACACATTCACATGCACACATACACACCCGCATACAACACCCTTGGGAGCATGCACACACGCATGTAGACACACACACACACACACACACACACACACAGTCAACCTTATAAATTTTGGAACAAAATACAAAAACTATTTGGCAGCTGAGTCTTCTTTGCTCGAGGCTGGGAAGGTCAAATTTTTACTGCTGATTTAAAAGCAGAATTTAAGGGAAAATAGAGGTAAAGAGATCTCATCTCCTCACTCCCCCTCCCTGAATGGCAGACAAATGTAATCAGTTTCAGAGTATGCAACAACAAACTGTCCCCAACTCACATATATATGACTGAATAACTGCTGTATGACAGTAAAAAATGTAGAGGTAGTAAAAATTGCAGTGAAGTACAAGGTTTCCAGAGAAATAAGATGCTTCAGACAGAGGTCTCTCATCAGCTGTGCAATCAAAGTGCTTCTGAAGTTCCAGGATGTGAAAATAGTTCTGTGGTGGCTGGAGCTGAAACAGCAAGCCTGGAAGCCGGTTCCTCTCTCCGGGGGCCAGAGGAGGAAGCCTGGGTTGCCTTTGACCCTAACGCCCTGGTTCTTTTCCCCCACCTCTCCATGACACCAGCATGAGCCGCTGCCTTTTCTGCTGCTCCGCTGTCTTGTGCTCCAGACATAAGCACCTTCTGCTGTTAATCAGTGCATTGATTCTTTATGTGGTGTGAAGAAGACTGCGTGTTGTATAGCAGAGTGAACTTTGCGGAAGAGAGCCCATACTCAGGGACATATACAGGTTGACTAACTGGTCGACTACCAGGATTCTCACAACCGAGTATAGCCACACTCAGGGTGATGGGCTTCAGGTGGTGCTTTGGCCTTTATAGAAAATACATTTCAGAAGAATAGAAAACATATTCAGAGAGATCCACTTATCAATTTCAGTGTTACTGTGATCAAGGTAAAAAAAAAAAAAACTTAAATGCTCAAGCAGGCTACATTAACAGCTCAATTCAACGAAGTCAGGCATTAATACCTACAGAAGGCTAGGCAGCCCAGGTGACTGAACTTTACACTGACAGGCACAGAAACTCCTAGAAAGACCACTCTCGACTGAGCGGTGAGGCTGATGTTTAAAAATCCCAGCAGCACTATGGCTGATAAACTTGTACCAGGTCAATGGCCACATCATAGCTAAGAATCATCAAATAATGTCACCCCAATAATATCAGCTCAGCAGTGGTTTGTGGTCAGAAACAAATCAGTGATGAATGGAACACAAATTGACCTGACAAACATATGGGTAAAGAGGCTGGTGAGTGTCAAACACCAGTCCTTTACCCCAGATTGACCTGCTTTTTACAGATCTGCACCATTATGCAACTGAGCTTTTCTGAACTTTGTGGAACTGGGAGGATTTCAGTCTGAGCAAAAGTTCGGAAGGAGGTTAATCAGCTACTAAGAGTCATGGATTTGCCACGTCTAGAGTGCAGAGTGAGAAACCTTAGAAACACACTCAGTGCTGATGAACTACAATGAGGTTAAAGGGGTTAACACTGATTATGATAAAGGCTGCATGTCTGTGTTGGCATGCAAGACCCCCACCACAAGTGTTTATGAGGTGAGGCAAAAGACTAGTGCTGATCGGCTCCACTCTAGTGGAGCGATCCAATAACATAGAAGACAGATTATGAAGTTCTCCAACCACCTTATTTCTTCGGCAGTCGGGCCAGACAGACAAGCCCAACAGAACCTTGCCTGCAGTGGCACAAAAGCACCTGGGAGCGGCCCAAAAGCTTCTCCCTGGCCCCTCCCACCCCCTCCCCCTCCACAGTAATCCTCTCAGGCCTGTGTTTACATACCAGCTCCGATGTTATCTCACCACCACACTGTCAGCTCAACTCATCCTTATATTTTGCCAAGCTCAGTGGCTATCTGTTCCAATCTACCATGAGCTGCTATGAGGGACATTTCAGGGAGATGGGGAAGGTAGGTTTTGGGAACATACAATGCGGTGGAGATCACTTCGAATTTATTAAGGGGAAATCACCCCAGTCCTGCCTCAGGCTTCTTATGTACAATGAACACTATTGGCCACGCACTCTGTCAGGCTGCTGTGTCTGAGCAGGTCTAATCCATTTTTTCTGTTCAATGTGTTATAAACAATGCAAGGAACATGGTATTCTTCAGAATGATAAATAAATAAATTGGCACAAAATCAATGATCCATGCAGGAAGTCACACTGCATATGCTGTTAGAGAAACACTGCTGCTAAATTGTATCCAATGTAAACACAAACTGTTAAAAGAAAAACTGACCACGGTATCTTATAGCTTCAAGCATTTCCAAGTGATAATTTTTGTTGTTTATTTAATGTTTATAACTGAAAAGCAGCCAAGTTCCATACTGCTCAACTTTAATGCTTCATGCTTGGAGGTTGGGTGCTTTTTAGGTACACACCTATGTTCTTATGAAGAAATGAATCTGCCATCATTCTCTCATTTCTTTTTTTAATTAATTTCCGTCTCTTTGCTTTCCTGCCGAGATTCCTGTAAGACAATCACTCAATGTGCAGGCTAGAATCAAATGCAAACCACATTCCTTATCCAGTATGCCACAGGATACACAAGAGCATTACCAAGAAAATTCACGCGCACAGGAACATTTTCAGAACTGGCTTCTTCATTTGACTCTATTTTAACCTATGCATGGCATGAACTGGTCTCAGATGAAGAAGATTGGACGATAAATTCAGCACTGGTGATCTGAGCATGATTCATTTCCTTACCAAGGAGATGATAACACACATGCTAACAGATGCTTTAGAACATTGACAGTTCAATTATCCACCCTCACCAGTTCTGGCAGGACTTACAGCTACACACCCCAAACATAAGCAAATGAGCAAGGACAACAGCCTAACGAGCTGCTGGGGCTTGCACAGCCAGGTGGTGGAAACGTCACTCCTTCCTATTGCAACCTGTTCAGGATTCTGGGCAGAGGAGCATGTAGGGGATGCCCAGGCTGAAAGAGGAGCAGCCACCTTCTTCTGGCCCCAGGCTGATGGAAAAGGCTTGGTGCGTGGCCAGCAAGTGAGGGTAACCCCACAGTGAACAACCCTGGAGTGAGTAGGATGTGGCCTCTGCTAACAAGGACGACAATTAGAAACAGACGAGAGCTGGCAGGAGATCGTTACAAATGCATTTGTTATTTAGACTACTGGTTACCCTGTACTTTGTTTCATAGGGAGGCACATTTCACAAGTATGAAGCACACAGTTCAGGATCTTGACAATCAGTATTTATCACCTTCACCTGAGGCACCATACCTGACTTTTAAGGCTGACGTGTACTCATCCATTTGGAAACATACAGAAGCACAAGAGGCCTGAACTTCGGAGTAGAATCGGGAGGGTGTGTGTACATTTACATTTACGGCATTTGGCAGACACTCTTATCCAGAACGACTTACAAAAGTGCTTTGTTGTCTCATACTCATAGTATGAGAAATTTATTCATAGTATATATTTGTCATTTACTCATAGTCTATATAAGCACCAAACTCAGTTCATGGTCATAATCTGGTTCATAGTGGGCATGCCTCGCTGTGATCCAGCATCAACAAATTTTCACTTTCCTTAACCGCTTAGAGCGCTGACCTATACGTATGCACCAAAAGGTTGCAGAACAAACCACAGTCTATATTTCAGTTAAGGAAGGAACAGTCCATAAAAAGAAAAGCCGCCACAGCTTGCTGGACTGGTAAATGTTTTTACTGCAAAGTATCTAATATACACTTGGTCAGTGTTTGTATTATCACACTATGTTATATATATGAAACATCTGTTCCATTTCTTAATGCTGCTACCATACTACGCTGCTCTGCACAGATTCTAGCTAGCAGTTAGCTATTTGAGGGCAGCACAATGGAGCAAGGGAAACAAACAATGTTGACATTGTTAGTGAAAAGGTTTGCTGAGACATGTTATTGCTTTATAGTTATAGTCTAGCTGCACATAGTGCTGAACATGAGATTGAGTTTGTCGGTCAATGACCCAGATATTTTTTGTCAATCTGAGAAGGAAAGGATAAAATACTCCCCTAGAGACCTGGACAGATAGCTAGCTATATTAGCTATTTTTAAACTTGCAAATGCTGATTTAGTGCCAGTGCAAGCCAAAGTATGTTTAGTTATTTATGTTTAGCACCATAAAAGCTGCAACAATTTTGAATTTAAAAAAAATTAATTCAATTTACATGTCAATGAAACTCTCTTGTACCATATAACTAATATGCTGATTAATGTGTGTACTGTGATGTATTATAAATATAGCTAAAAGAAAAACTGACATGTTTTGAATATTACAAAGTGTAACACATGTTACAGCATTATGGGACATGTGCTAAAAATAAGTTTTAGTTAATGAAGCTGTTTTTGTCAATCAGAGAAAAAGGTAATATACCTGCCTGCTCTGATAATCTGGACATGTATGTTAGTCTATTTGCTACACTACTGGTGCCAATTTGATGCAATATTAACTTGTAAATAAGGACTTAAGAGCTTCATTAATCATAACTCACTAAATACTCTGCATACATTTATGAATGCTCAACAACCAGTCTAACAACACTTGTGGTGCTCTCAACATGCAGTTCTCATTTATTAAGACAGAATTTATGTCTATTACTTAATTAAGACCCAACTAAAGTTTTATTAAGTTGTTAATAACAAGAAAACAAGCCATGTCGAGCCTGTTAATCTTGCAATGAAATGTTGGCAAATTATAACTTCACAACCTGCTTTTCTTCTCGGTATAATTGTTCAGGCTGTTCTCACAACACCTCCATGGGTTCATGGCAAGGGCACTGGCACCACCAGTATTGCCAATCCAGCGTGAATTAGTGAGTCGAACAGATGGAGGATGACCAAACACTGGACAACACTCCTTCTAATCAGATCCACATTTGCTATCATGACTAAACACTAATTAAACAGTTTTAGAACTTGACATTCTCTTCTCAGCCCTCTTTGGCAATGTAAACAATGCATCAGCTGAGATCAGATTCTTAGCATTGGATAAAATGTCACAGCACAGTGCAGCCAAAGCAGTGCAATTAGATACATTTTCACCACCACTAACACCTCCACTCAAATGAAACATCCTTTTAACAAGAATGGAATGAAAATAAAGCAAGCTTTTTTTGTGAAGCAGAGCAGCAATGCAAGGATCACAACTCCACATGCGACCCATGTCTTTCTCTGGTGCCTTTGCAAGGTGTAAAAATGAAGAGCAGTGAGCAGGAGGAGTGGAGAAGCTAAAAAGGGACTTTACCTGGAAGAAGCTGCGTAAGAAGTATATTACGCTCAGCATTTCGAGTGGCCCGTGGAGGGGAGTGCTCCCCTCTCACCCTCAGGCTTCACTCCACCACCTCTATCTGTCCGCGTCTGTCTGTCTGTCTCTCTCTCTCTCTCTCTCTCTCTCTCTCTCTCTCTCTCTCTCTCTTTCTCTCTGCCCCTGCGTGCTGGGGTGAGTCTATCCAGCCGGGCGCCTCATGCTCACTTGTTGCTGTTTGAGAAAACTCTGAGGCAGAAGGGAGGAAGCAAGACAGAGAGGGAACAGAGAGAGAGAGAGAGAGAGAGAGAGAGAGAGAGAGAGGTAGAGAGAGAGAGAGAGAGAGAGAGAGAGACAGGACCTAACGCGTCAACGATTTAAGCTCCCAAACAATGCATGGTCTTCCATTCAGCTCATAACTGCTACGTCCAAAACAACATTGCTGGCAGGAGGATTTTTAACTATTCAGCTTCCTCTCTTCCAGCCGCATTTAATTAGTGCATTACACAATACGCTAAGCGCATAAGCAGACCCGGCCCAAGGTAGGCTGTACAATTGCAACTACAAAGGGTATGAGTGGGTGTGGGTGTGTGCAAGGCAGACAGAATGTTAACTTGGGCCTGCCCAAGGCAATAAGGAAGACATAAGTGTCATTCAGCGTGTTAGAGATTAACCCCTCAGAGTTGAAACTGTAACATTTTCAGAGGAATGATGGAGCCAAATTATGGCACGCACACACACAGACACACACAAACAAAAACAAACAGGAACAACATGCTTCTCCAGTCCTCCCAAACTGGAATATTTCAATCAGCAAATGCAAAAGGAACAGGTCTGTCTGATATAGGAAAGAAAAGAATTCAGGTGCTGTTTCTTTTGCAAAGAACCAGTTTGTAAAGAACGAGGTATAAGATTCCACTGATCAAGAATAGCTACCTCATATAGGAAAACATCGAAGTATTTAATGAGCTTTAGTATTATCATTCACATTAAATGATCATTTGAATGTTACAACACAGATATCTATGAATGATTTTTAGTCAGTCATTCAGGTCACCAAATTGTATAGCAGTAGTCAGTCAAGGTGACCAGACCACATACAATCAATGTACAAGTGTACAGTCTACATTTGCCTTGATTTACTCCCACATCCTAAAATGGAGCTTGAGCTCTGGCTCAATGTCTCCCTCTGTTGCACAAATATGACAATTGCAAGATAAGAGCTGTCACAGTTTCCCCTTTTAAACCTAGTTTAATATAGCTGTGCACTTTGTCAGCTAATCACCAAGCCCTTCATGAGTAAGAACCTACAGTAAAGGCCATGATAGAATAACTGCCTCTACACTGAAGGAAAACGGCTTAATACTTGACAGACCTGTTCTAGGCGAATAGAAACCAAAAATAATTTTACCTACTGGGGTACAGCATCACTGAAAGTATAAGTGCTGAAACTTGTTGACATCTTTTTTCCTTTGCACCCAGTCCCATTAAAAGATGAGGGACAGGGGACAGTAGAACCAGATCTCTCCTTTGGGTCTCAATATTGTCCTTTCCTCAGATGATGTGACATGAGATTGGACACCTGGACACCACCAAATAAAAATGTACGCATGTACACCACCAAACATTATATGATCACACCTTTATAGCACAGCGCAATATAAGATTACACCTGTACACATCCATCTATTGTAAGATTACATTACACTACAATCTTATATAAGATTATACAAACACAACACCTGTCTCTCCAACTCCAGGTGATATAACTCCCAGAATTCCAAGCATGGGCTCACACAAGCCATGTAGATTATTTACTACAGCTGTGTCCTATTATTATCTGTCTATTTATATGTCTGTTTGTTTTTTCCCTTTGTGAAGTATTGACATTATCCTAGTGTGCATACTGGACGATTTTCTCCTATTATTATTGCTTTTTGTGTTTTTTTCCTCTCCTATCTGCCTTTTGGATTTGTCTGACTGATCAGTTTGCTCTTATGGTTTTGACTTCGAGGTATTTGGATGTTGATTTGGACTGGTAATCTGTCTGTTTTGGTTTTGACCCTGGCTTGTGGTACGACCGTGATTCTGTACTACCTCGCTTTGAAAGCGTGTTTTATCTCTGCAAACGTCTGATTTGTTTGGAAATGTCACAATATGACGTAACATTTTACTTGAGCACCACACAGGGCCATTACACATAATGATCATTACTTGTAATGGTCAATATTAGTACTGTTCATTACTGGTAATGCTTGGTACTGATAGCATTTGCTACTTACTGGTAGCATTTCTGTAAAACCACATGGCCTGATAGCTTGTAATGGAAAGTTGAGGCTTTCATACAGAGAGATCAGGTTAGGTGAGATTGTTAAAGCCTTGCTTAATTCACTTTGCCAATAACAAAGAAAAGACAAAGCGGGAGATTAGGTGGGTAGTGTGAGTAAGTAAAGATTTATTTGACAAGAGTTGTTATTAAGCCAGAGGCCAGAACATTCCACAACAGCAACACCCCTGAATTGTCAATTCAAACCAAATGAGACAGATTTTTATTCTCAGCCAGTCACCATAAAATCAGCTCTTTAAAGTATTGTGAAGCCTGAACAACACTATTCTCTCCACGGCCCTTTCACAGAGGCTGAGTGAACCCCAAATCACGGCCTGCTGCCCAAAACAATGAGCGACACCCCCCATAATGCACCCCTCCCCGACAAAACATCTCGAAACAGCACCACAGGCTCCGCTGTTCCCTGGGTGATGATCAGTTTCCTCCATGCTATTCATTGGGTCTGTGCTCAGCAAGAGCATGAAAGAAAGGTGGGGATGGCGGAGGCTCTAATTTTGTTTCTCTCCTTCTTTTGCTCTCATCCTGTTTCTGTCACTCTCTCCATCATATTCCTTTTTCCCCTCCTGACAGTCTTTCTGTCTATCCCCCCCCCCCATCAGTGTCCTCTCATTTGAGTTTTGTTTGACATTGTCACATGCCTTCTCTGAAAGGGGTTATTGTGAATGAAGTGGGTGTGTGTGTATCGTCAATGAATTCCTCATCGTCATCGTCGACCCCCCCCCCCCCCCCCCCGACGATGATGTGCTCGTTGGGGGTGGGAGAGCAGGCGGGTGCTTATGAGATGCTGCTAATGAAAGTCCCAGCTGTCAGCAGGCTGTCTCAGAGACAAAAGGGGTGGAAAGGCAGGGTACTGAAAGCCAACTGCCAAGACCCACATTAGAATCATAAAGGCACTTGGAACCAGTGATGTAAGTGGTTACTGTAGGCTACAGCTAAACCCAATGCATTGGTATGTCATTCCTCTTTCCTCAGAGGAAAACGGTAAATGTTCCCATGGTGAATTCAATAATCATTGTTATTTTGCAAACCTCATACAAGCAAACTTATTGCTATGAGCCTGCATAGAGAGCTTATTAACCCCTTACTAAACTCTAAACTCTACAAACTTGGATGTCTCATGCTGAAAAGGGGGAGACATGGCCAGTGTCGCATGAGTATGTCACAGCACAATAGCATTAACATGTTTACCATCATCTCTCACCCCTGTTTGGAGCAAATACATGCAACAGCATTTACAGTACTTTTTTACATGCAACAACATTTGCATTACTTATTTACATGGACGTAGAACACAGACATTATACATCTATTTATGCTATATAATTGCTGGCCACATTATTAGAAACATTTATTACTGTAGTCATAAACACCTTGCAAGCATACAGTTACATGCACAATTTGGAAGAGCCATCCTCCTCTTTATCAGTGGTAGGTTTCTGACACAGGAACAGTATTGGTTGGATATTTTTGGGTGGCAGGCCACTCTCAAACCAGCAGTGATACTGACAATATGTATATTAAAAAAAAAAAAAAAAAAAAAAAAAAAAAAAAAGTTTAAAAATTTAAAATAAAAACAAAAAACCCAGCAACATCACTGTGCCTGATAAACTGATTCCATGTCAGTGTGAGAATGGCCACCTACCCAAATAACATCTGGTTGGCAGCAGTCCTGTAGTCAGAAATTGAACAGGATAAAGACTGCTTGACAAACAAGATACAGGGGGGCTTTTAACATTTGTTATTGGCTACAGATGTGCATTATGCAGTTATTCACTGCAAAAAATACACATATAAGACAAGTGTGTGCAGTGAGAGTAGGTGCAAGTAGATGTTTCTAACGAAGTAAGTGTAAAGTTTATTTTGTGAGTACACATATGTGCAACTGATTAACTGTATACTCCACTTCACAATAAACAAATTCTATTCAAACCCGGTAAAATTTTAATTAAGCAAAGAGCATATTACAAGTTATATTCATATATGTATTCATCCAGAAATGCCAGTTAATTCACCTCTCTGTTTGAGGGCCAGTGAGTCAATATCGATGGCTTTCCAAGATTGACTTGGCACTAATGGACTTGAAAACCGGGCAGCAGAGTGGCTTTACTGTCCAAAGCCACATAACACTTGTCTGCTTGGCAGGTTTTAGTAGTTGAACACTGACTGAGCCAACACTCCACTAAGTAGCAGGGTGGGACTGACAGCTACCTGTTGATGCCTGATCACTATAAAAACTCTCAGGAAGTCCTTCATTATCCATTTCATATTCCAGAAATATGGCAAGTCTGAACTGAGCGCGATGCCGATGCAGGAGGGGAACCTGTCACTAGTCATATTTAAGACCCATATGGGGCTGAATTGCTAAATTCGATAAGCATGTCGTTGCTGTGGAGGTTGTGGAGACACCAATGAGACGCCACAGCTGTTCGAGGTAAGAGAAAGCCATAGCCAGTTGATTGCAGGTTCCCGTGCTTGAGTGGAACAGGGCCTCGGCCGTGGAAAAGGCTCTCCCCTGCAGCAGGGGGAAAAAGCCTGGGAACAATAAGCCTAGCTGGCCTGGCAACAGGCCTGGCAACCAACCTGGCAACCATGGCGCAAATGCAATTAAGTGGCTCCTGCAAATCGCATAGTTGTGTCCAGACTACGGGGCTTGGTTGGCTTTTTGTCGAGTAAAAGCAAGCTGGGGGTTGGGGGGGGTCATAGGCTTCCTACGTGGGTCAGTTTCCCTTTATCTGAACCTTCCCCACAATCGCTCCCAGCTGTCTGTGAAATCTACGGCCAACAGCAGTCTCGGATGCCCATCAGTCAGAGAGATTGTGAAATCATTGCATTCTCGTAGCACTGCTGAAGAAGATCGTATGCATTTGAGAAATGAATCATCTTGGATGTTATGACTCAGAGTTTTTTTTGGTAACATCTTTACAGCTGTTGGAAATATTTTAGTAAGCATTTCCAAAAAATATATGGCCAGACATTTATTAAATACATTCAGTATTTCTGAAGACTTCTTGAAGAGGTAAAGACTTAAGATCAATAAAAAACGTTGTTGGCTGAACAAAATATTTAATTTATTGAATCCCCACTTTATTCCAAAACTGTTTCAAAATTATTTTCACATAATGTATATTTTCATGTGTACTGCACATAATGTATCCATTCAAAAAGAAGATCAGGGAAGTTCAAAAGCTTAGATTTAGGCTAGGTCACCATCCATGAGAAAGCATGAGAACCTGACACCATTGATGGAGCTGCAGTTACACTAAGGTTACTAAACTTCACTGAGTCCATGAATCATTCATTCTCTACTCAGCTCTGAGGCCAGTGGACACACAGTCAAATGAACACATGTGCCAAGCAGTGGGGTGCTGTGATTGTGGGATTTGTGCAAGCCAGCAGTTAGCACTAGAGACAGGTATTGTGATCAGATTTCTGAATTCCCATGAATTCTTCATGAGATTGGGTTGAAATTCTAACCTTATGCTTCTACAGATCAACGAGATTCAACTTGTCTGTATCAGAAATGAACTTGTCTGCAATAAAGCGTTCTTTCCTCTTAGGTCAGTTTATAGTTTTTATTAGTCATAGAGGCCAGCAGGATTGAAGTCTCGCCTGAATGCTGCAGATTCAATGAGAATATATGGCAAATCTGTTTGGTGGTGGTGGTGTGGTGTGTCTTTCACAGTAGAAACCTTCCCAAAGAGCACAGCTGGTTTCTATCTCTTATCTGCTTACCCGAGGCCACTGGAGTTCACTTGCACCTACGTACAAAATAATCCACACCACCAGTATGACAGCCACTCAAACAGTGCCTGATTATACTGTAGGAGCAGGACAGGCAAGGAAAGGAAAATGTTCTCTTCAGAATGCCTCTGTGAGCTCATGGCCATTTCTGTCTGACAAAGACACGTACTCACCACATGGACTCACCCTTAAGTGTGCGCTCTCTCTCTCTCTCTCTCACACACACACACACACACACACACACACAGTTTGCATTTGAACAGTAACCAGGCCAACACTACTTTCTCAAATGTAAAAATATGTATGTTTGCTAGACCCTCTGTTAGCGGACTGAACAAGTCAGCCAGAAGGCTGACAGTGAACTAAATGGGACTGCCAGTAGAGTAGCTGTCTGTGCTACTGTTGTTTGTGGAATAAAGCTCTTTAAGAATTTTTGAGTGTGACTAGGACATGTTTGTGCAGGCAATCTGTGTTACCACTGTAGCTCTGTGGGGGGTGGGGGGTGGGGGTGGGAGTGTGTGTGTGTGTGTGTGTGTGTGTGTGGGGGGGGGGGGGGGGGGTGTTGCATAGATTATAATTTAAAGCTTTACAATGAATCAGGAAATTCAATAGTCCATATACTTGTTTTGAGGGTATGACTCATTTGAAAAACAGTTCATTTCACATTTAGCTCTAGTAGTTGCTAAAGCCAATCCTGAAGTATATGACACAACTGGCAAAGATCTCTGGCACTCGAGTTTGACTCGTAGCGATGCCAAAACCCTTTCAGTCCAAGAAATTGACCAAAGTCTTATCGTGGAGAATTGTAAAGCTCTTATTAAGGAGATTTGTCAAGCTCCTTTTGAGGAGCAAGGAGGGTTTATTTCCCCTCTCCCCATCAATCAGAGTGGTGCTGGGCAAATGTGGGCAAATGCTGGCCAATCTATATGAAAGTAGGCAGTTGGTGCTCTCTTTAACATTTCTTTTCACATGAGAAAAAGCTAGACAAGATGTGGCGGTTACTTTAAAATTTTGGAACAAGTGCAAGTTAGTCCTTACCCTCCCAGGCTGGTACAATAGGCAACAGACTACGACTAATACTGTGAAATAAGTGTGTTAAATTAAATGAAGAATACTAGTGTAACAGTCATTCTGTTAGAAAAATGTTACAAATGCATTACTAGAACTGCATGACATTGACAAAATATATTGCAGTTATGACTTCTGTATGACTGACAGCATGTGATATGATAAAGCACAAGAGTTATCACTTGTTATGTGCACATGATATGTGTAAGGACAGAGATGTTCTCAATAAGGCCAATCACAATATGTGTTCTTCAGTTCTTTGCTAGCTTCAGTCTGTATTAGACAGAGGGAGAGCAACTGTGTAATCCTTCTCACCCCAAGAGAGGAGTCAGCTCTGCTCACATGGACTCCTGGCCACTGTGCTTGTGTAACAGTGGCATAGCCAAACGAACTAGTGAGGAACCTGCAGGTTTGGGTCCAGACAAAAAACACTGCACATTTCAGACCCAGTGAATATATATGCAATTTGCTTGAGTCTCCATCGAGCACTTATGAGGAACATATGTTCACTTGGCCATTAACAGAAGCAAGAAAACAGAAAGATGCAGCAGATGACTGAAATTACCAGAGAGAGATGAAGATGACTCAGAATGATGACAAACAAGCTGCTCCTTCCTATGAACTAATTCCAGGTCAGAGTTCCTGCTCTCAAATTCAAATGTACAACCCAGGGAATCACAGACAGCAAAGTATTAAAGTGTTTGGTTCCTCTACAGTAAGGCTCTGTATGTATGCAGTTAACATAAAATTCCTGACTGCTGAAAATAAATATAACTCAGCACTAACTTTTAAATCTTTCAGCCATAACCAACAATTATCCTGTTACAAAATTTGTTTGTTTTTTATATATATAATGCTACTGCAAAGTATAAACCAACGAAGATTATGAAAATCTAAAAACATATAAAGTATAGAAGAATGAGATTTACAGTCACCATTATAACCATAAGTATAAAACAATCAGTATGTATTGGGTTTAGCACAAAGTTGCTGGCCTATGGCTTCAGAGAACTGGCTTTTGTGCTTGGGGCCATCTTATCAGTCAACAGGCAATTTAGAATTTAAACAACTGATTAAACAAATCTGTAACACTAAAGCTATATTAATCAAAAGGGTGATTAGTAAGACTGATGAGTAAGTGTTCATAAAGAACACCCCCACCCACAACAACAAGCGCCACTCTTGGAAAAGACACGAAAGAGCCACAGCAGCTGTCTTTGCCGCCCGCGACATCTCCTGTATTTAGAAGTGATGCACACAGCGGGTAAGAAGAATGGCATACCCCAAACGACCCATAATCCTCTGCGGCTGCCTGATATTCACAGGGGCCCCACTGGACTGAGACACATGAGGCTGGGACAGAACTCCGATGACATATCCACCGTGCAATTTGTGGGCAGAGCAATACTATGGGTAAGCAATATGCCCACTGCCCGCTTCGACCTTTGTTCATATGCAGCGGCTGTTTACTTCTGGGAAAATTAAGGCTTGACAATTGCTAATGACAGAGCAGGTGTGGAAGCTTTGGTGATCGAAGACGTCAATAGTGGCAGCAGTGAATCAGACTGCAGAATGGAAAGAAAGGCCAGACCAATCCTCCCCATCATTCCCATTTGGAGCAAATGGGATGCGTTCCTGTGTTGTGTGCCACACTAACAAAAACCATGACTTGTTTGTTATTCTAAACCCTGGCCAAATAAGAGACTACTACAAAATTATCAGTTTCTCAAGTTTTACAATTAATGGGTATGTGTTTGACCAGGCTGAGCAGTTTTGTTTTATTCTATAAACTACTAGCAACATTTCTTCCAAATTCCAGAAAAAAATATTGTATTTTAGAGCATGTTTTTTTATGAAAATGACTAATGGTCAAAATAAAAAAACACTTACAGAAATTTCAGACCACAACTAATGCAAAGAAAACAAGCTTATATTCATTTATAAACAACACAGTACTAATATTTCAATTTAGGATGAGTCAATAAATCAATATATGTTGGAATAAACCTGATTTTTAATCATAGCTTTCATGCGTCTTTCATGCTTTCCACCAGTCTTTCACATTGCTGTTGGGTAACTTTACACCACTCCTGGCACAGAAATTCCAGGAGCTCAGCTTTGTTTGATGGCTTGTGACCATCCATCTTCCTCTTGATCACATTCCAGATGTTTTCCATGGGGTTCAGGTGTGGAGATTGGGCTGGCCATGATAGGGTCTTGATCTGGTGGTCCCTCATCCACACTTTGATTGACCTGGCTGTGTGACATGGAGCATTGTCCTATTGAAAAAAACAATCATCAGAGTTTGGGAACATTGTCAGAGCAGAAAGAAGCAAGTTTTCTTCCAGCAGTTTTGTAAGTGGCTTGATTCATGTGTTCTTCACAAAGACAAATCTGCCCGATCCGATCCTTATTGAAACACCCCCGAATCATCAACAATCCTGCACCAATTTTCACAATGGGTGCAAGACACTCTGGCTTGTAGGCCTCTCCAGGTCTCTGTCTAACCATTACATGACCAGGTGTTGGACAAAGCTGAAAATTCCACTCATCAGAGAAGATGAGCTTACTCCAGTCCTCTACGGTCTAATCCTTATGGTCTTTCGCAAACTTCATTCTGGTTCTTCTTTGTTTCTCATTGATGAAGGGATATTTTCTAGCTTTGCACGACTTCAGCCCTGCCTCCAGAACTGTCCTCGCTGTGCGAATTTAACCCAGCTGCTGCATGCCATTCTTTTTGTAAGTCATTTGATGTCATCTTACGGTTGTTAAGTGACTTTCGAATGAGGTGGCGATCATCACGGTTGGTAATCATTTTCGACCTCTGCCAGTCTGTAGCTGTTGTCCCATGTGTTTGCTGCTTGACCTTGTTGAAATGTTCAAGATAGAAGCAACCTGACGCTCACTGTATCCCACTGCCAGTAAAGCTACAAATTAACCCTTCTTTTCCTCATTAAGAACGTCTCTTTCAAACTTTGGCATGGTTTATAGCTGTATTTTGACTACACTTACTTTTTGGGTAATCCTAGCACTGCTTTTCCCATCCAGCTGGTTTTATAACAAGAGAATAGTGATGACAGCAGCAGTGGTTGTTATACTGTTGCTCGTTAGAATAGGATTTTGTTAATCAAGTAGAATGAGGTGTGTCTGTGAAGGAATTCAACAAACACTTCAATGAAATGGCTGCTATACATGTGTATATGTTGATTTAAGAAAACATTGGATTGGTCTCTTATTTTTTTCCAGAGCTCTCTGTGTGTGTGTGTGTGTGTGTGTGTGTGTGTGTATATATATATAATATACATATATATATAAAATCCAGTATTTTTTTTTCTCAGACCTGCTATTCATTCAGACCTGCTATTCATTACATAGGCACATTTGGTAACATGAGGTAATTTACCTGAATGACTTAGCTTGTTAGCCTCAGCTATTTTGACTGTTTCAAACTGTGATGACCATTGCAAAGGTTAGAATACTTATGTTTTTAACTTTTATGCATCATTTAAATGAAAATGCATCTACATATTCTATTTATAGTTGTAGTTACTGGCACTGTTCTGTGGTTCCAAGTAATGGAAGGAACATTAGAAATGGCTGCTGCATTGTGGGATGCAGTACACTGGAAATACCAGAGCAGTCATCCATTAATCTTTGACATACTGATAACATTGACTAATAATATTGCCTGATACTTGTATAGCCCTTTTCAAGAAGCACAATTATATAGTATACACAACACTAACAGGGCATGGAGAGGGCATAGTGGAAAAGTAAGATAGGTAGATAGGTAGTCAGAGGTTGTAGGATGGAGAAAAAGATATGCGTTAAGATTGGATTTTCATATTACTGAGGGATGAGAATTCCAGAAGTGAGGAGTAAATCTAGAAAATTAGTCATTTGCATGATTGCCAGAACTATAAAGGTTGGATGGAGGAACTGTGAGGAGCCAAAATGAAGAAGACCTGAGAGTGCAAATGGTTTTGTAAAGAAAATTAAGATCATACAGATATGCAGGTGAAAGATTACTGATAGCATTGCATGTCAGCAGAAGGATTTTGAACTCTAAGTGGTACTTCACAGGAATCCAGTGGAGATTTTGTGCAATGGCATAATATGTTAATGTGATCAGGTATGAATGGGAAGATGAGCAACAGAGTTCTAGATCTAAAGAGATCTAAAGAGAAGAAGATCTACTACCAGCAATGAGAGAGAGTCAGCAACAAATTGATAGAGGCATGGTCAGATTTTCCCAATACTGCTCAGGTGGAGAAAAAGACTTTTTAAATGAAAGAATAGACATGGGCAGAATAGCCCAGAATAGAAATGAGAGTGTTACATCAATGACAACACCCAGATTTCAAACTATGGTGGAAGGAGATATCAATGGAATGAATTTTAGAGTCAGTTTTATTGAGGGTTAATTTTGAGCCAATAAGAATAGGTTCAATCATTTCAATATATAACAATGATGTTATGTTATGTTTTATCCAGTATTAATTTATCCACATTTCTAAATGGCTAAATGCTGGATTTTTAATAGATTTAGTCCTGAGACAAATCTGGGTGTCATCTGTATAACAATGAAAATCTAATTTCAAACAGCATAGGTCTAAGAGGGAGTATGTACAGTGGTGTGAAAAAGTGTTTGCCCCCTTCCTGATATCTTTTTTTTTTTTTGCATGTTTGTCACACTTAAATGTTCCGGATCAAACAAATTTCAATATTAGACAAAGAACACAAAAAGCAGTTGCAGTTTTTAAAGTAAAGGTTATTATTAAGGGGGGGATCCAAACCTACATGGCCCTGTGTGAAAAAGTGACTGTTCCCTAAACCTGGTTGGGCAACCCTTAGCAGCAACAACTGCAATCAAGCATTTGCGATAACTGGCAATGAGTCTTTTACAGCACTGTGGAGGAATTTTGGCCCACTCATCTTTACAGAATTGTTGTAACTGGGCCACATTGGAGGGTTTTTCGAGCATGAAGCACCTTTTTAAGGTCATGCCACAGCATCTCAATCGGATTCAGGTCAGGACTGACTAGGCCACTCCAAAGTCTTCATTTTGTTTTTCTTAAGCCATTCAGAGGTGGACTTGCTGGTGTGTTTTGGCTCATTGTCCTGCTACAGAACCCAAGTGCGCTTTAGCTTGAGGTCACGAACAGATGGCCGGACATTCTCCTTCAGGATTTTTTGGTAGACAGCAGAATTCATGGTTCCATTTACCACAGCAAGTCTTCCAAGTCCTGAAGCAGCAAAACAGCCCCAGACCATCACACTAGCACCACCATATTTTACTGTTGGTATGATGTTCCTTTTCTGAAATACTGTGTTACTTTTATGCCAGATGTAATGGGACATACATCTTCCAAAAAGATCAACTTTTGTCTCATCAGTCCACAGAGTATTTTCCCAAATGTCTTGGGGATCAAGATGTTTTCTGGCAAAACTCAGACGGGCCTTTATGTTCTTTTTACTCAGCAGTGGTTTTCGTCTTGGACCTCTGCCATGCAGGCCATTTTTGCCTGAACACTGACTTTAACTGAGGCAAGTGAGGCCGGCAGGTATTTGCATGTTGTTGTAGGGTCTTTTGTGACCTCTTGGATGAGTTGTCGCTGCACTCTTGGGGTAATTTTGGTCAGCTGGCCACTCCTGGGATGGTTCACCACTGTTCCATGTTTTCACCAATTGTGGTTCTCACTGTGGTTCGCTGGAGTCCCAAAGCTTTAGAAATGGCTTTATAACCTTTTCCAGACTGATAGATCTCAATTACTTTGTATCTCATTTGTTCCTGAATTTCTTTGGATTGCAGCATGCTGTTTAGCTTTTGAGGATCTTTTGGTCTACTTCACTTTGTCAGGCAGGTCCTATTTAAGTGATTTCTTGATTGAAAGCAGGTATGGCAATAATCAGGCCTGGGTGTGGCTAGAGAAATTGAACTTAGGTTTCCAAAGATGTGATAAACCACAGTTAATTTATGTGGGGGGTGGGGGAGCAATCACTTTTTCACACAGGTCCATCTAGGTTTGGATTTTTTTTCTCCTTAATAATAAAAACCTTCATTGAAAAACTGCATTTAGTGTTTACTTGTGTTATCTTTGTCTAATATTTACATTTGTTTGATGATCTGAAACATTTAAGTGTGACAAACATGCGAAAAATAAGACATCATGAAGGGGGCAAACACTTTCACACCACTGTAGATAATGAACAACAGTGATCTAAGGACTGAGCCTTAAGGGACCCTTTGACTGACAACAGAGGTATAAGAGGTATTTCCAGAGACAGTGATAAACTGCTTTCTATCAGTTATGTAGCTGTAAGGGAACTATGAGGGGCTGAACAGCAGCTGCAAAAGCCTTAGTCTGCATGAAGAGCAGGATAGCAGCAGTGAAAGCGAGCAGCTTTAGTTGGCAAGCACTGCATATTAGCAGCGGTGAAAATGCCCACTTGCAGACAACATGCAACAGCGATGATAGCAAATACATACTGCACACAAGATATTATCTTTAGCTGCAATCGGTATGTGAGTAGCATGATGTATACCCTTTTGAATATAGCCACAATCCTATGTCTCTCTTTGTGTGTCAAAGTCTTGCATAAGTAACATGCATTACCTGTTTCTTAGTTTGGCTGGTCTGGTTCTTGTTTCTGTGTACATTTGAACATATTCTTCTGTAACAGCACTGTGCTACTTGATGACCTGACAATGATAACTAGATATATCCTAATCAGACATTTAAGGTTACAGAAGTAATCCAACCTTGGTTTGCACAAGTGTCCTACCATGCAGGGCACACTCATAATAAGGTAGGCCAGTGGAAGAAAACACACCAAAATAAGTTGCAAGATAAAACCTTAAAAAAAAAAAGAGCATCTAGTAATATACAGTACATGGTACAGAGCAGATCACAGTACAGTAGGAAAGAAATTGAGTAGAAGAACAAAGGCACAATACCATTCACTGTACAGATGTCTGTATAATTATATCCTTCTGATAAATGGCAAATGAGACAGAAACATTAAAAGTTACATTTTTATTTACAAGAATTCTGAAGGCCTATATATTTCCTTAAATAAATTTTCTTCTACTTTCTAGTCAGCCCAATATTTATCCTTACCATTGTTTAGTAGGAAAATGTGTATCACATTATCTCTTTGCCTTACCTGTGCCATGTCTCTGTGGCCACAGCCCCTGCCTGACATCCTAACAGTTGCTATCCGTTGATGGGTGACGAGAGTCCAGCCGGCGTGCACGCCTGGATGGAGCCTGCACCTTCCCTATTATCTTGCAACATCACTCAGCCCTGCAACATCACTGTGAAGGGGCAGATGCAGGCAGCAGGAGGCAAGGTGCAGGTGAGATGCAGGCAGCAAGAGGCCCATCCCAAACCAAGGCCAAAGAGAAAGACAGAGGGGGAACAAAATGGAAGGAGAAAAAAAGGCTGGCTGGCTCAGTAAGGCGACGCTGGGTGTTACTGGCCCACGACAAAAGAGAGGCAGCAACCAATCAGGGAGAGGAGGACGCCCCCTCTGTTCCACTCTAAGGATGCCAAGTGTTGTTCCTTGCTTTTAGACAGGTACGGTCAGTGAGCTCTTATCACTCTAAATGGGCCAACGTGAGTAAAAAAAACACGTTGCTTTGAGATATATAAAAAAGGCCTGGTAAGCACTGGAACATCACCAAGGAATGTAACCCTGGTTTGGCTAGGAGTCCTAGCTAAAGTCTTGCACTCATGTTTGCCAATCAGCACAGGGAGGAAGCCTCATTTCCTGTTAAAAAAGGCCTATTATTTGTTTTTAATGAGATCTCTTACAGAGTAACCAATTTGTAGTCCTCCATCAAAATCAAGCTGAGATGGTTTACAACAAGCATGAGCTCAACCTGTAGTGGGTCTAAGCTCTCAAAGGCAGGGATAACCAATAGGGATTTCCGCAGACAATAATCTGGCAGGTATCTCATCCTGTTTTGCCCCAAGCAACTAGGTCTTTGGCAGAAAAAGAGTGTGTGCGTGAGAAGCTCTGCTCTCCGGAGACAGAAAAAGAAAAGAAAAGCAAGCATTTACGATCCTCTTTGTGTGCTGTGCAGAGATCAACCCTCAGTAACTGACTTGTTCTCTCTCGCCATCTCTCTCTCTCCTTTTTTCACCTACTGTGAATTTGTGTTAGATGCTGGCATTATTACCATATTGAATGCAGCCACCATATGAAAGGCCACTGTGTGTGGGAGACATGTGAATTTTATTTCTCTGGTGATCAAAATCAGTTATATAGGGCTGCCTAGCTGAAAGGTGAGATGGAATAGAAGGATGCTATCCATCATGGCTTGAAAGATGTCAGTACATTATGATAATAAGGTTCTTTCTTTGAAGCTCAGCCTGATTAGTGAGTGATGCTCTATGTGATACTGGTGCACAGAGTACTCTGGAAAAAAACGTGGCATCACATATGGAGGTGCTGGCAGGAAAGCATTGAGTTCCATCGTCTGGATGCAGTTCCCAGGATTCAGTAGTGATTCCAGTGGGAGTAGACCCCTCCAATGCCCTGAGCCAAGAAGGAGCAATGATGGAGGGTCCTTGTTGTGAAGCCACAGCATGTCTGCCCCAGGCTGCAGTCTGTGGAGGGCCATGCCCATCATCTACTCACATCAAGACATGAACACAGGCTTTGAGGTTTGAGGTTGTGCACTGGGTCTCTCCTCCAATCTTCTGCAAGCAGCAAACAAATTGGGAGCAGGATAGGGATTTTAGTTTGAGGGACAGTTTAATTGCAAAGTGAGATCCTCATGAGAAAGCAGACATACTGTTGTGGGTCATAATGCAAAAATGACAGAAATATCACATATCTTAGTGTTGCTCAGTGATAGCAATTCATTGTTTGCTATGACATTCTGTACCAGTGGGGGTTTATATCTGTGGTCCAGCATTACTTTCATGCTTCTGGTCTAAGCATAGCCCTTATGAGTGTAGCTGTCACAGCTTTCATGCCACTGCCAAAGCACATCAAAAGGCACATGACCAAATGTCAGGGGACACTCAGTCCAGGACCTCTTTGATACAAATGACTACCAATTCACAAAATGTCAAGGTATTCTAAGCAACCATTTCACAAACACAACTAGTCAAAGAGGAATTCCACTGCTGGCCACTTTAGAAAACTTGCCATAGGGCTCTTGTCATTTGCACAAACATTTAGACAAAAAGTCATCAGGCCTTCCTTAAGCCTTTTTCTCATATAATAAAATGTGTCTTATTTAAGCATACTGCATCCATTAAAAGAGTTGCTTAAAGAAATCCTCAAACCCTGGCAAAATTTTTCAATCATATATCCAAGTAACAGTAAAAGTCAAGAAACAGATCTTTTTGTTCATTTTCTTGCATAATACAGTGGTAAGAGTTAATCTTTGTAGTAGACACTAAAACTGATTTAGCTGTGCTTGCACTTTTAGAATGTATTTCAACTGGTTATAATGCTTGTGATGAACTCAAACCTATAGTGAAGTGTTGACAAGTGTTGAAAGGAGATCAAAAGTTAAATCAAGTGGAACTCAGCACAATACATTTTGCTGGAGCTCAGAAAAAAAATCAGCTTAGTATCAGCAAAGTATTTCAACATTCCGTCAGCTGGAGCAAAGTAATGAAAAGTTTCACAAACCTAAATCACATAAGACTGAGGTAACCTCAGTTTATTTAAGTGGAAAGCATCAAATATGAAATTATAATCTAGAGGGGTCTATGAAAGCATCAACTCTGCAACAATTATTGGGTGACTTATGAAGGCAAATGCATTGGGCATCAAGAATGTCACTCTGTAACTTGAAGGCAAAACGCCCAGGAGTGGTTCAGGTGACATTTCCAAGGAAATGAAACGACAGGCTGGAACATGACAAGATCTGAACTAGGCAGTGAAGATGTGCACCACAGGTGTGCCCAAAATCCCCTTCAGATCCAAAGCGCAAAGCCATTCCTGTGAATGCAGTCTAATAACAGTCCTTTAGGTTTACCACATGAACAAGGCCTTCTTTTTCAGTGGTTACGTATGTGGTTATGTACATTTGCCACATTGTGCACTGATATAGTGCAATTCAAATGGACAAAAATTGCAGGCTCAAGTTTCTAGGTTGGAGCAATAACCAAAGACACGTTGACAATCTTTTCATCTCCACCTCAGATGAGACCTCAGATGAGAAGTGCTCTCATCTTCCACGCACATCTCCATATTATGCTGCCCAGAACAGGTTTCATGGTTTGATTGTATAGCTGAAATGGCTCTTATTATCAGATCATATCTTATGTAGATGGCCAAAGAGAAAAACTGCATGTACAGAAGTCCTTACCCAAAACAAATTTAAGTGAACATAAGCTGAACTTGTGAAAACATATGTGGAGAAATGCCTAGTTCTGAAAATTTTTCCAAGACTTGTTCACAGACTGTTAAGTAACAGCTACACAAGGCTGTTAATCAACTGCAAATTAGAACGAGATGCCCCACAGGAATTAATTTGAGGCTTATCAATGGGATGTTGTTGATAACAAATAAAGAAGCAGACTAGCTGGGAACTGATTGTATTTTCAGTTTTTTCCCCTGAACAAACACTGCCAAATTAGACCCAAAATGAAATGGACCAAAGAAATGACCAGCACAATGCTCCATTTGCAACTGCTTAGGGATCACTGTGACACATCTGCATTCATATTTTGTTCATGGGCATAACACGTAAATATGTACAGTGCAGGGAAAGCCCATGATATGCTTGCAAACCCTAACGTACCTGGGCTAAACCTCCCCAGACATTATGCAACACCTCTGCAGAATCAGACATGTGGAGACACAGGTTTCTCTTTTTTGCCAAAGGCAGTACAAAACAAGTTAGGAGCATGCTGTACATCATCACAGATATTTGTGTTCAGTATTTGGCTTATCCTGTATGAATGGTGATAACATCAATGTCCTTGGCCCGAATTTGCAATGGATACTTTGAAATCTGAATGCTTGCGCACCATAAGCAGCTATAAAATGGCACATTCGTGTTAATGTTTAAAGTGGGTGCAATGACACAAAAGCTACCCACGTTGAGCTGACATCTATAGTCGAACTGAGGTCTTATTGTACTCCAGTTTTTTAGCTGTGTGTATAGTTAGTGCGGTTCCAGTGAAGGTTCACAAAACTGTATTGCAAGCTGCGACTTAGTGTCAATGACACAACTAAACAATATGTTTTCTTAAAAATATGTCTGAAAGAAGCTATGAACCTTACCTGTAGTCGAACTGGAGACAGTCTTAATCGCCACTGAAAGAGATAAACACAGTTCTGTTTTAAGGTGCATTCCTGTTCTCCTTTCTTTGTTATGTCATTGTTATCTTCTTGTTCTTATGCCAGTGTCAAGTTCATAACCCAAAGAGAAGGCAGCGATATCCCTGCATAAACCATAGGGCATGGAAGCTAGCATGGTAAAGATAGAGATATAAGTTGAGAATAAATCCAATTTTTTTTAAAAAAGATGCTTGGATTGAACTAAATTGAACTAAATTACAATGCCAGAGGCTTTTCAGGATGCTCTAATAGGGCTAAATGATGTCACATTAAATACAGATTCAAAAAAAGAAGAAAAATAAAAATGAAAAACGTTTCGCTGTCATATGGGGAAATACTGCAGGATTATGATGCAATAAGAAAAGGAAACAATGTTTAAGCTTTTACAGCTACTGGATATCTCAGTTCTGTCCAAAAAGAAATCTAAATTCTTCTATATTAAATTCAGTATTACTGTGAATCACTCTTTCAGATGTCTCTCAGATGTTGCCAAGTGGATGTGATACACTGAGGAACCATTGTATAAAAAGGGTTAGTACTCATCTGCTTCTTTGTTGGATTGTTTTAACATGTGTTTCCGTTCTGGGTATCCCCTTACCTGAACACCAGTAGAGTGGTGGGGGCTGCATAAATGTTTCTGATTTTTGTAAAAGATATCTTAGGTGTACCTGGCAAAGCTACTGTTACTAGTGTGTATGAAAGCGTGTGGGACACGGTGGATGCCCACACTCTTTCTCCTTCATCCAGTTACGAGAAAATAGAAAACTATCAGAGTACTGACAAGAATAATGTTGAATTATTCTAACATCCCTTATGACAATGTGTGTAAAAAAAAAACAATAAAATAAAAATACTTCACTAAAAATGAGTGATGGCAGAAACAACACGGTGTACAAAAAATATGCTGACAGTCAGCTAGCAGCTGAGAGCAGCTTCTTTTTCTGATGCTGACCGTTTTGTCGATAAAATGGTTACATGCAATATCTAAGCCTCCAGATGCCGCGCTACCATATAAACCTATCTCACAGGGGGACAGCACCCCTAAAATTACTGGAATAATTAAAAAGCTATTCCAAGTTGTGGAATGTAAGTTACAGTTGGACCTTCCCTCTCACAGCAGCTGGCTATGAGTTGCAGAGGGACAGCATTAAGGCTGTAGGGAAAACCACAGATTTGCCACACAACCAGACAGACAACAATGTAGAACAAAACCTCTCCCTACTTGTTCAAGCCAATCTAGAGCTCCAGGTACCCTGATAAATATGAGTTAGATATGTGATCTAAGGATTATTTATATTAAGTGAAATTAAAAATGAAGTCTGAAGTGATGTTATTAATCTCTTTCTTCAGGATGCTGTAGTTTTTCTTAATTTCTTTTTTCAAGATGCCTGACATAAGTATGGCTAACAACTAGGGCTGGGTTTCACAAAAGCATCATAACACTTAGATCATCTTTAAGTCGTAGAGAGAATATTACACTGAACAGTCTGTATCCCTTGTTTAAGAACACCTTAAACGCTACAGTGCTTTTGGGTAACAGGACTCATGTCTTTGTGCAGCGTGCGGAAGACACGCACAACCGAACACACTTTTACAGGCTTTAAAACTCAGACGCATGGGAAATACTCCTGATATTCATGGAAAGTTCAAAGGGCCATGGTGAGCATGGCAGCCAGCTATTATAGCAGAGGTGGTAGCAGAATTTATTGTACTGCCATGGTACATTTGCCACTGGCATGAAAGGAAATTATGGTTAGCACGCCAATAGCATATGCATTACAGAGAGATCATTGTGAAACATCATGCCCAGAACTGGAGAAGACAATAGCAGCTAACAAATCGTAACAAACATAAACAGAGCTATGGGCTACTCTGATCAATGTACCATGTGACAGCGGGGGGGTGTGCAGAAAAATAGAACCATTGTGACAATTGTGATAACTCCTTGTAATTATATATATATATATATATATATATATATATATATATATATATATATATATATATATATATAACTTGTTTACTGTTTACTTGTTTACTTGTATCATGGCACAGACATGGTCTGCACCTTTTCATTATACCATATCATTTGTCAGTCATGCATTTGATGGACCATGGGTTTACTCTGGGACCACTAAAAATGTCCAAAGGTTATGAAGCAACAATTGGTGAGGTATGGCTGTCAATGACAGCAAAGATGAGTGAAAATCATCATCTTGTTTACTTAGACAAAAAAATGGGGGGAGTAGAGTGTCACCCCTCACTAACTGGCAGAAATATCTAAATATAGGCAAGACAAGAGTCATTACACAGGGTCTAAGTTTAAACCTTTCAACCAGGAATGAATCCACTAACTAAGATTCCCTTGTGTTTCTCAGTACGTGCGGTTATCACACTTTCAGAGGTTCCGGGGTGTGAGATGAATCAAGCCAAACTTAAAAAATTCCTTGAGGTAAGGGCCATTTTGGTTTTGAACTAGCCGTAGATTAATTTCAATGTACTGAACGGCCCATTATATCTTTCTAAAAGTATTCTTTTGTTGGCAAAGGAGAGAAAAAAGAGATTCTCAAGTCCTCGAGAACAGCGGACAGTTTAGTTTTCACACTGACGGTCACGGCTGTCAAAAAGTGCCTAAGGCTCCATGACATGGTAACTGAAAGAACCCAACTTGTTTACATTACACTGTCTTAAAGTGTCCAGAATAAACCAGTTTCTCATTTCAATTTAGAAATAATAACTTACCTGGCAAAACTTCAGGACTATCCAACAAAAAATGTATGCTGATAGAGAAAATTTCGCCCTCATGTATCGCTCCGGTAAGCAGGCAAGGTGCATTTGCACCTCATCTAACCCGTTTTCCGTGCACCTCGTGCCCGAATTTTCCTCCGCTTTGCCGGCGCGTGCTTCTTCTGCCTTCGGAAAGTTCTTACTGTCGTCTCTCTCCATGTTTCCAAAAGTTTTATTAAGTTATGCAAGTCCTTTCCAATTATTCATATTCTGTCCGTGTCGTACCACAAATGGTTTGTCGCATTCTGCTGGATACTTTTATAAGTATTTTAGTCTTATTTAATTCCCAAATCATTCTTAGGTCAAACCGCCCAAACCGACCACTTTTCCTCTTTATAATCGAAGGTTGGCTAGTAATCACCGACTTGCTGCTTCTCAACATAAAATGTTGTGAAGTCCTCGATTGACATTGCACCAGAGGGCATTCTGCTTCCCTTGCTAATGGCGAGACAATTTAACGACTGTGGAAACGGAACGGCACACTAACAGCTCACTGAACTTCTTTGTAGAGTACAAACAACCTACTAGTACAGACTACGAGGCTTACGCAAATCGGTTCCTTAAACCTGGATTGACGGGAGAAGCGCACCAAAAATCAGATCATGACGCATTGCGCTTTGTTCATAAAATGATGCTGAAAGCATTGAAGAGAAACGCACATATGTGAAATATGTTTTTGTGAAATGCAAAACACATTCCAGTATACAAAAGGGTGTCCATGTAAGTTTCTGTATGGCCACGGCACAGTTTAATGCTATCACTGCTCGTAATTACCAGACTCAGCTCAAGTGCTGGATGGTTGCAATAAAAATCTATCCGATATTTTTAGACCACGGCGTAGAGGTACACCTGCAGCTGTGCATTACTGTGACGCATTTCGGACTAGATAGGAAGAAACTGCAGGTGTAAACGTTGCATGTCATTCTGAGTAGGATTTTAGGCTTGTTTCATTACTCTTGCGTTCCGAGTCTGTGGAACTGTGCTGACGTGACAGAAACGTGCCTCAGGCAAAAACACACAACTGCAGTTCTGTCCCTACCTTGCAAGGACTCATGGTTTCAATGCAAAAGATGACCGGGGTAACGGAACGTGTTCCCATATTCTTGCAAGCAGCTGGAAATGAAAAAGTGACTTCTACATTCAGCAAACGGCGATTGCGCCAAGGCCTGCATTCATTAGCGCGGCTGTTTGCTCAGCATTGTTGCCACCTGGTAGCCAGTGTTTGAGCTCCAGCTGGGAGAAGGTGCTGTCTGCTCCACTGCTAATCTCGTCCAGTGATGCGTCTGGACATTGTTTTACGACGAGGTAATCCAACACAATACACTGGGGATGCACGAAGTCTGTGTATAAATAGATATGCATTGAATAATTTTTTAATAACTCATTTATTTGAATAAGCCACTATGAAAGGTCAGCACACAACCAGGCAGAGATATACAGATCTACAGACTGAAATGATAACAGCTGCCCTATCTCTTCAGAAAGTCTGTACAGGCATACAACAAGGGAAAAAAAAAAAAACCTGCACAGTGGCCGTTCACCCCAATGCAGCAAACTGTATTAAAATAAAAGGCTTTCTACTAAAAATGTTTTTATAACATTTTACAGCTACAGAAGGCATCATGCAATATATCAACATATTTAGTACTTAATGTATTATCAGTAAATCATCTATCATATATCTTTAGTGCCCTAAGTGATAGTCTTGCATGCGATGCTCAGTTGTTTTGGATTGACTGATGCATTTCGACAGTTTGGATGACCTGAGAAATAACATCATTGAGAGTTTCTTGGCTAGATTTAAATGTGTTATGTGGTATGGGAAAATGGCACACTAACTGCAGCTGTATAGCGTAAAACAAAGCACAGTTACATTAAGAGATCGTTCATCAACAGCATAGTTTGGTATTGCCAGATTCACTAATGTGTCCATGTTATTGCCACATAGGATATGCTATACAGTAGATGTTTTTTAGCGCTCCAACTCATTCAGCATTCACCATATTGAATAATGTCAAGGACACGCTGAGCTCAGACACAATCACTACCTACTAGAGGGTGGGAATCTATTATTTACTGCCTCATATTACTTGTGTCCCTTTAGTGTAATTCTTTCCAAGGTGATGCAATATTTAACAAATCATATTGCAAAGAGCTTTTCTCAGAATGATATACAAAAGATCTGTGCTTGTATGTCCATTTGTATGTTGGAAAACACAGAGATGAAACATTTTAGTTATTTGGCTCTAAAGACAACTAAAGACAATTTTGCTAGTGCAACCTTTTGATTGCTAAATGTCTGTACAGTATAAAACAGATCATTTCATTCTGACTGAAGACCTTTGCACCAGCTCTAAACATCGGCAAAGATGCGGCCACCTGTTTGCTTTGGGAAACAGCAGCGCCATGCACATGAATGGGCTGCTTTTGAACAGTGGCCTCTGAATTCAGCTCACATCAGCTCCATCACAGAAGCTTTCTCAAGGGAACAGGGATTCTCCTTTATTCTCCAAACTGCACAGGCACTGACAAGCCTCAATTGATGGCACATCTGTCTTTTACAACACAACTCTTGATCTGATGGCCCATAAGCACCCAGTGATGTGTTTACCAAACTTAAAATAAAAGCAATCTTCCAATCTTATAACTCTCCAAAGTAAGAAAAAATTTTAAAATACAAGGAAACCTGTCATTTTTAAGTTATAATTTTTACCAAATAATTCAAAGGCAAGTAAACGTTTGCTAATGTCAGAAATAGATTTGAAAGAGAAGTAATAAGGGGCAAGTGACATATTATGGAATGTTCCAAAAATGTAAAGGCCACCCTCTGTTTCAGCAGTCTCTGAGTTCTAAATGTTAACGTAAGGCCGAAGGCCCACTAGTCACGGTCAACCTAAGACAACACTGGTTTGAAGTTCAGGGGCCTACAATCTGAATATCTTTTTAAAATATGTTAAAATAATGAAAAAAGAAAGAAAAAGAACCTTCAAAGATGATCAAGGGCTCATTCTAATTAGCACCACATAGCACTTCACTTGCATCGTTGCTTTCTACAATGTTTTATATGTGACTGTGAAAATACGGTGTTCAGACTTTATATTTAATGTTTCACATGTGGAGGGCACCCTGAATTATTTACATAAGGGCTTTGTGCCTAAAAACATCAAATGTTTTAGTAGATTTTTAAATGCTTTACGACTGTTTAAAAAATGAAAACCATTTCTTATTAGACACAAAAACATCAAACAATATATAACCATTGCTGCCAGTGACTTCATTCTATAATACTTTGTATGACTATGCATTATTAAACATAGCCTACAGCAGAATACTGAATATCCTCAATATACTGAAAGCAACAGTAATAATATAAAACAGGCATAGTACTACTATTATGTGATGTGGATGGATGCTTCTGTATTGCACTGACAATCAAACTAAAAATCATGATGATAAAAAGAGAAATATTTCCTTGTGCTACTAGTGACATTACCATGTGAAGGGAACAGGAAGTAGGGTGAAACAAAAAATAATGCATTCCAACATCTTTTTCACTTCTCCAACCATGAGTGGCTACAGTTGAACAGATACAGATTATCCCGGTTGGTAAGTCCATAAAAGCCTTCTGCCAGCACAGAGAAGCAGAGAGGTTGTGTCGGCTGGAGTGTGAGCTGCCTTATGGAGTCAGCGTATTGCATTGGACAGTGTGCTCAGGTTAGCTCAGTAAAACTGTTCTGCATCCACAGAATTAGAATCTGTAAGGAAAAGAGAACCAGGAAAAACATCAGTGATGACAGAGGCAAAAAAGCACTATTGTAAGTAACTATGGACAGTAGGCTGTAAATGTAAATAAACACTTCACTTGTGTGTGTATGTTGTTATTTTTGTCCTCGCAAACTTAGCCATATGTGTAATAGCATGCTCCATAGAGCCACTGTGTAGCTCATGTCCCCTTCATCTCTGAGTGCAACCTGCTTACTCTGTCCATCCTCTCAGCATCACACAACCCTTCATTGTGTCCTCAGCCACAGGGACAGGTCCTTAATAGATTCACATGCCAAACCAAACAGCATGGGGTTTATTCCCCTTCTCAGGCAGGGAAACAGAGTGTGGTCCAACACCTCCCCACCCAAAAGGAGCTACAGTCCCCTAGCTCCGCACATCTGCTCTTTTAATGGTGCCTGTTTCACTCACAACACACACAGTGTGCAATTATGCCCAGTTGACGGGCACATGATTGCCTTGACCTCTGGTTGGATCCCAGGTGTCCTCTTTATGACAGGAATGGACTAGTTGGATTTTTCATAAACATAATATAAAAACACATAAAGAATGTCCATCCTAGTGGATGGGAACATGTGAAATGTAAATACTGCCATGTTGTGGCCATAAGGTGTCCCTACAAGTCAATTTTTCCTGAAGGAAATCTTAAACCTCAAAACCTGCATGCGAACAAAAGTTAAAATCAAGAAAATCACATAGTAGCTCAAACCTGATGAAGTGGTGATAATGTGTATATGCTCCTCCCCTCCTCCTTTTACAGAGGATATGCTCTCTCATATCTTCCAGATGGAGAGTCAAACAGCTGCACTGGGGGAGAATCCATTGAGACCAGAGAGGGAAGCAACACAGTGTAGTAAACAGACCATTCCCTGCTTGGGGCCCCCCTGTGCCTATGACATCACCTTGTACAATTGTCCACCTTGTATTCAAGCAAGAACACACTGGACCTTTCACTGGATTTCCTTTTCAAGAACTTAGTTTTTTCAGTTCTTGGCACATAGGACTTCAAAAACCCTCCATTATTTCTCTTGGTTGATATAAACCAAAATAACCCCAAGTCTCCTTGCAGTAAAATGATCCTTTGAAATCTGAACAGATATCTTAATGAATATATTAACATAAATCATATAATCCACTAGAACACCTAAACAATGCTGTCATTTTCAAGGTTACTACCTTCAAGTTCCTGACTCAGAATGTTATGTTTGTCATATACTTCTAGAGGAAGAAGATTTAATAACAAAGATTATTAAACACATATATCCTTCTTGAGTAAAGCAACTCGCCTTTAGTCCTACTGTTCATTTATTCTGTGAAATAACACATTACCAGCTCCCACAAAGTTCACTGCCATGGAGAGTGAAATGTATTCATGCGACTATAATACCAGCCAGTGTTTAATCTACTGCCAGCTCTCAGAAACCGGGTGGAAGGAAACAAAGAGGCCCACATCTGACTGAGATGTGAGCAGTCATTCAATGGCACTAAGACTTAACAGTTACTTTATTCCAAGACTGAGAGCTTTGAAAGCTGATGCAGCAATCTGGCAAAACTGTCTTCTGGAACAACCGGTGCTATGGTGACAGACTCTTGGATTCCCAACATCATCAGTAAAGACCAGAAAACACAACTGAATACAAAATTCAGATCCTTCCATTCAAATCTACATAAAGTAAGGCTACAATACTTCAGGATTTGTTTCAAGAGTATTTTGGAAATGACAGTACAAGAGAGCCCCACTGAATTACTAATGTGAATTCTATTTATCTTCCATTCGGTTATAAATATATATTACAGGAAAAATAAATCTGTCAAAAAGTGGTCACTAAAACAGTTAAGCAATATTTCACAATTTTATCAAAAAGAGAGGTTAGAAAATAATCTAGGTAAATAGGTAATAATCCTATAACAAGACTAAATATAAGCCTTTTTCTTTGCTACCATGGATCAGGAAAGAGACCCATTAAACAGCTATTTATTAACTAGTGCTTCAGTGGTAATTAAGACACCACTAACACTTGGCAGCAATGTTGCCATTTTTTCAACATGCAGTAGTCATGCCAACAGCTTTCTAGGCTATACACTGTTGCTATGGTTTCCAGAAATCCATCTTACATACATAGCAAGGCACAGATATGAGGAGGAAGTCTGACCTTGAGATGTTAAGGCTGACAAAACACAGAACAAACTGTGATATTAAAATCCTTAGTTCTCTGTTATCAATTTTCCATAATCAATGTCTGCTCTGTGGTGTATCAACACTTCTAAGCAGCACAGCCACAGAGTTTCTGACCAATATAAACTTACATCTACACATCAGACGGAATCTCATCTGTTCATTTCATGACATGAAGCCATCAAACTGCGATATAATTGTGTTGTTATACAGGGTCTGAAAACAATGAATATGTACCCTTGTTCTCTTTTTACTCAGTGGCACAATGAGATGGAAGGATAATAATAGCTTCACTAAGCCTAGCCTCCTAACGTCCTAATTACAGAGCCACCCCATCATGGCTGACTGACAGAGGCACCAAACAAGCACATATTAACGGCCTTAAAATCCCTCAGCCAAAGCCTAATGAAATGCTAAGATGCTAGCGTTTCCCCTGGGACAAGCACAAAATGGCCACCTTTCTGTCATTTCAGCTTTCTAGACACAGAGCCTTTCATTTGTTGAGGAAGGGGGAAAGTCTGCCCAGCTGCTCTTGAAAGATGCAATGTGTCTTCCTTCAACAGAGATGCATGGAGAAGGGAATACAGCCGCATCTCTATAGTTACACCCTTTTAAAAGTCAAGGAGTGCATTAAAATTTAAGAATGAACAAATACATTTAGGTGTTTCATACTCTGCCATGCTGTGTAATGCAGAGAAAACATCACAGGTGATATGTGTATGTAGAAGCACTTATAATTCTAGCCAATGTGCAGAAATTTAAATACAGCTGAAGGCAAAGTGTGAATTGAGGTGGAAAAGAGATTGCAGCAAGCATTTCAAAAACACTGGTATGAGCCTGGCAGAAGGACATAGGACAAGGACACATCTTTCCTAGGAGGCCTGAGGAACTGTCAGCTACTCCAGCTGATGGTATAAAGTGGAATAAAAGTACCGAACCATAAGCAATCAGCTTCAACCAAAGATAATCAGACTAAAAATATCATTGCTTCCTAACAAGATGTAAATAAAAAATAAAACAAATAATAAACAAATAAAATAAATTATCAAAATAAGGCTTTTTGTCACTGTGTCATTAATCTTATCTTATAAATAAAATATAAAACAAAGATCTGTAAATGAAAACAGGACCTGCTTGGTACACACCTCATTTCTTCAGCCTGCATTTTCTTTCCACTTTCTTCTCCTCAGAGAAGATGTGGTCCAATAGCCCATCATGGTTCACCATAAGCTTCTTGGGTCGATGTGATCTTTCATGGGGTTTTTCTTTAACTTTCACATCACTGTGGGGCTCTTTTCTAGAGAAGCTGGTAGTATTTATGAGAGGAAGGGAAGTAGGTCTCGATACATGAAATATGCCTGCATCATTAAATGGATTCATTTTCAGGTAGCATTGACTCTCATATGTTTTCAGAGCAAATTCTTCTGAGTCATTTGTTGTGACCAGGCAAAACTCCTGTCCTTCCAATTGAGAAGAACTGTGGACAGCATGCTTAAAATTATTTTTGACATTTGTATTGTTGCCAAAATGTTGACCACCTATTGTGGTTGCCTTTGCTTTCTTCCTCTGCTTGGACTTCAGGCATTTCTGGGCCTGGTCTTTCTTTGGTTGTGCATCTTTACCTGGCTCAGTGATGGCTCTAGTTTCATTATCAGACAGGTGTTGATATGCATTAATCCTCAGTGAAGATACTTGAGTAGCACACTGCTCAACTAGAGACAGAATGCTGATGTCACTCGCTATCCCATAACTGCTACTTGGAGAGGGGAGCATTCCCCCTATTAAACAAGGAGGAGTTCCTGCCGTCTTAAACTGGTTAGGGTTGGCATGGGCCCAGAGCTCTGATGCCTTTATGCGCTCAATATAAGAGGTACAAGAATGGCACAGGTGCAGCTCTTTGGCACCATGTTTCAGGGAGCCCTTGCAAGACTCACAAAGGGATTCTTTATTTATGGCCAGCACGAACAAGGAACTTGTTCCAGAGCCAGGAGAAAAAGCCACTGGAGATGGCAAATCCCTGCTGGGTGTCAAAGGAGAGTTGATATTAAATATCCGGAAGCACACGTGACTTGCTGGAGTCCTGGGTTGGCTCTCCGGTGTTGTAACAGTTGAAACTACTCCCTTGTGGTGTTTGGGAGTATCCATTGAGTAATGACCATCCAGCAAACATTTATCTTTCAGTGTAAAGTCAGTCATGTCCTTGATATTATATGCACTTTTTAGAACTGTGCCACTTGGTATATTCATAACCTCTGTTGATTGCATTTTGTCCTGTTGACGCATATCATCCATGCTGCTAGTCTTTGCTGATCCCAAATCTACAGGATTACCCTTCAGGTTCCTCTGCTTAAACCAGTTAACTATACCCATAGCCAGAGAAATTTCTGTGTCACAGAGTTTCAGTAAGCATTCTTTCCCCACCCAGTTACTCTGCATTACCTCAGGACTAATAAAGTCCACAGCCAGAGGAGGGGCCAGATTCTCCTCTGCTCCAACACGGAAGCTGTACATGGATAATGGAAGGTCACTGGAATGGCCAAGAATGCTGGGGGATAGATCCATTTCATCATCAAAAATTGGGGTAATTTCTGCTTCACTTGGGTCATAAAATAATTCATACAAAGCATCTCCACTGTAGGTGTCTCTGGGGAATTTTTTGGAATTATCTGGTGTGAGAGAGCCTTTGGTTTGGTCCTCTGGGGAAACATAATCACAATAACCCTCATCACTGGTACTTTCTTGGTAATCACTTTTGGGTGTTACCGTATCCACATTCAGCTCCTTAATCATTGTCTCTGAAGTTTTGAGTGAAACACTAGGGCTCTCTAGGGGTGTAACTGTCTTGTTTGCAGAGCGTGAGCCAGAAAATGGTGTTGCGGTTGTATGACTTTCTGGACTCAAGTTCTGTCCAAGGAGAATGGTCCTATTCGGTTTCTCCCACATACCCAACAGGTCTAAGACTTCGGGTGGAGCAGTTGAGGCCATCTGCTCTTTGCCACCCTGAAAGGCTGTAGTGGTAGGAGTTTTCTTCATTGACTCACTGGAACCTCTGGCAGATTCAGGTTTAGGTGTTCCCTCAAGTGCCAAGAAAAATTCCTCATCTGCAAATATTTCTCCACACCCAGCTTGAGATCCAAAGCTTTTCAGCGATGCAGCATCCTCACACACATTAGTGCAACATTCACTTGAGGAGTCAGAAAGCATGTCATTCATTTCTTTTGAGATCCTGGTCCGATAACGTCGCCTCAAAGATTTCTTGGTGCGCTTTGACGTTAGTCCTTGTTCAGTTCCTCCACCAAGTAATGTACATGGTGACATTGGTCTCTCACTGCCCTTCTTGTGAACAAACAGATCTTTTATGGCCTTCCTGGGTTTCCTAAGAAAGATCCTCTTTTTTGGAATCGATTTGGCAATGGAAGGCACAAATGGTACTTGAGGTGTCAGATTGCGGTAATCAATGATTTCACGACTGCTGCCAGACATATTCTGATTCTCATGTAGCACCATACAAGTTGCCCCGAAACCAGAGAAGCTAGCACTGTTGACGAGCCTGGGGCGATGACACCTAGTCGGTGTCCAAGCACAATCTCGGCACCCAGGGCTTACTCCTCTCTCTGGTCCCATTTCCAACACACAGTCATGGGTTCTGGTCTTTTTAATAGAGCTATAGACTTGAGTCCAACTTTCTGAGAGATTGACACTGAGTTCTGGGCAAGGTACATCCAGAGTTTTGGAGCTGGGCAGAATGCCTGGGGCATTGTCTGCATTGTTCACAGTGACAGTCCTGTGGTCTGGGGCACTATGGGGCCTACGTCCTCCGCTGGACTGACTTTCACCTTTTCCTGTGTGTGTTCTGGGGCTACTCCTGCCCCCTGAAGACTGTTTTTGACTCTTTGACATCTCTGTTCAACCAGGTCACATGCATAACTGCAAATGAAACAGACAAAACAATAATAAGTCTTTTCAACTGTATTAAAATGAAATAAAATGGAATACCATGTTTGTTCTATGAGCCTACACTTTAATCAGTCCATGAATTTCCATCTAAAATGAAACAATAAACAAACAATTAAACAGATTTTCTGTCTCCTTTATGAGAATTATGGATCATGCTCAGCAATGTACACTTTTTAAAAGTATAAGCGTTGCAAAAAAAAAATAAAAAATCTGAATTTTATGTTGTAGGTCAAAAAATCGTACCGTTTTGAAATGCCTTTTTAAAATTATTACATCACGCCCTGGCACGCAATGTTTATGTATCATTATTGGAAGTCAATTACACTTCCCCGAGTTAGATCAACGGTATAATAAAATCATAACATCATATCACTGCAAGATCTTTATAATTATCTATTAGTCTACATTAAAATGTGTAACCTACCGACTGTTGATGAGGTCGCGTCACTGCTAGGTTGTGCTAGGCGTTGTGTACTATCCAGCGCGGTTGCCCATTTCCCCGTCTTGCAAGATCTCAGCATACCGGGATTATAAAATTAAGAATTCCCTCATCTTTATGCAGAATTCTGCATAAAGAAAAAAAGCACAGATACAGAAAACATCTTTAGTTATGTATAATTTTTTTCAGCTGCGTTTGGTACACCACCGCCCTTGATGACAGACTATATCACTGTTTTCCATTAAAATAAGAATTTAGAATTCTACCTTATTTAGATTTAGATGCCTTAAAATACTACAAAGACTGACAGGGCATAACGAGTCTCCGTACCTGATATTACCGTTAGCTGTTCTATTCCAGGCACGTAACGATGCAATGTCTGTGAACGCGTCAGGTGATGGGAGTCGGTTACATCCAACCACGAGCGATGAGAAATATGGGCACCGTGCAAACTGACCAACAACTTACACTTTGTGTGGTAAAGGATTTCAGGGGGACGGGGGCCAATTATTACATTTGAAAACCATAAAACTGAGATAGAAATAATATCCTGTTCACTTTGCTTTTCGTAACATATTTTACTTATTATACTGACAAGTTTTCAAGAGAAGCTGCTATGTTAAAATATGTAAAATAGCTTTTTGTTATGGAAAAATCAAATCTATTGTTGGAGACTCATTCTGAAATGTGACATGAAGCAAGATGTTCCATAAAAAAAAAAAAATGAGGTCGCTATAATTTTTTGTGAAGCCTGTAATTTTCTGTTACTTCTATTGGCATTGTCTTTTTACCTTGAGAATACACACAAAAAAAAAAACCACAAAAGAGGTGTCTGACCACTAGATGTGTCTAAACATTTTCACAAATATGTGGCAACTTAGACAAATCAAGTCTTGCAACTGCACCTGACTTGTGCAGTCATATAAATGACAGGAGAAAAAAACAACTTGTTTTAAGTAGTGTTTTCATATAACCCCCTATCCAACAAATACTTCTTCCCTAAATCCTTTTTCCTTGCATGACCAGTCACAACACTACAATGTAACACTGAAATATATGCAATAAGATCAGACTGTTTTAACCAAAAGTTTAACTTCAACTGAAATTGTGTCATAACTATTAATGTAGATTTCACTTATAAACTAACAAATATAACAAAGTTCAGTTTATTTGTTATAAGAAAAACGCATGGCAGCCAGAAGATGATCAAAAAATGGAAACAACAGTGTCATTCTACAAAAGAAGCAAGAGAAACTTCAAAACTGAACTCTTATACATTTGTCTGAAGTGCAATCAAGTTTGTCAGAGGTAAGGGCCCCAGCCGAGATACATGAGGCACAAGAGGTTGTCATCTGTGGCTTCCTGAATGAGATAGTGCACGTGACCCTCGATGGACAGAGGCAGGCCCATCACCTTGTTCCTGTTTTTGATCACCCCCTGCAGCCGCTGGTCAATGTCCAGAACATGAGTCTTAGCCTAGACCGGAACAAGTTTAGAAAATGATGATCAAAATCCTGAGTGGAGATAGCATGCATGCGACTTCAAAATCTACATGGTGGTATGTCATGTTAAAATCCTAAGGCCTAAAAGCCAGTCTAATTGCAAGCACCGACAGTGAGATTGCACATTCATATATAAATGAAGATATAAATTTAAATCGCATGATTCAATAGCATATCCATGCAGATTACTAGCACTGTGGGTGGGTGTTAGAAAAGAACCAGACACCTTCTCATTGACAATTTCCCCAGATTCATTGGCTTGTGTCTTCGAGGGGCCCTTCACAGGTTTACTCCACTCCACCAATGGGTCATGCAGGAATGTCTTCAGCACACTTAGAAAAGAAAACATTGCAGGGTCAAACTTAAAATGACTTGATGAAATGTAGAACACACTTACAAATCACCCCCTCCCCAACAAATGTGATCCTGCACATGCACTACCCCTCAACTATGAATATTAGCCTGGGACATTTCAAAGCAACACAGGTGTGTGTCTGTGTAGGGGTGTGTCTAAGGGAAGGTGTTAACCTCATGAGTGGTTCTCTCTGGTCTCTCATGAGTCGCAGCGTGACCTCGCAGGCCTGACGGAACAGGCCCTCCGTCCCCATTGGTCCCATCGCGTGCACCATGTTCTGCGTCAGACGGAATGGCACCACCTCCGGAACGTCAAACGTCTCTCCCTGAAACCCATGCCGCATTTCAGATCTGCACCCTGTGGATGTCAATTCCATTCATGAAAGTAATGAATGAACCGCCAAATCTAACCTTGTTGAACAGGCAGTTGAAATCCACATGGACACACTCTCCAGTGAGAGAGTCGAACAGAATGTTTTCTCCGTGGCGATCGCCAAGGCCCAGGATGTAGCCCACCATGGACATGACAGCAGTGGAGCGGCAGTAAGCAGACCTGCTGTTGTACCTGCAAAAGGAAGTGCCAAACTCTTACATAACTCTCTCTCTCTCACACACACACACACACACACACACACACACACACACACACACACACACACACACACACACACACACACACACACACACACACACACACACACACACACACCTAAAAACAGACCTTGACAACAAAGATTGCTTATATCTCAATTTCACCCACATCTTCTGGAAATGCACATAGTTGGAGAAGACCAAATTCTAGAAAACCTATGTCTTAATTTGGCACTGTATAAATTATTCAAGAAAACCGCACGTTGAGAGCCTAGTGATAACAGATTGCTATACCATGAGGTGGGGTCCGGGAAAGTCCTCAGAAACCATTCGTGAAACACAGGAGGATGTCTAGCACACAGTACATCTTTGTGCAACCTCAGCTTCTCCTGAAGGGAGGCTGTTTTGGGCAAAATCATCTTCCGCAGCTCCTTACCAGTCATGTACAGCCCTGATATGACGAGACTGAATTGTTAGTAGGAATGATCACAAAATCCAACTACAAAAGACAAAGACGCACATCAGTCCCTACACAACACAGCTAAAACATCACACTCCATTCAGCCAGATCACTGGTTGAGCTGATATTGGAAGTGATCTGCTGTGTGTGGCACATTTAAGATGTAAGCCTGTAAGAAGCAGACCTTTCTCTTTGTAGAGTTTGGTGAGGATGTGGCGAAGGCCGGCTGTGTTGTTCACCCACTCAATGATGCCGCACTCCTCGTTTAAAGGGATGACCGCATATGTGCGTATGTGAAGGTCCCTCCTCCTCGACTCCGCATCCTTCCTCAGGCACTGGCACACAAGGCAGTGGGTTAAACACATATTTTGTAAGGCCTTCAACAAGCTAAAGGTTACCCACAGCTCTGATCTGCCAGACAGGGAAACTATATACCAGGGGATCCTGTGAAGATGGATCATGTCCTTATGACAGAAAGCCAGTAGGTGAATAGGTACCTTGTTAATTAGACAGTTGAACTCCATGAGCCTGCAGTCTTTCCTTAGGTCATCTTTGGGCTTGCACATCATGGTGTAGAACTTCCCGTCTGAGCCCTTCAGGGAAATCTTCTTCGGCTTCTGAAGCGATGCCAGGATCTCCACCTTCAAGACGGAAAATTGGCACATCCTCAGACCACGTGAGACACGAGCGAAGGTTAAGAGCAGTGAAGGGCATGAATACTGACGGTGTCATCGAAGCCAGCGAGGTAGACCCAGTGACCCGGGAAAGCGTCGTGGTTGGGGTTGGCACCTCCGGTGGAGGGCAGGGTGGGAATGAGTACAGATTGCAGGGGGATGAGTATCTCGCTGAAGCTAGGCTCCTCGACCAGCCTCTTCAGCATTTTAAAGTGCACACTCATGCTTAGAGTGGAGCCACTCGAATCCACCTGGCCAACAGAGTAACGAAAGAAGTTAGAGCATGAATCATATAATGGGTTAAGAGGTCACCATTGGCTTTGTTCTTTAGGGGTTTGGACAAATATATCTGTAAACAAATATACTGTGACAATTATTACTCATGATAAAATAATATTAATGCAATTTTAAATATGAATAACATTTTTTATTAAAAAGTGCTTTTCAATTATTCAAAGACACTGTTATAATTCCAACATGCACAGAAAAGACAAGACAACTGAAGAAGTCTGCGAGAATTTCTTACCATTCTCTAAAGTAGCTTTTCAGGAAAGGAGAATATTTGTTATTGTTGCCCTGCATTGACTTAAACTTCTCAATGAATACATACTATGCATGCAGTAGTGGAACTTTTTGCTTCCAGTGGTACAAAATAACCAGGTATAATAATGGCTTGACAGGGGGTCTGCAATTAATTAACCTCAATTTCCAGGCATGTTGCTCATGGAATTCAAACCTGCCCACCCACTTTGGAACAGCACATTTTCAGCCGTATGCTTCCGGTGACAAACTCCATTGCAGCCACCATTCCTTCGAAAGTGTGAATTCATTTATTTTCCATCTAACTTGATAATCATTAGGCAATCATGCAGCCATGCTTTATTAATGTAAGCTTCTACCTAATTCTGAATAGTCAATTTAAGTTTTAATCTATGATACATTGGAAACATGGAGAAGTTTAGCAATAGTATATGTTATTTCGCACCGCTTTGTTGCAGAGCTCAACCAGCTTGTCTGTCAGTCTGTTGGCATCTCCAATGAATTTCCCAAAGGTGCCTTTTAGGTTGACGGCTTTCTTCAAGATCTCCTTACATCTGTTCATACGGGTAGGGTAGGAAGACTGAAAACGTAAAAACGCAAAAATCAAGCAAACAAATCAACCCATCCAAACAACTTCCCTCATACTAAACCAAGTGCTAAGTAAGAATCTGGCAGGAAGGCCAGCTGTAGGCGAGGCACCGGTGAGGTCTCTGACCTTTGACACTGCAGCCATCATCCACATTGCCTGCTGTGGGTAGGCTAGGAACACTTTGGCGATGATCTCAGTGAGCACGGCGAACACGTCGTCGTTGGAGTGACAGATGCGGGAGATGAGCTGGGAGAAGGCGGTGAGGAACTGGTAGGGCGAAAGGTTGCCGGTGTGCTCGCTGATCACCGCGTTGATCTTGCTCAAGTCCGCCCGTAGCTGTACCCGGTCTGACCGGCCGGCTGGAAGCCAGAGGGAGATTGTTCATTGGGAGCTCCATGTTGAGTAGGTTTCATGCCATGACTTATTAGGAACCTTACCTTTTTCTACATCGTAAACTTTAGCTCCGAAATCAAGCCAGAGTGTGAGCATTCTGGGCATGGCCTGGTAGATGTACTGGTTCCCAAACTGAAGTGCTCTAGAATGACATCACAAATAGATACTTTATTTAGTTTATTTACATAAAAACAGGGAAAATTACTTTCCCAGTTTTGATACACAGAAAGTAATGAGCCAGGAGATCACAGCTGGAACCTGCCATACTTTCCAAAATAAGTGACAATGTAGCGGATGAGGTTTCCCTGCTTCTCCATTTTGTTGTCGGTGATCATTGGCATCAGTTTGTCATAGTACTTTGCTAGGTAAAAGTTCCCATCTTCCCACTCCGGTAAAAGCGTAGTGACCTCCTACAGTGAGAAGAAAGTGTTTGAGAGTATTTATGTACTCTCTGGTTGCATGCTAGAAAATGAGTTTCGAACAAGCGCACAACTGACTGCAGTACCCTGTAGATCTTCATGATCGCATTGCTCTCCGAGTTGGCCGTCTCTTCCATGTATCTGCCGACCAGCAGCAGGGCTTTCCCTTTAATCTGGATCCTCTTGGGGTCAGTGGGGAGTTGTTCCTCTGGGAAACACTGCTTCACCCCCTTCTGCAGCACAATCAGGGCCTGATGTACGTCGCCCTGTCAGAACATTTACATTTACATGATTTGTCACTTGTCATATATCTGTATATGTGCTCCATGGGAATCAACACCTTTGTGTTGATAGTATCAACACCACTGCCAAGTTGCCAACAGTTGGGCCCCTGAGCAAGGCACTTACCCCTCAATTGCTCAAGTTGTACCCAGTCATAATTGTAAGTTGCTTTGGATAAAACAGCCAAATGCTGTTACAGTTAAATGCTGTAAATGTACACTCTGAGACTTGGCCATAGTTCAGTGCACCTAGCTCTCCATATAAGCTCTCTTATCACAGATCATTATTTGCTGCATTTTTAATATTTGTGTGTGTGCGCACGCATTACAGAAACTAATCAGTGACACTAATGTGTGTAAAAAGAACAGCAACACTTCTGTTGTTGATACTTCTGTAAACCACAACACCTAATAACCCCGGCTCTAACGGAAACTTTCCACGATCAAAGTAATACCTGGTCACCTTGCGGTCAAAAACTGATCAGTGATGAAAGACTGACAAGTTACTTAGTAGACTTACTTATAAATGCATTTAGAAAGATAAATGTGCTTGATATCGGGCATTGAACGTCAGCACACAGTAATTGTTTCTAATAAAGTGGCAAACGACTAAGTAAATACAAGGGGCAATTTATGGACCTTTCTGGATTAACTGTACCTTGGACCAGAGCCACTTGGCCTTCTCCACAAAGAGCTCAGAGAGGTGGGAGTTCTCAGCGTTCAGGAGGGCGTTGAAGGCTGTCTGGTGATGGCCAGCTCTCCGGGCAACTCTGGCGCTCTGAAGCCAGCACTCCCCTACCTGCTCCTCATACAAAGCCCTGCGGTGACAAGTCAGTCAACTGCTAGACAACTAGAGCAAAAATGGAAGGCTATAGAGACAAAGTCAACCAGCCAAATCAAACAGCTAACTCAAAGTCAAATGGTAACACTAGCTACATGGAGTACAGACAGATATAAATATTGATTTTTAGATTTAATGTACAAAAAAACAGCCAGAGTCAGTCCCTTCATTCCACATTTTTCACTCTAAACTGAGAGAAGTGAAGGACCATTGTGGTCCTTCTTATGTGCTTTAGGCAGACACTGGAAGGTATTGTGCCCTTACCCTTTGCTGAGGCTTAGCAGGGCCCGGCGCAGAGCCAGGATTGGCTCTTTGGCCCTGAAGGAATTCTGCATCATGAGGAGGCGAGCATCCCAGCTGAGCATCAGCTCCGGGGTCCTCATGTCTCCCGCTCCTCCACTTTCGTTCTGCAGCTCAGTGAAGGCATGCTCTAGCTCGCTCAGCATGTGCAGCCTGAAACATATTCAGGTGCATTTGAGGTTCGGCCAATATAACGCTGCATTATTGTGGTGTGGAATTCATATATTTAAGAAATTTGAAATAGCACTAGCTTTTGGTATTGTGATAAAAATGTGATATGATGTAATAAACATTACAATATTTAACTTGGTTTCATTTCAACATGGTTGGGTTGTATGAGCAGTAACCGCCCCCCACCCCCCAAACACAATAATATGCATAGTATGGGCAGGAATTATGTGTGTGTGTGTGTGTATATTTATATATATATATATATATATATATATATATATATATATATATATATATATATATATATATATATATATATATATATATATGCAGTTGATTTAGAAAGAACCTTTTACTTGTTGTACACTTGATGGTGTTGTGGATTTGATTTTGAATGGATATAAATGCTATTTTCAACCATCAATCTACACTTAATATGATAATGATGAAGTGCAAATGTTTTAGAGATTTCCAAAAATTTATTTAAGATAAAAAGCTGGAATTTTAAAAAAAGCATTCAGAGCCTTTTCTCTGGCACTCCAAAGTACATGCTGGTTACTTTATCCTTGAGATGGGTCTAAAACTCAGCTGGAGTCCACCTATTGCAATATGAACTGATAGAACATAATTTGGAAACGCACATACCTGGATCTAAAGGCCCACAATTTACACTGTATTGTCAGGATATAAAGCAACCCATGAAGTCCAAAGATGTCTGTGGATGTTCATGATCAAATTGTGGCAAGGTATAGATCAAGGCAAGGATATAAAACTATATCTAAGGTCTTCATCGTTCCCAGGTCCACACTGGACTCAATAATTTTGAAACAGAAGAATCTTGGCTAAACCTTCCTAAAGTTGGATGTCCATCAAAACTAGGCATCCAGACAAGAAAGGCCTTGGTCAGGGAGGTAAAAGGGAACCCAGTGGTCACTCTAAAAGAACTCCAAAACTCTTGTGCAGAGATTGTAAAACTTATTTGACAGACAACTCTCTCTGCAGCACTACATAACTCAGGCTCTTATATGGCAGAGTGGTGAGACAAAAGCCACCGTTAAGTAAAACCATATTTGAAGTTGAATAAACATCATGTAAAGAACTCTGGCCAAAGAAATGGGAAACAGATTCTCTGGTCTGATGAAAACTGAACTCTATGAGGCAGAACAGCAAGCACTGTCTGGTGAAATACAGGCAGTGCACCACACCTGGCCAATACCATTTCTATAGTGAGATATGGTGGGTGCAATGTCATGCTATGGAGTTGCTTAACAGTGGTAGACAGAAACTGAGGGAAAGATGAATGTGGACAACTACAGGAATATCCTTGAAGAGAACCTTATACACAGTTCACCCAAACTCAGACTGTGGTGACGATTTACCTTTCAACATGACAATGACCTAAAACATGTAGCCAAAAGAACACTGGACTTTTAGAAGGTATTGACTAAAGGGTCTCAATGCTTTGAAGGAGAGAATAAGAGCTTTGTTTTTGATTTATAATCTCTCTGAAAACATGTGTTAACGCTATTATGGGTCAATAAGTGTAGACTGTTGGGTAATGGGCAACTGGAAATAATCCTATACACACAGGCATTCCTCCTCTCAGGACCTACATACCTGACTATGTATTCATATCCTCTCTGGTAGGTCCCACACTCAAAACTGGCAGCTGAAAGAGGGACCACCTGCTCTTTTCTGGCAAGCTTTAGCTTTTCATAGAAGCACTCAGACTCCTGCTTCTTGGCAGCCAGCAGCATCTGACCCAGCCGCACACCCCACGTGTTGGATTTCTTATCTGCACAATGAAAGATCAGTAAAGCAGAGCATCTTATCTGCTACAACATTTCAATTTAAAAGCGGAGCAGTAGGGAATTTACCAGATGCCAGGTAGTCCTCTACCAAATCCCACTTTGACAGCTTCCATGCTGCCTCCACGCGATAGGTGTTCAGGTCCGATTTCCACCGAGGTCTTTACACAGGGAATGAGAAAAGTTAAAAAAGGGAGCATTTACCATGATAATGGCTGTACTCCATTAAACATAGTATAATTCTTTAGTGCAAAAGTGCATGAAGTGTGTGGGCTTTACCTGTTTGCCAATACTCCATTGACTTGGGTCATAACAGTAGAAAGTTGCCCAAGACCCAACATGGAGTTCATCACTCCATGGTAATGCATTATCTGTATAGTTAAAAAGGTAAGGGGTGAAACAAAGAACAATTTACAAATCTACTCACCAAAAAAGTCAAAACAACTGCATTTATATTTCATTCCCCAAGGTTTTTTCCAAATACCAAATGTAATACAGCTAAAAATAACTAAGAAATGCTAATAAGCTTCAAGAGGAGAATCCACAAAGAAACAAATGCAACTGTTAGGGATGTGCATAGGAGTGTGTGTGTTGCTAGCCTGGTCAGGTTCCAGCTGCATGGCCCGGTCGTAGCAGGCTGTAGACTCTCGCAGCAGGCCTATACTCTCATGCTCAAGGATCTGCTCTCGCAGTGATGGTTCCTCTTTCCTCAGGGCGTAGACCCCCCTCACGCCATCGGGCTCATGCATGGCAGCATACAGCGCCTAGTGTGCAAGCAAGACACGTTCAGAAAGTGAGGTCAATATGGGAGCACTAGTACTGTTCTGGGAACTTTTTTTTGTTAAAAACGTTGCATTTGACGCCCTTATCCAGAGCGGCTTACAATTTCAATCATGCTAACTACAGAGGTAAGTGAATGTAGTGTTAGGAGACTTGCCCAAGGGCTCTTATTGGTATAGCATGAAGCACTTTCCTGGATTAGGATTGGACCCTGATCCCCCATGAGAGAGGCACCGTTTTTAAGCACTACAGATGGGGTTCCCATGAAAAGAATCCATTTAGTGTTACCTGCAGGAAGGTGAGATGATCCTGAATGTTCTGCTTCTTCTCCCTGATGAAGGACTCGAAGTGCATGACGGCACGCGTGTATGCTCTGGAGCGGAATGATGCCTTGGCCAGCACGTCCTCGGGGATGTGGTTCAGGAAGGCCACCACACACTGATACTCGCTGTTCTCCACATCCACCCCTGCATGCGGCAGCCACCACACCATCAACGGCAAAGCACCAGCACCAAGCGCTATGCCCTTCCGAACGCTTCATACAAGTTGAGCAATTCGTTTCGTGGTGGTGGCTACTGATTGCGCTGGCAACGAGGAGGAATTTTCCGGAAGCAGGAAGCATGGAAAAACCCTAAAGCAAGGGCTAAGTTAATCTCAAACTTGAGAGGCTTAACTCTAACTCCTAAAGGGATCATTTATATTTAAAAACAGTGAAGAACAACAATACATTTGCAATAACCCATGCGTATGTTGCCATTACACCCTGATATATATGAATCATAAGGTCATTCTACATGGTAATAACATCTCAGTGCTATATGTTCACCCTTCCAATTTACAGCAAAAAAAAAAAAAAAAAGGTCTGTGCAAGAGTTCCCCAAAGGACGTGTGCGAGTGCAGCTGTGGTCAGATGGAGCTGGAGCATGGCCTCACCTGCATCACGCAGCTGGTGCTGCTCACGGACGAAGCGGCCCGAGCTTTTGGCAGCACTCAGGGTCTGCAGCTTGTGCCGTCCCCACTGGGTCAGATGGTCCAGCACAGAGAAGACAGTTTGTGTGCTGAGCTGGCACAGGCCGGAGGCATGCTCCTGCAGCCGCGATAGCCGCATGTCATCCTCCTTCAGCACGGCCATTATCTCTTCCGTCACCTTTGGGGGGGGATTAAACACACACACACACACACACACACACACACACACACACAGACAGACAGACACACACACCGCAGAGACAGAAAAACAGCAAGTATGAGGAGGGTTTTTTTCTCCTCTCACACTCATGCTTTTCAGTACTGAAAAAAAGCTTCTGCTCTTCCTATAAAAGTGTCATTACAAGAACAGTGTTAAATCGGTCCAATTCAATCTGTGTACTGCTTTCTACAGCACACAGCCACATAGAAGCATGTTGCACGGAAATCCATATCCAGAACAAAAATGGACCCCATGGCCTGCGCAGCACTCTCAGGACCCTCACCTCTTGCTGTTCCTCTGGCGTGGACCCCAGCAGCACGTAGACCAGGATGTGGGGCAGCAGGTAGATGGTCACTCTGTAATCATGCTTGATAATGAAGCTGCAGCAGTTAAACACCTTGCTGGCCAGCTCGTGCCTGACCTAAGAATAGAGTACACGTGTTTTATATCTACCCTTGGTCTTTTTTAACCAGAGAAAATGCTGTTTCATATCATAAATGGCTATGGCGGAGGGCTGCCTTTCTAGGGCGCACCTTGCTGATGAGGTACCCTGCCCACGTAGCCGACCAGTCCGAGAATTTACTGCCGCAGCTACTGAGATATATGGGCTTCGTCAGCTTGGACCATTTAACCACTTTCTGGGAGCTCTTGTACCTTAGATTGACACAGAACAGCATATTCAGGAAGACTGCTTTGGAGGACAAAAGGAACCATTTATGAATTAACTTGGACCAATGTATGAAACACTTCATATCCTGTGTATACTGTTATATGCAGTGAGGTTCTTCCGTGAGTATTGCTGTCTATTGTATTGTATTGTATTATGGGGTGTTTTGCACCGTAGAAAAAGTATTTCATTATAATATTCATGGAAATGATTTAAACAATGAACTTGAACTTGGCTGACCTGCTGTTTAGGTGTGGCTCCAGAATCTCTTGGACCTGTTCTGGAAACCTTCTCCAGAGGCGCCGGCCTGGAGAATCTGTGCGGCCCTCCCGACACTCGAATATAGACAGCAGTTCCTGGAACAAGCCTCTCATGCTTAATATTCCATAAGACTAAATGACTTTGGTCAGATGGCAAGACCAAGCCAATAAAACCGATAAGCAAAGCTGACTATATACAGTAACTGTTAGCAAAACCTGGATCTGCTTTTCACTCAATTTGCAGTTTCATTGCTGCCAAATCCCAAATGTTACATTTACACCCACTTAACACCTACAGCTTTTCTATGAATCCAGCTGGTCTCAAATGAACATGTGAATTGTTTTGACACTGTGGCTATTATATCAACACCAGGGATTTTGCTGTGTGTGTTGTAATAAAAAACTGCATTTAGAACCTCTCACTGGTTTCCTTTTCACTTCATATGTCACATCACAGATGTGCGTTACAAGACTCTGTGAGGGGGTCCAACAAACCACCAGTGTTATCGCCCACATCCTCAGTGACCCACCATTATCCATCTGCTTCCCGAGTACTGGCACCATCGCCATTTTGGCTCATTACTACCCTGTGTACATAAACTAGTCCTTGTGAGTACCGACACCTGTCGCCCTTTTGGCTCTTTACTACCCTGTGTATATAAATTAGTTCTCATGGGTCATGTCCCTGCACGGTTTAGTTTCCAAGTTCATGCCAAGTCTCCTCTGCTTTGTTTATTTCCCATTTTTCTATTGCGCTTTCGATTTCAATTTGAGTTCATCACGTGTGGCAGACTACAGGCAGCCACCTCCCTTTGCAATGTGAATGGGAAAAAGTAATGGTCATATGCGAGATGTGCAACTCAGAACTGTTTGTTTCTGACAGTAAGTGCAGAAGGCTGCTAAAGCTCAGTCAGTACCAGTCTCCATACCTGCATGGCATAAGCCGCAGCATCCTGTGCCCGCACGTTGTCTGCGTATGCCAAAAATGTCCTGGTGAGCTCGGTCAGTAGCCCGAAGGCAAAGTTCGGGTCATCGATGCCGCTCTGCAGATCCCAAACAAACAAACAAAAAGCATTCTGCACCACCAGTACTAGGAGGATTTTTTTCGGGACAATGATTACCACTCGATGAATGACTGTAACATGCAGGACACTGGAAGCAAATGGTAAGACGCACCACAAACACAGAGCCAGCACCGCGCGTGTCAGCTGTGGCCAGGTCCAGGCGCCCAGGGTCGATGGCGCCCAGCTCGCCCAGACACTCGCCGCACAGCAGCCTGGCCTCGGGATTCACGTCCTGGCAGCCACGCAGCAGCGCAGTCACCAACTGCGAGATCACCGGCTCTACCGTCTCGCTGTCCAGCACGCGCTTCAGCAGAGCGCCCTGCATGGGGCAGTGTATGGTCACCCTCAGCCAAAAAAAATAAAAAAACTCTCTACCTGATATGTGTTATGTCTGGGATCTGCTTTGGGGCGTATTTAAAAACAGTGACGATGCCTTGATGTGATGATTACAGATTGTCTTTCATTACTTTTACCAGAATTATTTTGCCTTTTATAATGTCTAATACTTGTCACGATGCTTACAGAATACAATAAGATATATTGCAATGTGCCAGAGAGCTTATTTCCGTGATGCAGTCTTAAGTGATAATAGTATTGTGGAGGTCAATATTGTGATAGTGATTAACAAACCAATATGTTGTGTAGCCTTAATGGTGACAAAAACATGCAAAATATCACCAGTGAGAGATCATACATGTATTAGCCATGAAAATAACTCTTGCTCTGCCTTAAGTATAGCATTTCACACCATCAATACCAATTATCATAGGGCTTGTGAGTGTGTGTGTGTGCACTGAGATTTTCCAACCTGGTTCTTGTACATCATCTCCTTCAGGCTGGTGAGAGCATGGATGCGGACGTCCACGTTCTCGTGCTGGATGGCACGCATAGAGAGCTGGAGAGCTGTCTGCAAGTCTGTGCTCTTTGAGGTTTGCTACATAAACACACACACATAGCTTTATCATCACCATCACCCCTCTCCCACACCCCCCCCCCTGACAGATCTCCACCAGTAGGCCGATAAGTGGATTTTACTAGCTCTAGTTTTAGGAGCATACCTTCCGGTAGTCTTGGAGGACCTTGTTGACATCCTTCAGCTCTGGGTGGTCGGGAAGGAAGTAAATTTCATGGAGAAAGTCTTCTACTTCCTTCCTGGGATTAGATAAAGTACACAGATATCCTACTGGGCTCATCGCAAAAGATAAAAACTCAACCAAAATTAAAAGAAATATGAAAAAAGGACATGTAATTGGTGGGAACAACAAAAGAGCACACCTGTTCTCCACTATGAGGTAGTGCATAATGGCAGCTGTCTCTTTAGGCTGGATGGAGATGAGGGGTAAGAGTGCAACAATCACGTGACTGAGTAGCGGGCCCAGATACGACGAATCGAGACAGCGCACGAAACAGTCCCAGGTTCTGAAACAAGGTCAGTCAGAAACAGCCATTTTCCCCTTCTTTTATTTGTACATGCATGTTAACATACCTTTTTTGACATTTGATAATGATCTATTCTTCATCTCTTGAGTTCAGGTTTTATTCTAGCCACAGAGATACTGTCATGAAACAAACAGTATGTTTCACCAGGACGGGAGTTGGTGGCTCCTTGGTTCAAAATGTTCCCAACATACTGAAAAAGTGGCTTACTGGCAGCAGAGTTCTGGGAAGTCCTCCTTGTACCTCAGGCCAGTTCTAAGAGTAGTCATCATCTTCACCCTTACTGAGCTGATGTGCTTCGAACCCATCATCTTCATCAGAGCCACCAGACTGTTCAAGGCCTAAAAACAAAAAAAGGAGCCTGTCCTCAGTCTATGTACTCCTCGGGAAATGGTTTGGTATGAAGGGCCAAAGTTACTGAGATGTTCCCACCATCTTCTTCCTGTCCTTCTCTCCAGCACTGGAGCTCAGAAGCTGCATATTGAAGAAAGCCAGGATGCCCAGTAGTTTCGGCTGGAGATAATAAGCCTGCACAGAAACGGGAATCAACACGCATATGAACAGTGTGTTGAACACCTAGCAGAGCTGGGATTTTTGGAACCCACATTGCCAGAGTGAATGATGTTTTTGTAATGTATGGACTTAGGCCAAGAATTTGCAGACATCTTGTCTTTTAGAGCTATAACAAACAGATGTGTTTCCCCTACGGACTTTACTAAAATTGCAAAAAGCCTTTTTGAGCAGTAAACAATAAAATTACACACATCGGTTAAAAAAAAGACAAGCAGCACACTGAGTACAGATTAAAAATGTCAAATAGCTGATCTCAGCAGACAGATTGATCTTGTTACAATCTAAAGCTGGAGATGTCTGACTAAAGTTCATAGAAAATTCCAAGAGTAGTTAAATTAAGGCAGTAAGTAAAATAATTCAAAAACAGAAAAGCACAAAAAAGTTCAAACAGAGCTTTTGGGTATAAGAAAGGGTCTGAGGAAAGTAGGACAGATGCACCATGTGTTCAGGAGTGGTGATCTCCCGAGGTCCCTGGTAAGGATCGTCATTGGAAGCAAAGGAGGCCAGGATGGCCAGTCCATTAAAGACCTGCTGATAGTGCTCTCCTAGCCTCAGGAGAAGCTCATTGTGGAGGCCCTGGAAGTCCTGCCTGAGCAAACTCCCCAGCTCAATCTCTGTCTCGTTCTGCAGGAGAAATATTTCATTGAAACAGCTGGTTCACCTTTTTTCACCTGGTTCACCTGTTCTCCATATAAGGGTTCTCTAGGTCTAGAACTTATACCTCTCTCTGCTTCTTTCTAGTGCATTTACACTCAAACCTTCAAACCTGCAAAAATATATCTGTGTATTTTTGTACACTGATGTATTCAGAACCCTTTTTTTGTACCAGTATACCTGAATATCATTCTGTACTACATGGAAAAGTACCAGAGAAAGTGCAGTCCTTGTATGTTGTATGCAGGCCATTGTGGAATGCTGAATGCTTAAATAAAATATAGGCAAAAATCATACCCCTGTACATTTACAAGTAAGTCTGTATATATTTTAAATGTAATATACATATTGTAAAATGTAACTGCTCTGTGACTTAAAAACACACCTTATAGTAAGATTGTAAAATTTCAAAGTTTTAAATTTGATGAATTTGAGCATAAAAAGTACTATAAGATCCACCTATTTTAGTTTGTGGGCCAAAAAAAAAGAAAAAAAAGAAAAAAGTAAACATTTGTTGCCTAGTGTAAGTGCTGTCAATGTCCATGTCTCTCCCTACCCCAACACCTTTAGCAGAACATACCTTCAAGTAATGGAAGGCCCTTTCCAACTCTTCCTTTGTACAGGAGCACACCAGGTGGGAAAAGATGTATTTAAAGTTGCTGATGAGGATCTCCCTGCGGTTGACATTCAGCTGTTTGGCGATGGTGCGGATGAGGGCAGAGGCCGTGGGGCTGGCCTTGGCTGCCAGGTAGGGCAGGAGTACCTGCAGAGTACGCTGGTAACACAGAAAGGGTTGAAAATTTCATACAGTCAATTTATATACAAGATACTTTTTTCATCAAAATTGATTTTACCGCAGCTAACAATGAAGAGGATCTAGCAGCCTCCAGTTAACATCATGCCATGTGCACAGTGCTAATAAGAAGATATAGACCAGATGGAATGTCTTTATTTTGTCATATATACATGTACAATTAAATTCTTTGTGAGCTAGGTACAGAACTCAGATTAATAGCCCAAAGTCCTAACCACTAGGTTAACACTAACATATGGCTGGTTTTATCCGCTGGCAAAATTAAGGGACAGGTTGAGGTGGAGCTGTCTTACGTTGAGGAAGCGGTTCAGGTCTGGGAAGTCAAAGACATGGGCCACATGGGAGAGGATGTCCAGGGCCATCTCCCTCTGGTGGGCGGCCTCCTCCAGCAGGGCCTCGCTGCTCTGGTCGGGCGTAGAGCGTAGGGCTGTGACGTGACGTGCATGCAGCGACTCCACAAGAAACTGGAAGGACATGGCCAGTCAGGTGCCATCCAAAACCCACCTCACTTGTGTATTTAAATCCCCATTTTTTCAATCCTGACACGAGTTACTTTGGTGGGTTAGCAATGTACAACACAAGATTCTGGACCATGTCTATGCAGAGCCTTTCTGTGAAAACATATCTTTGGTGTGGTACTTTTGGTACTTTGGTGTGGTAATTTTTTCAGGTATAGAAAAATTAGGCGGAGGCCCTTGGTTATGGCTCTACTGACCTGGCAGACAGGGTTCCTGTACTGGTTGAAGAAGGACTGTAGCTTGAGGCCTCTGGAAGTGGCTAGTGCCTGGATCTCAGTGTAGGCCACCACAGACACCTGGGTGGACCTGGACAGCAGGCAGTGCAGAAGCCGCAGAAGGGCAAAGGACACCAGGTTCCCCTCAGCTGCTCTACAGAAAAAAACAAGTCAGCCAGACAGATAGTCAGACAGACAGACAAGCATGTACATTGTAGATTTTGCCCACATTTCAAAATGAAAAACATGTTTTCACCTCCCAATCTCGCCTGTGGTCAGTATAAGAGTGTTTTTCAATTCATTGTTTCTGGTTGTCTTTGCATTTGTGTAGGCCTCTTTTAACCTGGAAACCAGAAGCTGTGGGCCAAGAGGAGATCCCATTATGAATCCAGTCAAAGGTGGTACATACAGACCAGATTAAGATAAGTCAAGGCACCTCCTTCAGGAAGCCATCTCCATTCCATGATTCCAGAAGGTTCTTGATGTTCTGGCTGAAGACCAACCGCACATCCTGTTGTGGGTCCTCTATGAGGTTGACCAGGGCACTGAGCAGTGATTTAGTGTCTGGGTCACTGCAAGCCAAGTCTATATGCTTACATATTTGACGTATGTTCACTATAAATGCTAGAACAAAAAAACACAGAAAGTTATGCTCCATAAACACACCCACATGTTGTATTTCAACTGTATTCCAAAGCTTTCTGAAAAACTATAGACACTGCAACACTGTTTCGGCAAAAACAAGGAATAGCACGTTTGAACAGCCTGGAATCTGTTGACCTATATAGTGCTAACCTTGTTTGACCTTGCAGTCTTCAGTAGATTTAAGCAGTTGGAGGAAAGGTGTGAGGACAGAGGCTCTGATGGGGGCTGGCCGCTCGGAGAGCGTGGCGGAGACACAGATGCGAGAGCTAAGGAACATGTCAGCTGGAGATGTCTCCTCAGGAAGCTGGAGGCGAGAGCTCTTGGCCAGACAACAGACCAGTGGGCCTGTGATGGAAGCCATCTCCACCTTCACCCGGGTGGAGCCGTCCTGGAGCCTGTTCCTACGTAATTTGACATGGATGTGATGTATGTGTTGTGCCAAAGTAAGTCAAAAACCTACGACCTTGTTATGAGTTTGTATTATACCCTGAGACACTACTGTAGCTGTGGGGGTGGTGGACAGGTTTGAATGCCTAAATTAAATATTTTAGGACAGTCTCTCTTTCTGCCAAGGTACACCTACCCCTGATGTCATGATGTTATTGAGCCTCAAACTGTCTCAGCCAACACAGCTACTCCCATCACCACCTGATGTCCCCTGCTGTAGCCCACCAAACCTCCACACCAGCCAACTACTTCTCCGTTGCCCTTAATGGACGTTCTCTTGCGGGATGGGTTTAGGACACGTGCACACCATCAGGACAAGAGTAGTTCCTCTATCAAATTGGACTAGACATCAATTGCTTATTTTTTCCATTTTATTATTAGTTATTTACACTGCCTGGCCAAAAAAAAAAGGTCATACACACTAATATTTCATTCGACCGCCTTTAGCTTTGATTACAGCACGCATTGGCTGTGGCATCGTTTCCACAAGTTTCTACAGTGTCACAACAATTAATTCTGTCTCGAGTTGCATTTATTTCCCACCCACCCCAAGATCTTGTATTGATGATGGGAGATTTGCACCACTGCGCAAAGTCTTCTCCAGCACATCCCAAAGATTCTCAATGGGGTTCAGGTCTGGACTCTGTGGTGGCCAATCCATGTGTGAAAATGATGTCTCATGATCCCTGAACCACTCTTTCACAATTTGAGCCCGATGATTTCTGCCATTGTCATGTTGAAATATGCCCATGCTATCAGGGAAGAAAAAAATCCATTGATGGAATAACTTGGTCATTCAGTATATTCAGCTGACCTCATTCTTTGGGCACATAACGTTGCTGAACCTAGACCTGACCAACTGCAGCAACCCCAGATCATAGCACTGCCCCCACAGGCTTGTATGGTAGGCACTAGGGATGATGGGTGCATCTCAGCCACCTCTCTTTTTACCCTGATGCGCCCATCACTCTGGAATAGGGTAAATCTGGACTCATCAGACCACATGACCACCTTCCATTGCTCCAGAGTCCAATCTTTATGCTCCCTAGCAAATTGAAGCTGTTTTTGCCAGTTAGCCTCACTGACAAGTGGTTTTCTTAAGGCTACACAGCTGTTTAGTCCCAATCCCTTGCATTCCCTTCGCATTGTGCCTGTGGAAATGCTCTTACTTTCACTATTAAACATATTCCTAAAGTTCTGTTGTTTTTCTACAATTTGATTTCACCATGTGTTTAAGTGATCATCGATCATGATCAATCAAGATTTTTTTCTGACCACATTACTTCTGTGAAGATGATGTTTCCCCACTGTCCTTCCACTTTTTAATAATGCATTGGACAGTTAACCCGATTTTAGTAGTTTCGGCAATCTCTTTAGATATTTTTTCAGCTTGATGCATGCCAGTAATTTGACCCTTCTGAAACAGATTAACATCTTTTCTATGACCACAGGATGTGTCTTTCGACATGGTTGTTTAACAAATAAGAAGCTACTCACTGCATCAGTTAGGGTTAAATGACTTGGTGCCAGCTGAAACAATCACCCATGCAGTAATTATCCAATGGGAGGCTCTTACCTATTTGCTTAGTTAAAGCCAGGTGGTGACCTTTTTTTTGGCCAGGCAGTGTATTTCTCTTAAATTACTATTGTGGTGACCGTTGTTGGCCAGAGGAGGATGCCCCACCCACCCACCCTTTGAGCCTTGCTTCCTCTGAAGGTTTCTTCCTCATGCTCTAGGGAGTTTTTCCCTTGCCCCTATCACCCTTGGCTTGTTCACTGGGGGCTTGGACTTGGACATTTGTAAAGCTGCTTTGTGACAATATCTTTTGTAAAAAGCACTATATCAATTTTGATTTGATTCAACGAGAATAGGATTAACCAATCTTTACAATGCATTTTTTCCATTTCTGTTTGAAAGCTATAGCCAGCTACTACACTTGCAATGGAAGCTCAGTCTCATAAATAATAAATAAATAAATAAATAAACAAACAAACAAATAAAGCGAGCAATTTCTTCAGTTCCATTCTGGCAAATATGCCAAAAACAATGGAACTGCCATAAGTGTTATTTTCCTATGCCTATTAATGTTTTTAATGTGGTATGGCTGTTGACAGTAGATCATACCTTACATTTAAAAACAAAACAAACAAAAAAAACCCCCACAACTCTATGAATGCTACATCTGCTTCTAGTAATGATAGTATGGCATTACACTGGCCAATTTAATTTTACATGGTGATTTTGCTTAGTATTTTTCCTCATCCCCCCTGAAATTAATTCCTGGTTAGACCACTGCCCTGAGACTTTTATCCAAGCTGCCAAACTGAATGGTGGATGAAGGTGAAGCTGATACTCAATGCTTCTGATCATTTATCCATCCTTACCATCCAGAATCTATTCTCAACTGATACTGTGGACAAGAAGACACCTTGCGAACCCTCCTACAAATATATTGTGAATTAATCAAACCCAGATATATACAGTTCTTCCATATCATACTTGTTTTGTAGTGCTATGATATAGACACTAGCAACAAGCTAGCCTTTATGAATTTTTATCCAAATTTTAAACAAATTTTATAAAAAACAAACACATACATTAGATCTTCAATGATGAGACCATATGATTTGACCCCAAGCTGATGGAGCAGGATGGGGAAGCCTCTGACAGCACCAGCCCGCTCTGTCTCGCTGTTGTCCTGCAGAGCCCAGTGGTACACTGTAGCGCGCCAGTCCACACACACTTCCCCAGGGAGCAGGGCGAGAAGGAACACACAGTGGGCTCGGGTTTGTGGGGCTGCGGCAAAGTAATCCAAGTACTTCAAGTTACAAACAGGCTAACTGGTCGCATAAGAACAGATATTTAGATTACATTTACAGACAACAAGCACGCTAGACTTAAGACATACAGTAAGCAGGTGCTAGTTTCTGAGCCAGCCCGGTCAAAGCTGGAGGGAAAGAGGCTGACTGGTACGCCGAGGGGGAAGAGTGGTCCGTCATCCAAGGAATCGACAGCAGGGCGCACACAGTGCAGTAGAGGCTGGAATCAGTCTTACTGTTGACTGGAAACAAACAGCACATTTTAGGGGAACTAAAGTCAGAACAAGCAATGTTCACAAATGAATGCAAAAAAACTGGCATGGTAAAATAAATTTATTTATTTTATATATATATATATATATATATATATATATATATATATATATATATATATATATATATATATATATATATATATATATATATGCGCGAGTACACACACACACACACACACACACACACACACCGCCCAACTGCCCCAGTCATAAGGTACAGAAAATATCAACTCAAATTAAATTCATCTATATATAAGTGTTCAAAATCATAAGACCCACTAGTCAGATAGAGGATGGCATCAAGGATCCTGACAGTACTGTCCACCAGTGGCTCCAAGTTGGCACTCCAAGTAGTGTTGGCCAAGGATGTGCGACAGCTCTCCACTACCTGAGTCAGAGATCTAGGGTTCAGCCAGACCAGCTGGGCTGGGTCTGTGGCACCGGCAGGCCCTGCAGTCTTCTCATTAGGCGACGGCGTGCCGCGGCCGCTATGAAGGGGATCAAAAGATCGCAAGTCATTGCCCCCTGCCAAACAGGCTCCTGCATTAAAATACAGAGGGCTCAGGCAAGTCATACTTGGAGCAGACAGCAGCCAGGTGGACAATGAGCGCTAAACCCTCAATTAGGGTCACGCACGGAGCTTCAGGTTCCCGGAGCTGGTACTGGAGCTCCCCCAGTCGGTCAACCACGGCGGCCCACACCTCACTCCTGCTCTTCATGTCCACCTGACTGGCAGTAGGCAGGACAGGTCAGCATGGTTACAAAAACAACATAGGACTTATGTGAGCTTCTAGCATTTGAGAGAATATTGGGGGCGGGGGGGGACAGCAATAGCTGTCCCATCGAGCTTTTAGTTACACAGGCTGGGTTCTTGTCTCCCTCCCTGACGAGGCTGGGGAGGTGAGATTTAATTTCTTAGCTGGAATCTCCTCCTCATCATCACTAGGCTCCTCTGAGTCACCGATATTGCTCTGGGCATCTTGGAGAATAGCAAGACCCTCTGCTTTGAGAGCAGCACAGAGATAACCCTCCACATACTGTTAAGATATATATATATATATAAAAAAAAAAAAAAAAAAAACCAGCATTAGTTGATAATTACCACAGGGTTACTGTATTTTTAATCAATTAAAATTCAAGGCATAGTTACTGATATGATGCCTTTACCTCCTGGCCTCTCAGAACTCCAACAGAATGAACCATGGCTTTGCAGATTGCTGTCACCCTCTCTTTCCGGATTGCAGCAGCAGACTCATATCCCAAGGGGACAAACTCCAGGATGAAGCAGAAGATCTCACACAGCGTCCCCCTTACCTCAGTGACCTTGATCCGCTCCAAGACCCCACTGAGTACGAGCGTGTGTAGCCTCTCCATTAGCATGTTGAGATGAACCCTCTCAAACCTGCTGTGTGTGCCCTTCTCTGGGATGAACACACACCGGGAGAGCTTCTGGAATGCTTTGCCGCACACAGTGAGGTCGGAGTGGTTCCAGGCAGCAAAGGAGTCCAGGAGGTACAAATAAGCAGCAAAGAAAGTCTGTGAGTGGTCCTCTGGGAATCCCCCAAAAGTGATGATGCGACCAAGCAGCTCCATGCCAACAGCCCTTAGTCTGGCGCTACCGGTGGACAGGACGAAACAGGCAGCTTCCAATATTCTCCCCACTTCCCTTGGGAAGAAGATCCCTTGTAGGATGTTGGTAAGGACCGTGAGCGTGGTTGCTAGAAGTGCATGGGCTGATGCCCTCGAGGACAGCTGGAGGGCAGTAGGAGTCAGATAAAGAGCAGTGTCAGCGGGCACAACACGGAAGTGCTCCACAGGTACAGGCCACCATGGTTGGGGTGTGTCTGCAAGCACCTGCGGTTGTCTGGTGCTCACACACATCACATCCTGGGTCAAACATATGAGCTCTCTGCCCAACAGGCCAAATGTCACTGGACCCTTAGCCCTGAAGAGCTGAAGCAAGGAACAGATAACTAAGGCAATCTTCTCATGAAGAATCTCACATTCTGGGGTGGCGGCAATTCGCAGTAGGCGGACAATGATCCATTTACTGAAATCTAGAAAAGGTGGGAAAGAGTTTGTTATATAATTTGCTTGTCAGTGTCAGATGTGCAAATACAAATTAAATCTAGTGAAATTATATTGCATAAACATGGTGAACAAAGAGTATTTACCAGTGCAACTGTTTTCCACATCTCTGAACTTTTCCGACTGACATGCTGGGTTTATGAACATTAACGATGAGGACTTAATAATGTGCTGAACGAAATCCAAAAGCATAACACTGGCTGGTTCAGAATTAGTCTTTTTGCACAATTCCAAAGCGACTAAAATTAGAAGAGAAAACAATGAAACTCTGATGCCTTTAAATAGTATACAGTGACAAGATATTAATATATCACAGACAAAGAAAAAACTCATTAACCGGCTGCTTACCAACATCAACATCAGTCAGTATTCTGTCAATGAACTGACATAAAATTTGACGTGGTTTCTGCACAGCATGGTTGTACTCCACTGAACTGGCACTGAAAATTGGAAATTTTGTTAACGTTAATTTCAACAAAATTGAAGAATGTCCATGAAAAGAGAATACAACTAGTACATACTCTACTGTACAGACACATTCGATAGCTAACAAAAACAGACAGGCTACCTTGCTAGCTCTTGCAAAGCCGGAATCATTGCTGACATCTCTAATCCTTGCTCCATCCTTGCAGATTTTTAAATAGACTTTTAAATAGACTAAAAGTGCATGTCAGTATTAAAAGTACTTATCAGAGAAATAATTATATTATTATCAATAATAAATATTTGCTGCACTAACAAGAACTCCATCACGCATGCCTCCTGCTGCTCTATTATTTTCGAAACTATTCCGCTCCAACTCAAAGTACTGAACAGTAACTGCGAAGGGACATTTTTCCTATTAATGAAACGCGTTACCATGGCTGACGATTTACTGAGAAATAAAAACATTTAAATTGTAACTACATTTAGTAAGATGTAGAACCTAATATATCGTAATGGGAATCACGAAGTTGGCAGATTTAATTCGCGGTGACGCTCCAAATTCCATATCTTATAAAGAAATCGGGGATTACACGGGTAAATTAGCCAAATCGTGTTAGTGGTAATTAGCTAGCCATCTAGCTAACGTTAGGTTGTTTACTAGTGTCTAGGAATAGTACTTGATTGCTGGAATTATTTGACAACGAAGAGAGTTCTCCAAATGGTGTTAACCTTGCGTAGCTAGATAGGGCGGCTGGGGTGATTGTCTTAGGTAGATAACTTGGGTAGCTAGTTAGCTACAGATTTAGTGAGCTAGGTTAACACTACCGAACTTTCTGGCTACCTGTCAACTCTCGAAGGATTTTAGCTAGCTGACGCTCCTCTAGAGAAACAATGATCTTCTTTTTTTTCAGAGACTTTAAAACTACAGGGTTTATTAATGGTGACTAACGTGATCATTATGCTTTATTGTTTAAGGGAAGGTAATTGCGCTTGATACCTCCATTGTTGTGAACCAGTTTCGTTCAGCTGTGCCCCATCTACGACTAAGGTAAGATGGCTAGCTAATTGGGTCTAAGCCCTACAGCGTATAGTTAAGGTATTTTAGTTGATAGTGACTCCTTGTCTTCCTTAAACGTTTAAAAGGTCATTTACATTTACGGCATTTAGCTGACGCTTTTATCCAAAGCGTCTTACAATTATGACTGAGTACAACTTGAGCAATTGAGGGTTAAGGCCCTTGTTCAGGGGCCCAACAGTGGCAAATTGGCTGTGGTGATGCTTGAACCAAGAACCTTCTGATGACGTCACGTACCTTAACCAAAACAATGAAAGCACTTCCATTATGTGTCCACAACGGAACTCAAATGTTGACAATTCTCATGAAAGCAATGTATAATAGCAGTCAGTACTACACTGCAGCACTGTTAACACTTGATTAAATAGGTTCACTGCGAGTTATACTGTGTATGACTATGTATGTGACAAATAAACCAAACTTGAAACTTGAATGCCTTGTGCATCATTAGGCTGCCTGTTTTTATGCTGTGATCATGTCTGTGTTGCAGCCCTCTGCTAGGTCTGTTTTACCGCACTCTGACCTTCCTGGAGCACGACATCAAGCCGGTCTTTGTGTTTGATGGCAAACCTCCCGATCAGAAAAGAGCTGTGGTGAGATGCACCCTTTGCAGCCAAACCCAAGTTTAGCTGAACGTGGAATAAGCTGTTGGCCAAAAAGCTGCTGCTTAAAAGCTGCTACTTAACCTAGTTTGAGCCAATGTTTACTTTTCACTTCTCCTTCAAGTAGTAGACAGTATTTATTGTGTAATACTTGGAGAGAGACTCACTAGTCAGCAGCCCAAGGGGACTAAAGAACAGTCTTGTAGAACTGTCTCAAAAGTTTCAAATAAGTGAGGAATCAAAGAACAAACATGCTGCACAATTAGATGCAATGTTTATAATGCTCTATATTTAAGACTGTTTATAAAGTACCAAGGCTGCTACTTGTTTGTATCCTTTCAGCTAGAGAGGAGAGCACAAATCTTGGGAAGGAACAGCTCATATCACTCTAAGACAGGTAATAAGAGGAAGTCACACATGTATTATCACTTGAATGTCTCACTTGATCCTTTGATCTCCATAGAGATTATCTGTCTCCATCTCATCAGTGGGAACATCATTTGTGAATCATGGTCCCATGTTAGTACCTCTTACATTTTGTATACATTCCCACAGTGTCCGCTCAGACTCAGGAATTCCTTCGTCTCCTGAAACTCATGGGTGTGCCTTGTATTATGGTAATTACCCATTCTCTGACTCACCGTAATTCACATTATTCTTGATCCATCCTGTTCTAATATCAGGGCTAAAAAATTGTCATCTTGCCTGCTGTTATTCATTCTAGGCTTCTGGGGATGGAGAGGCATTGTGTGCACACCTTGTTAGTACAGGTGTAGTGGACGCTGTGGCTTCAGAGGACATGGACACCCTAGCATTTGGGGGAACCACACTCCTTCGGCAGCTCAATGCCAAGAAAGAAAGGTGAAAAATAGGCTGGGGTATGGATTCTCAACCTCTGCTACAGTCTTTTGTATTGTAGCGAATCTTAGATTTGATTGTTTTTGTATTTTTTAATATATGGATTTATTTATTATTACCTGGTCCTAGTATTCCTGATATTTTTCATGACAAATTACAGAGAAAATGAAGAACTTTGCAATACATTGTTAATGTTCCTCTGGCATAATTGATGTAAAAAGAGTCATAAATTCCTTAATTCTCAATTTCATAGTGAGGTCACAGAGTACTCTTTGCCAAAGCTGTTGGAAACTCTACAACTGACACAAAAAGAGGTAGATTCTGTTACTATTCAGTTTGTCAAAATGAGTTGTGCAACTTCAAATCTGCCCACCCCTTATATTTTATAGACCTGAGCTTTTCTTTATTGTTTAAGTAACATTCACATCTCACAGCATTTTTTAAGTTCTCCCATGATTCATGTTTGATAATTACTCTTTAGACATCTTGACCTCTTACAGGTTAAACCTGATCCTGAATCGCTAATGTTATGTAAGGCACAATGTAGAGCCATTTCATCACAGTCGTAAAATAAACCCTAACAGGGTAATCAGGACCCCAATGCCAAGCGGTCCTGTTTCACTCTGAAGGGATTTATTTTGCAATAATGACTTTCTTGCTGTACATTATCCTGCATTACTTCTCACTTGACATTAAATAAACGTGTATGTCCATGTAATGAAACATGCAAATATGTGAGCTAGCATGTATGAGATCTATGTATGTGTGGAACTATGCTTAATGCTAATCTGTCTGTCCTCTCTTAGTTTATTGACCTGTGTATTTTACTGGGCTGTGACTACTGTGATAAGATAAGAGGCCTGGGCCCTAGACGAGCACTGAAGCTCATTCAGCAGCACCACACCATAGAGGATGTGATATGCCACGTCAACAGAAAGGTACAAGCCCTAGACTGGCTCATAGAACCCCTCCCCCTAGTGTCCCAGAGCAGCACTGCAGAAATACTACTGCATTCCTAAGCTTCTCTGGAGTCTACATTTCCAAACCTCAAAGGACCAAACTGAAACACACATCTTCTGGATAAAGCTGTTAGGCATGCCATCCTTAATGAGTAGGTTTCTTTTGCGTTCTTAGCCAATCCTACCCCCATTCTCTGATCAACCAAGGAGGTAGATTTGATTCACCAGTACCAGGGGTGGAAAACAACAACAGCGATTGACCCAACCATTCAGAAAGAATTCTTGATGTGCAACCTTTTGGTAACAACAATGTGCTCAAATGTTTGCACCAGCAAAAAGCCAGACTGATGCTAAGTGAATCAAATTCAGTGCAAGTTTCAGATTGGTGGTGTCATGCTCGTTATTTCTTAACCTCACTAGATTTTAGGTTTAAACTAGAACTAGTAAGTTTAGAATCTCAAGAAGCTGAAAATTTAACCCTGTCGGTGGACAGTTCATTTTACAGTTAACTGGTTGATGGTTAAAGTGAATCACATTGCAGATCTCTGATATAGGGTGTTTTCCTGGTTGAAGTTATCAAGAGACTTTGTAAAGATTCACGTATTTTTTTTGTTTGAAAATGCTAGGGGCCAGTTTTCCAGACATCATCTGATCCTAGTCTTGGAATAAATTGCAGTTGCAGTCGTGAATAAACAATGGAAAGTATTTTTTTAGTCTGGGTTTCAACTTAATCTGGGTGTAGGATACTGGCCCTGAGAGCCATACACTAAGATTATACTGTCCCCACAGACACACCCAGTTCCCTTAGACTGGAAGTACGAGGCTGCTCGCGAGCTTTTCCTAGAGGTACCTCAGGTCGATGTACCAGAGCTGGGCTGGAACGAGGTGGATGAAGAGGGCCTGATGCAGTTCCTGTGCCAGGAGAAACCCATAAAGTAAATATGCATTCCATAGAGCATGCATCTGCCCAGTGACCTCACACGGCATCACTTACAAGGCATACCGAAGCTGGTAAAAGCAGCACCTCTTGTTTATGCTTTCAGGGAGCAGAAGGTTCGAGGACGCATGGAGAAGTTCCGGACGGCCCTCGCCAAAAGGAGAAAAGAGAGAGAAGAGGCGGAGAGAGCAGGACAAACCAGGCAATCACGTCTTGAAGAGTACTTTCCCAAGACACGGAAGAGACAGGTCAATTCATTACAATTGCTGGAGATTATATATGATGCAATAAATTCCATCTTTATAATTACATCACTAAGAGTTTAATTATATTGACATGATGGTCTTGCAATATTCAGTCTGCAGATGCTGTAGAATCCAGTAGTGGAAAGCGACCAAAGGCTAAATAAAATCGCCTCTTCTAGGGCGCAGGTTCCAACTCCAGTGATTAACAAGTTGGTCATCTGAAGCAGTCTAATTGACACAGTCAATGGGGAAAGACCATGGCAAGAATTTTTATTTGAACTGTAAGTTTCTAATGAGGGATTATGATGTGTCCATGTGGCTGAAATGTGGTGCTTTATTAATGCCAACAAAAATACTTTTCATTTGGATCCTTTCATGGCCAAGACACTTTAAATATCCAGTGATTTTATTTTAAATCATGTGTATAAATGTCCATTCTTAAAATATATTTTTGTTCTTAAATCGCCATGCTGTATATGATTTTGCTTGGGATTAAGTTCTTCTTAAATAGTATGCAATAAGAAGATCGTGGAAATGACTACCTCATTGCTAATGTAAATGACATGAATATGGTTATATAACAAAAACAAATACAATAATAGATTAAGATTTAATGTATTTCTAATAAATCTGATGCAGTACGGTTTTTTACAAAGTAAGTTATTCTGAACCAAAACAGGTATTCGTGTGATTACTGGCATGTGTTGCGCTATAGATATTGGAAATGGATGATCGACCACACGGTTTGGCCACGGCGAGTTTCAGCAGCACCTAAAGTCGCACGTTGAAATGAGGCGTATGTGCATCTTCGGTGACTGGCCTAGGGTTATGACTAGACCAGTTCAATGAACCCAGTCAATTCATAGCCCTACGCTTTACATCGTTTTCTTCAGACAAGTTGCTTTCCTTCCAAATGTTTTATTCTCGTTGGGAAGCGTACCTCTTCTGTTTAGACGCGCAAACATTTAATCCATTTTCCCTTTCAACCAGAAATTCGGAGCACATTTATATGACGCAGAAGTTTTATCCAGCGATCACGTACTGATATCGATTAAGTGACTAAAACCCAGAAACCCATCAATCTAGAGTTGGCTTCAATAAAGCAGTTCCCAGGAAATACGGCCGACTCCAACACGGTTGGTGGCAGCACGTGCGGCTACGTAAGGATCGGCTCCAGAGTTCCTGGTCCTCGGGGCTACAGAAGTAGAGGGCGTTGATGGCCGTCCCTGGCGGATCTCTGTGGAACATTTTCCCCAGTTCTGCCGGGGCTGTTTATACTCTAGCTCATTCCTAATTTTCTAGATTTATTCCCTGTGGCCTCGACGGCTTTTTAGTTAGTCATGGCTGCGAGTGCGAAGAGAAAACAGGAGGAAAAACACCTGAAGATGCTTCGGGAAATGACCAGCTTGCCTGCCAATAGGAAATGCTTTGATTGCGATCAGCGCGGCCCTACCTATGCCAATATGACCGTGGGTTCGTTTGTCTGTACCACCTGTTCCGGAATATTGTAAGTTGTTTTTTGGGGTTTGTTTTTTGCTTTATTTTTATTAGCGAGTCTTTATATCGGTTAATTGATGTGATATTTGTTTTTTGTTGCACACAAGCTCGTGTAAACAGGCGCCTACTAGCTAACGTTACCACTCCCGTTTCAAGGATTGCTATGAATTTTACTTTAACCTGTCGGCTACATTTAATACATTTCCACCCACCCTTTTTGTCCTTTTTTGACGACATGGTAAGATTTTACACAAGGTACCCGAAAGTTTGATAGCTAACGTGCGCACTTCCCTAATAATGAATACCGAACAATAAATTCTTTACAGCATAATTTAGGTGGAATGTCGCACACCACCTCGTGCTTCCACAAGCCTTAGCCCGGTTTTATATTGATTAGCGCATCATCCCTAGTTTTTATTAAGAAGTTATTATGCCGTGAATTTTATCAGCAGGTGACACGCCCATCTGCTACGTCAGCTTGGTCCCAGCATTGGGCTACTTTCAATTTCATCTCAATTGTGAACGTCGCGTGAGATTGTCGAATTGTGTCGCTCGTATATCAACAACTGTAAAACCGTTAATGTTCGTATGTCCCAGTGCAGACGCCAGCCATTCTCAGCGTTGCATCCACTTATCACTTCCCTTACTGCCTGTATGCCTAGTTATTGCTTATTTTGGGTTCTAGACGGGGGCTCAACCCACCGCACAGAGTGAAGTCAATCTCAATGACAACCTTCACACAACAAGAAATCGAGTTCCTACAGAAACACAGCAATGAGGTACCACGTGCGCAGCCTTTTTTTTATAGGTCAAATGAACATTACTGGCTTTGTACAAATGGTACCCATTTTGTCTCTTTGGCCAGGTCTGCAAACACATCTGGCTAGGGCTGTATGATGACAGGAGCTCTGCTGTGCCAGACTTTCGTGAGCCCCAGAAGGTCAAGGAATTCCTCCAAGAGAAATATGAAAAGAAGAGATGGTGAGGAGCTCCTGGACGAGTCCGCCTGTGCTCTCTTTGCATAGCGTTATGTCCTAGCTTGCTTTTATACTAGGTGCTGGGCAATAGGAAAACAAGTGCTTGGAGCAGAAATTCACTAGAACGCATTAGCTGCCAGATGACCCAGATACAATGCAGCCAGCATTCCAACCGCCCATGCTAACACATTATTTTCTGTGCATCAGGTACGTTCCGCCTGAGCAAGCAAAGGTGATCACCTCTGTTCAGGCATCTGTCTCTGGCTCCTCTGCCAGCAGCACGAGCAGCACCCCAGAGGTCCTGCCCCAGCCCCTAAAAACCCTGCATCTCAGCAAGGCTCCCTCCAGCCAGGTGACTCTTCCTTCAAGTTTCCTTAGCCTAAAATAGTTCCGTCTTGTGGCCATGCTTGCCAACCCCTGCTCTTTGCCCGTGCTCATCACAACAGTTTTCAGATCCCGATCAGTCCTGGGTGAATGTGGAATTTAAAAAATATGTCTGAGGCTTCGGATCTGCAGTCAAGTGCCCAGGTATTGGGATGCAGGCAGCTCAAATCTGTGGAATCTTTGACTTCTGAAGAGTTGCGTTGTTTGGAAAGAATGTTCCTAGCTAGATCCTCTTGTGTGTTAGGGAGTCCAAGTATTGTGTAGAGAAGTGTGGTAGCACCTTAGCAAATTCACTAATAGCAGCCTTTCACCATTCATCTAAAAAGTTGTTGCCAAACAATATCACCTATTTAACAGTATGTGTACCAGACTTAATAGGCTAATGTCTTGAGAATGGAATAAGAATGTGGTGGACAAATAAGCTGCATAAGCATTTTTTTTTTATTTTATTTTGCCAGGCAGCAGTTTGTTACAGCATGGAATTATTTGGCACTGCAGAATGCTTGTAAGGAAGCCTATTTGGTGCATTTTAAAATGTTCTGACTGATTTTTGATGTCTATGCAGCTTGTTTGTCCTCTGAGTTTTCCTTTATAAGGAAAGCCTTGATTTCCTGGTATTAGCAAACCCCATTGATCCCTAACGAAGCCATACTGAAACGGATCTTCAGAAGCTCTCTCCCTGTCCTCCCTCCGTTCTTTGTCTCTTGTCCTACCGTTTCATCCTCAGTCCCCGGGGATCAGTCGTGCCCACACGCAGCCTGCAGTGCAGGACAAGAAGTTCGACCTGTTGTCTGACCTGGGGGGAGACATCTTCGCAGCCCCTCCGTCTCACCCTGCTGCCACCTCAAACTTTGCCAACTTTGCACATTTTAACAGGGCCCCAGGTACTTCCTGACTAAGCATCTGAAGCAGCAGCAGTGCTGCTCAGACACCCCAGCTGCTAGCTCTCTGAAAACAGAACAGTGCTTTCCATATTGTTGCCTTTCTTTTTGTTTGTTTTTCATTTGTCTTTTTGGTTCACCTTATGGCGCTTTGCAGCGCAAAACAGCTCAGCCATAGACTTTGCCAAATTTGATTCATTTGGAAACTCCAGTGTGTCTTCCCATTTTGCCACATCACCTCACTCCCAACCTTCCCAGCAGCCTCCACAGACAGGTACCACACCCTCCCCTCCTCTTCGCATTGTTTTGAGTTTTGTCATCTGTTCTACTTATCTGGAAAAACCATGATCTTCATGCCTCATGTAATCTGACCGAATGGCCAAATATTTTATCTGAATCAGCCCTGGTTTAGGAAGTTTGGAGTGGCACTTTGGTAGTAAGGACAGAACTTATTTACTATCAGCTTGGCTACCCTTTACATAATTTCTAACTTGCATTATTACATTATTAATTACATTATTACTTTTAAACTGTCATCATAATGGCCTTTAAATCCGCTTAATAGCTTATCAGACTGTGGCTTGGAATAACTTGTTTGTAATGATGAGAATTCAGGCTTCTCCTTACGCCAGGTGACCAGTATCTCAAAAGATGCTTTCGGATTTGTTTGGTTTCTACAGGAGGTGTGTCTGTGCCACCACTGCCCACCATGGCTCCACCTGCCCCTCAAGCTAACATGGCAGGGGAGGACCGCTACGCAGCTCTGGCAGAGCTGGACAGCGCCCTAAGCACTGCATCCCATAAGGCCTCACAAGGGTAAGATGGAGCAGTTTGCTGACTTTATTCTGATTACCGCCTTCTCTTCCTGCCAGTGTAGTCCAGCAGGGGGCACAGGACTTTGCCCATTAATTTGGCTTTATCCCTTTCCTCTGTTTAAGGCTCTACTGAGTTTTGTGTTTGGCTTTACTTTACCCGCAGTGTGTTTGATGCTTCGCCCAGGTCTGCTGCGGCCCCGACCCAGCCTGTACTTCCCAGCATGCAACAGGGTTTTCCGGGTGAGGAGCATTCTGCTGGTATGAAGTGATGACTTGTAAAGACATCCTGCTCTTTTAGACCAATTTTCTTTGTTCATTTGACTCCTTGCAGGTGCTCCTTCCACAAATCCGTTTGTAACTTCCGGAATGGCCCCAGAGCCGATGCCAACGAACCCCTTCCAGACCAATGGCAGAGCGTCAGCCTCAGGTAGATTCCTGCCTCAGTCCAGCCAGCACGCTCGCATTGCTCTTCCGAAAGAGTGCCTGATGCTCTTCCACTCTGCTGTTGCATGGTTGATTTGATGGTCCCTCTGCTGCAGGCTCCATGAGCATGCCGGCCGGTTTTGGGAACGCCACCAGCTACTGCCTGCCCACCAGTTTCAGCGGGACCTTCCAGCAGCCGTTCCCTGGCCAGGGCCCTTTTCACCCACTCCCCCCAGGCGCCTACCACCAACAGCCCAATGGTACAGAGTATGAAATGATCAGTGACGTGATGTAACCTAAGCACGCACTCTTAATTATCTCTGATGGAGAATCACATCATATTGGTCTAAATTGCATGGCTGTTTTGGCCAGGTCTTAGCTTTGATTTATTTTGTAGTCCTGGCCTAAAAATCAACAAGTTAAGCTTTTATGATTGAGCCACAAATGTCAAATACAAAAGTTCTTAGCTGAAACGGTGCAGGCCAATTTGTCCATCCCAACGTTGTTTATTGGCTGATGAGTGTTTTGCTTTAACTGGAATCAGAGAAATTGGCAGGTTTGTGAAGAATAGTGATGCTGCATTAAGGGCTGGCTTCCCAAACATGGCATAATGAATGGAAATTCATATTTAGTGTGGGCTTAGCCTTAAGGTCTGGAAAAGTGGCACTGTTAGCTCCTGTAAAACATTCTTTTCATGCCTTATTGCCTTGTGTGTTGCCCCCACGCCCCAAGGTGGTTTCCCAGCCTATGGCCAGGCCAAGCCTCCTGCAAGTTATGGACAGCCAATCGTAGGAACCGCCCTTTCCAACAATCCATTTATGGTGAGCCGGCTGCTGACCTTCCAGAGGTTTTAAATTGCATGAATGGAAAATAAACTGAACGTTTCGTTTGTGCTGTCTGCATCCAAATACATGTATTGTGTAATGACTATTTTAATTAATTTTCTATTATTGCACAACTTCATTTGTTTTATGTGCATTACATGCTGTGTCTCTGTGACGTCCTCGTCTCAGGAAGTAAATTGCAATCAGTTAACACAGATATGAAAGTCAGGATATTCTCTCTTAGAATATAGTTTGTCATTTGAATTGTGCTTATTGTTTAATATCCAATAGTGTCTCACATTTCTGTTCCAATGACCACTTGAAGCTTATTGCAGAATCTCAAAATGGTTCTGTAATAAAAGAAAATGGGCAGTAAGGATTGACTTGAAAAAACTGCCTCTGCTTCTAAATTTGGTAACAGTGGGTGTATAATTACCAAGAGATCAGTTTGACTCCTGCTGATTTACCAGCATGCAAGCTTTTCCTAATGAGAATTGGCAAAACATGCACAAAAACAGGAATCTGCTATCTTAGACAAAAGTCAAGTTTTAATAAAAAGTTTGGCACAAACACAGTACAACACATCGGCACTCTGTTGTGTAAACGGCTATATGGAGACGATGCCTTTAGCACTAAACGACTCTGTGGCTTCTGCCTGGGCAATGGGGTAGTTGTTTGTATTTGCAGTAGCCCTGATAAATCTGTTTTTGCAAAGTGAAACTTGTTACATAGTCCCATGGGTCTCCATGCATTTTGTTTATTCAGATCACAGTAGGCCTTTACCCAGTGTTTGATCTTTTAAAGCTACTAGCAATTACTGTGGTATGATCCAACATCTGTAAGCCTTTGAATTAGAGATTCTAAAGGTGCACGTGCTTCCTGTTTTGAATATATGTGTATTCTATTCATCTTTCAGTTAAAGGCAATGGAAACATTTGCTTCCTTCTAGGGCGGAGCCCCGACAGGGCCCTACCCCTCAGGGGGCTCCTCCACCAACCCGTTCCTCTAAAGCACCTGCCATGCATCTCTCCAGCTCCACCCCACCCACTTTCAACATCACCAATGTTCTAAACGCCAGAAAAGATTACTTTTTTTTTTTTTTCACCATGCTGAGCATTTGATGGTTGTAACAGAAGAGATGTAGAAGACAGAACCCTCGCCCCCCAGCCATTGTGCGGAAGCCGAGCAACACTCCGTGCGATTCTTCGTCTCCATTTTATGGCTTCGCCTCTATTAAGTAAATGTTCTGCGCCTAGAAGTAAAGCTCCTTGTGCATATTGATATTTGTAATCCTTTTAAATGCATTATTTACACTAAGAATTTGCAATTAGAAGGACGTGGTTCAGAAGGCGAATGGGGAAGGCTGAGTGATTTTGCTTTTGGACCTGCTCCAGGGGAGGATAAAAGGTGAAACCAAAATGAGAATAAAGCACCAATAGCCTCCAGGAGGTAGCGAATGACGGGTTGACAAACACCCACTGCAGTGTTGAGGGACCATCAGGCATATCACAAGCAGGTGGGGTTAAAAAAGGGGGTGGGGTCTGTAGCACAAAAGGGGACAGGGTAAGTGGTACATGAGACTCCTGTATGATCTACTCGAGAAGCCTTTGAAGCAGGTTTCATCTATGCTGACCTCCATAAATGGATTTTTGACTAGGCCAATATCTGATTTATCATCACAAGTGTATAAGGAAATGTGTACATATATAAATATATGTATAAAAATATTAAAGATTTTTAACTACGGTATCAATGTCTCTTTGATTTGCAGCTCAGATTTTAATTGAATAATAGTGGTACTTTTATTTTTTGGCCAGAGTACTGGCATAGCAGTATGATTTATGTTAAAGGTAAAATTAAGGACCAATCACAATGAGCCTCACTCGCACATTTCACCACTGGCTCCCAATATTTTTTCTACCCAGCTTTATTTAGGTGTGTCAAACACCGCATACACAGGCATAAATCACCTGCTTCCTTCATTGTGCACATATATGTGCAATGTTATGTTAAAATAATATCTTCTCCATCTGGTGAACCTGTAATGCAAGGTAAATGTAGCATGGTCCTCAAAGGATTTATTTTTTATTAGATCTGTTTGTTTATATATTAAACATAGCTGTAAGAATGTTTTGAGTATTAACAATTAGAAACTAGATTATAGGGTCTTGAAGAAAATATTGTTTTGTTTAGTGTCTAGTTGACAAATTTTCATTTATTTAATTAGAGATATTAATGAGTAGTGTTCAGATGCTTAGGTCTGCAGTCAAATCACAATTCATACTAGTGGAGTTCTATACATTATGAAAATGTTTAAGATGAATCTACAGGTATGAATTTCAGGAAAACTGAAGTTAACACTGCACTGGATTGCTGCAAATACAGATTTTATATTTATATGTTGGCTCAGAGAAAAGAATCAACTAATGTAAACCCACTGACCTCATGGTGGATTTTGTGTTAGTCAACAAGGAAAATCTTTGGATAATACTGACTTCCCTAAGTACAGGTTAGGCAGGGCCCTTTGTATTTGATGGGACCAGGATAGACTTTGCATAATCACAGAAATGTATTGTATGGTATTTCAGTGTGATACTACTTACTGCTGTGGGTAAACAAGACACCAACATAATGAGCATGGACACTTAGTACATATGCACCTGGATGGATATGAATAGTAAATAATGTTTAATTCAGTATGGATTATTGTATGAGTGCATGTGTAGTAAATAGAGCCAAGGTCTTTACTTGTAGGCCTACACACTGGTACTAAATGTTTTACCTGTTCATATAGTATGAAAACCAAACTTAGTTCCACATACTTAAGCCATATCTTGTTACTTACACAGACCTTCCAACTTCCACAGCAACCTCCCTGAACAGGATCCAGTAACCATCATGCTAGGAGATGTCCAATAAAGGATCTCAAGTATGAAGAGCTGCACAACTCCAGGCCCAGAAATGGTCCATGCCTACTGGCTGAAGAAGCTAACTGCACTCCTTAAACTCCTGGCAGTGCAAATGAACCAGCTTCTAATGGATGGAACTCACCCTATTGTTAACTGGTTAACTAAAGGCTGGACAGTCTTGATCCTGAAGAACCCAGAGAAAGGAGCAGTTCCATCCAGCTACCGGCTGATAACCTGCCTCTATACAACATGGAAGCTCCTGTCAGGTATCATTGCTGCTAAGATGAGTAGTCACATGATCAATACATGAGCAAGACACACACACACACACACACACACACACACACACACACACACACACACACACACACACACACACACATATTCCTGAATGAAGGGGAAAAAATAACATATTTTTAATGTCATTGATATTACAATCGCTTGTTGCAGTTTTAATATTGTAAATGCATATAGTTTAGTTAAATGTATGCAAATCAGACAAAGAATTTCTTAGTAGCTTTGATTATTTAATAAAAAGCAACGGACTCTTCTTCTGGCTTATCTGGTATGTGACATTTACAAGAAATTCATTACCTATATGGCAATAATTGGCCGGCCAGACAATCCATTAACGTGACGGTCCTTCTGCTTTTCTAGAAATGATTTGCTTGACTTCACGGCTGCTTTCTGCATAATACTGCATAGGTCCGCGACGTTGTTGCCTTGACAACAAGTCTAATATGGCGAAGTTGCTGGGAGAAACTTTGTTTGAAATCAGTGGCCAAGGTCCTGCGCCTATGAAAGATTATTTCTATTTCGAAATAAGACAAAATGAGGTAGTTATTTGACCTAGTTAGCTAAGTTATGTTTAGCATAAGTGACAAATACAATTTATATCTGATGTAGCGTTAGCAGTTACTAAATACAATACATTAATTAGGACATCTAGTTAACGCTACGTAGCTTTCTTGCTAGCTAGACACGCTACCAAACTAGGTTAGCTAGGGTAGGTAGTTAGCTAAGATAGTCAGTTAATATTTAATCTAACCACTTATTTATTTGACGTTGGCTACATTTTAGGTTATTTGGAGGTGGTGGAAAATTTCTTTAAGGGTTGAATCTCGGAACACGACACCAGGAGAAACGAAGGAATCACACGCTGACTATCTGGATGACAGCCGCCTGCAGAGTAATGATTACGTTTCGTTAGATAATTTAGTTAACTAGCTAAATGTTAGTAAGATGTCTGGTTAGCCAAGTTAAACTAACCAAGAATTCGGCAGCTATAAAACAATAGTTTTCTGTTACACTTTTAGTTATCTGTTTGCAAAAAAAAGTTTTATTCATAGATTGACTTCTTGTCAACATCTAGGTCAGGTGGCAATGGTGTTTGGTTCTCACATCTTGGAGTACTCCAAAAAAATATGCCAGGGCCATTATGATTATCTCCCGCGTTTACCCGACGATTTACTTTTGAATATCACGGCCCATTTAGACCTTGAAGATGTCGCCCGGTTTGCACGCACCTGTCACAGATTTAAAAAGGTATGTCATTATCACTTCTCAGGTAACTAAGTCTTGAAGGGGTGTTTAAAATTATGCGATGATGTCACAGTTTTCCATGCCACTCTTCATATTTCATACGTCATACATGCTGGACATGTCAAGATTTGTAGCTCGGAAGAGTTCTGGGAGCAGACAGTAAGAATGTACTGTGACACTGTCACTGCTGGGATGGAGGACTTAGCCAAGGAGGTGGGATGGAGGACTATCTTCTTCACCAACAAACTCCAACTACAAAAGCAGATCAGCCGCCGGAAGCTAAAGAATAAAACACCCCACACAGGTGGAGTAGACAGTGCTGTGTTGGTTCCTGTTTCTACAGGCATGCCTACTGACAGACAGCACAGTGATGGGGACTAGGCCAATGAGCCTAAGAATGAATAGTGTACAAGAAACAAATCTCTAAAGTGTATAAAGATGCCTAAATATTAACATTTACAATGGAGCATGAAGGTAGACAAACTAACAAACACCATATATTATGTAACCTATCAATAATGCATGGTCAGCCTGAATTTGATCCTAGAGCTGTTTTTTCCCTCATGTTTAAAACACATTCTAAGTAAGATGATGAGCCATTCTTCCCATTTTGAACTACTGAAATGCGATTTCACTCACTGGTTTCAAAAAATGTTAGACATTTAGCATTTTCCTGCTAAGAACAGGTTATTTAGAGAGAGGTTATTGAGAGACTTTCATTTTATTTTATACTTCATTTTATATTATTCATTTAATTATTTGCTGTGTTATAAACATAATGTTCATTTTTCATTGCTTTAAAAAAAAAAAGGTTTGTGACCATCAAACCAGCTACATAATTTTCACCACTTTTACAATTCCTTTTGCTTTAGACACTCACATTTAAGTGCTGTTTATAGAGTTTTATGCCAGTCAAACTAGCTAAGTAAATGTATCTTATTTGTAATGGAAATTTAATCCTTTGAAAACATGACTCCAATTTTATTTCCATTTCTGTTATTTGGTCTCCCCATTGAAGCTACTTTATCCATGTTACTTTATTAGAGCATGGATGAATTTAAAATGTACAGAGTGCATCAGAAATTACTCTAAGATTTATATATTTAACAAACGAATTAATCATCTGTTTGAGTGCTATTTTGAACACCTATCAAAGAAACTGCCTTTAAAGCAGTTAATGTTTTTCATAGAGTCCTGCCATACTGCTACCTGTGTATTTCTGAGTACGTTTCATTGTTTGCCTGTAGCATTTAAGGTTTTGTTTGTTTGTTTTGGCCTTCTGATTTTTTAAAAGAATGCTTATACTGTATATGGTTACATATATTCTGACAGTAAAGTGTCTACTTTCTCTCTGGAATGCCTCTCTTCAATGTTATTTAAATATCCCAATTTTATTATGTGTTTTTCATTTCAATGAATTGTATGAAATAATTGAAGGTCATTTGGAGGTGGTGGAAATGCTTGCAATGTATAATTTGATGTAAAAGTTCAGTCCTGTTTCCCCAAAAGCAGAATATGTTTACAGATAGTAACATATTTTCAATGATCACTAGTGCACTATGATAACCTTATCTATTATTAACATTAACCAATATTAAGAACATAACACAAAAATCCCTGCCCCTTAATTTTCTGTTACATGGATATATTAATTGATAGCCCAAAATTGCATCAATGTATATTCAAAAGAATGAAGACTCATCTGCGTAACCCACTACATGATTATGAGGCTCATGCAAGCAGGGGAGTGGAGGAAGGGCCACAGTGCGTGTAAAGGCAGACGGAGTTCACATCAGTGCCGTTAGACAAGCGGGAGCAGAACTTTCTGATTTGACAGTGCACATTATGACTTAACTTAGCCAGTCCGCACGGTGAGATACATCTTTTCTTTATTATGCTTATCTTATACACGTTATTTTACACATGGAACGTGTAGGCTAATTATTTTTCCATGTTTTCTATGGCCTATAAATGTAGGATCATCTGTTCAGTTCTAAAAGACTAATGTAGCATTTTTTTGACTGTTCTATCAGCTAAAGTATTTGCCTAGTCACCATAAAGACATTTTAGTACCTCTCAGTAGTGATATTTATAGATAAACTCAGAATTTAATTGTACTAACTACTTTTACCATTTATGTGTTTTTCATATTCAATTCTCTGGCATTTTTGATTCAACATGAGACTTATACATATATAGGACTAAAACAGCAAATGATTAAAATAATATAGTTCACAGATATGTATATATATATATATATATATATATATCTACAGCTCACCAGGCCTGTGGCAGAGCACACGCTACATCCTGCTGTGCCTGCATCATGGGCTTCAATGCATTGTGTGTCACCCTGCACACACTGCGCGCCCTGCACCACCCCACTGCCCACGTGGTCTGTTGGATCCTCTTTGACCTGCAGGTGGTGATGGCCTGTGGGCCGACCATGACACTCATGCTGATGTGCATGACTCATGCTGATGTGCATATGCACGTGCCTGTCCATTTGCCAGCCGCTCCACTATGAGGCACTGTTGTGCCACTTCTCCCACTGGGTCATGCTGGCCACGTGGCTCCTTGCCCTGCTCAACCCAGTAGTGTTCACCACCCTGGCCTGCGTGCGTCAGCCATGGGAGTACGTGGTGGGTGTGGACACAGAGTGCTCCACTGTCCTGGAGAATACAGTGTGCATCATCAGCGCCCCCCTGCTGCTGCTTGCCATGGCGTTGCTAATCCTTGGCAGCCATGTTCTGATCTACCTAGAGGGTCACCGCGCCGGCCACTTCTCACAGTCCAACAGCAGGGGGCACCACACCATCCTCATTCACAGTCTGAAGATGAGCCTGCACATCCTGCCGACCATCGTCTCGTGCCTGCTCCAGACCCAGGCTATGGCCCTAATCACCTTCCTAGTGTTCAGCTTGGCATAGTCCCACAGTCCTGTGGTGTATGGCCTGCGCTGCCAGGAGCTGCATGAGCGGCTGCCCCACTTCATCCCACACTGCCGAGGTGGCCCCAGTTCCTCCCCCAGCAAAGACAGTGGCAGCAGTGGAACTGGCACCAGCACATGGACCACCACCAGCATGGGCACAGCCACTAGCACCAGTGCTTCTGCCCCCATCACAGACAGTGAGTGGGTGGAGAAGGAAAAGCTCAAGCTCAAGTTCAAGAGCTGCAGGGCCATGACACATCACACCATGGGCAACCATCAGAAATATATCGTATAGCTGCTCCTGTGGTTCACCTGGAAGAGCAGGTAGAGCAAGATTCTAGGAACGCCATGGTTGTAGTATCATAGTGCCATTGTTAGCACAAAGCCTAGGTAAGTCCATTCCTCCTCTTGTCTGCAAGCCCAAGTTTATGGAGACTTTATTTTCAGACTTTATAAAAGTAAAACTGTAAAACATGGTGGTATTGAGTTAATCTTGTAGGTTTTATGTAGTAATGAGCAATCTGAATACAAATGAAAGCTTTTTCAGATACAATGCTTATGCTTGTCTGATACCAATAGCTGGCCCTAGACTTACAACTTCCTTCTTACTACTCCAGATGTGATATTCTAACATATTCTCTAAAAACCTACATTTGCAGAGATTTAGCTAACCAATATCTTGTGTGGTTCTGTGAATAACTTGATCATAATGAACATTAATAGCTCTGGGGAAAGTAAAATCATATACACCCATTATTGTACAACTATCTAGTTATTATCTAGAACAAAATGTATTTGCATAACAAATGTAGATGAAAATCATAAACTTGTTGTGGTAAATAGTGGCAGCTGTGCAATCTGTCATTTTTGGGGAAAGGACACAGCTACATCAGATGGAATGCAATGTATTTTTGTCATTGTCATTAATATCATTATTATTAGTAGTAGTAATAGCAGTAGTGATGGTGGAATTATTATTATTAGTATTTGTAGTATCTTCTTTGCATTAAGACTGTATGCAGTTTACATTGTGTACTGTGTTGTGCTGAACTTATTTGAATGTATTAAGTATATGATCTTTGTCCAAGATAAGTGCTGCTTAATTGAATTGACAAATGCTCTCTGCAGATGGGCTAGACAAATGAATGTTCAGGTCAGAGAGAGAGAATAGGTTTATTATTTTCTGTCATTATGTATGACACCGACAGAGTCCAAATACCTGAAATTGGGGGATCCTTCTTAACAAAAAATATTTTTGAATACTTATGTTTAAGGAAAGCCACCATCACTAATGGATTGAGTAAATGCAGTAATTATACAGTTATAATTATATGTACTATTTTTGTAATTTATCCTATTTTAGTTTTTAAGTTATTTACTTTATTTGATGCAACATAATAGTTTATATGTCTTATAGTTACTTTGCTGTGTACATTCTTTTTGAGTTGTTTAATATAAATGCTTCATAGTTTCTTTCATTTTATTATTCTTCATTTTAATGCTTAATCGTTGACTGTATAATGTTAAATATATGTAAAGGAATCTTATATGTAAAGAAAGTTCTAGTTGTTTCCAGTGTAAGTTTTTTTATTATGAAGATAAATAAAACTTGTCAGCAAAACTGTTGGATTTTCAAATGTAGTTCTTTAGAATTCTTTGGTAGTTTCACCATTTCACAAGCAGCAGTGTGTGATATCCATAGTACACTTACACTATTTGGTGCACTTTATTGATGAAGCACTTGTAGAAGCCTACTCTACATCATCATTTTGTGGCCGAAAAGCAAGACTTTGGCGTTACATGATTCAGAAGTCCTCAATACGTGAGCTAGGCAGCATATAAAGAATGGTCAACCCTGCAACTACTAACCCATGCCTGTACTCTGTTCTTAAAGCAGTGGAGGGTTTGTATATATTTGCACCTTTTGTGTGTGTGTGTAGGCGCATCACGTCGCGGGGAGAGCGTCAGACTGACCCGAGAGAGGCAGGCACTCTGTCTTTCTCTCTGGCTGGTGAAGGTCTCCCAGATGGGAGGTTCCTGGCCCGCCTTGTACTGAGTGGGCACCGCATCATGTTGGGTGGGCACCAGGCAAAGCCGTACAGTGTCTGCATATGTGTACACGGCGACCTGGGGCTCGCAGTCCTGGAGAGGACGCGTCGGGAGCCGCGCACCTTGGGGGCGGTGCTGTCACAGGACGCGCCACGTGGTACGGCCTGTCGCGTGCAGGGGAGTTCACGCTTGTTTGTAGCCACACCCGCGTGATGGCACGCACCTGCACGGGGTTTAACGTTTAGTGTTTGTCAGTCTATTTAAACTCTCGTTAGCGCATGCCTCGGTGTTGGTTATTGTTTGTTAGCGTCTGAGCAGAATGTTAGTATTCATGTTTGTTTAGCCGTTGTTATTGTTTGTCTAGCCTATGTTAACGTTAATTGTCTTTATGTTCACTGTTAATGTTAAGTTTGAGTGCCACTATTCTCTAATACGTTCGATGTCATTAAATGTTTCACAAAGTCGAGGTAGTCTGTGAGTCCTGGGCCGCGTCCTGCGGCACTCGGGCAATAGTTACAATTGCTGTTAAGTATACTGCACTAATACCTGTAGCTTTAGAATGTAAACGACCTTCAAAAAAATGGAAAGAATTAGTAACACTCCAAAAAGAGAATGACCATTCAGAACTCAGGGAGAATAAGCAGAAATCTAGTTTGTTTATTAGGGATAGTCAGATTTATCAGAAGCCAGAGTGGAGTTGGATAAGTGGTGTGGACTTTTAGAGTTATTGGAATTTACAGGCTTCAACAGCGATGTTTTATCCTAGTCCAGCTCCAATGATTGTGAAACAGTGAAAGGGAGAAAACATGGAAGGCAGATTGAGGGTAAGCTCTTTGGGAAAAGTAGAGTATAAGTAAATGAGATCTACTGGTAATACCGCCCCCTAATAAACTGGTTCACAAGAAAGACATTTACTGATATTTGTGTCTTTTCTCCGTGTTAATTTATTTCATTTGTCAAATAATAATTAAAACAGTAATGGACAAATTGGGAACTACACAGAATTTTTTATTTGATTGTATTTTAAAATTGTCACGGAACGCTCGCCTCCGCGAGTCACGTTGTTTGGACCGCCACGTGCAGTGGGAGGATCTGTGTTTGTAACCACACCTGCACACACCTGTGTTAGTCTTTATGTATTTCAACTCTTGTCATTGTGTGCAGTGTTGTCGGTCATCGTTGGTGTAGCGTGATGATGTTATGCTTAGTCTTGTCGTTGTTAAATGTATTCGTGTTCATGTTCATCGTTCATGTTATATGCGTGTGGCGCAACATTGTGTGTAATAAATGTTCATCCAAGTCGAGAGTCTGTGCGTCCTGCTCCACACCCTTCGGTACTCGGGCAGCACCGTTACAAAAATAATCTAGATGTTGCTTAGTTTTGAGTGCTGAAAGCCAATATAATTTTCGGGAACAGTACATTTGAATATTACAATAGCTTTGAATACTTTGGGAATTTGTAACAAAATTTAAGAGACCGTAATTGTTCTTCACATTTCCATTTTCACCCAATAAGCATTAAACCATCCGTTGCCATTTAGTAGCAGGCTAAATTTAGATAAAGCTCATTAGGGGAGAACCCTCTTATGAGTTCCTTTCCATGAGTAGTATTCCAACAGACCACACAGGGTTACTTCAACGAAAGTCCTTGGCAGGCGATTAATTCTAAATGAGGAATTACTGGGTTTGCCAGTATGTCTTGGTCTGCAGGTGCTTGGGACTGAGCACCTCATTTGCTCCTTGGCTTTGGAGCGATTCACACTTGAGCACACACATGAGCACACACATACGCACACAAACACGCTCACATCAACTATAATCTGCAGCATCGCTAAGTCCAACACTGCGCCATTGAGTGGAGCTTCCACTTCCCGTGGGGGAGAAACTGATCTGACACAGGCGCAAACATGTGCGACATGGGGGCTCTTGACAACCTGGTGGCCAACACGGCCTACCTGAAGGCCCAGGGAGGCGATGACAAGGAGCTGAAGAAACGACGTCGCAGTCTGGCGCTGCCCAGGGCCGAACAGTGTGCTGGCGCCAGGGCAAGTGTGCCGAGCGACTTTGAGTCTCTCTGTGTTGTGCAGCCCATTGGGAAGAGGCTATTCAGGGAGTTCCTGGGCCAGGGCTTACCTGAGTACAACACAGCTGCTGAGCTTCTTGATGAGCTCACCGAGTGGGACTTGGCAGAGGACGCAGCCAGGGACAAGGCATGCACCAACATCATCAACAGGTTCTGCAAGGAGGGTTCCAAGAGCTTCTTGTGCTACCTGACTGGGGAAACACTGGACAAGTGCAAGGCTGTCACAGAGAAGGACTTTGAGGAGGTGATGGGCAAAGTGAGAGAGGCTACCAAGGTGTTTCTCAAAGGCAAGCCATTCATGGATTACAAGATGAGTCCTATTTTTGACAAGTTTCTACAATGGAAAGAGTATGAAAGGCAGCCTATCACTGAAAAATACTTCTATGAGTTCAGGGCACTTGGAAAGGGTGGATTTGGAGAGGTAAGGTCTTTTCATTAAATGTAGTTTAATAGCATTGGGACATAACCCTGGTGGTTACTGCTTAACACACATATGGGTACAGTATATGTTACAAAATATTTATGATTTTACTTTATGAAGTTACGGCATTACCAAATTTGCCTACAAAGACAAGGTTTGAAATTTTTTAAAATGAAAGCAATTTATTTCTTTTCACTGTATATGCTGAACCTTTCTAGGTATGTGCTGTGCAAGTGAAAAACACCGGCCAGATGTACGCCTGCAAGAAGCTGTGTAAGAAACGTCTGAAGAAGAAGCACAGCCAAAAAATGGCACTGTTAGAGAAAAGGATCTTAGAGAAACTCAACAGTCCTTTTGTGGTCAACCTGGCCTATGCCTTTGAAACCAAAAGCCACCTCTGCTTGGTCATGACCTTGATGAATGGTGGAGACCTTAAGTATCACATTTACAACATTGGTGAGAAGGGCATCGACAAAGAGCGGATTATTTACTACACAGCTCAGATTGTCACAGGCATCCTCCATCTGCATGCCATGAACATTGTGTACCGTGACATGAAGCCAGAGAACGTACTCCTGGACAGCCAGGGCCAGTGCCGCCTTTCCGACCTCGGCCTGGCTGTGGAGCTTCCACCTGGGAAAACCTCCACCCAGAAGGTGACACTATGACAGCTCTACACAGGGTACAATATCTATAGCCACAGCAGTTAGAGGTCTATAAAAATCAGCTTGAAAATGGTAAAGGTGTAAGGAAAATATGTTGGTGTTAATGAGTAGTGTAACCAGAGATGTTGGAATAACATTTCAATGAAAACATTTTAGAAGCTGTAGGACATCCTTTGTTGACTGGACTTGTATGGCTGATTTGGTGGTAGCATACAAGTCTCAACACTGGATCCTCAGCTTCACTGCAAAGAACTGGCGCTGCCCCAAGTGTCCAGGACTTCTGCTCCATCTATCTCAGTGTCTTCCTGTTCTGGATTAGGATCATTCTGGAGTATGTGTGTACCACCATTATATAATCCATTTGGTCTGTGGTACACTGACTACAACCATCTGAATTATCAGGACACTCATCACTGCTTGTCCAGCAGAGTGCCTCTTTTAATCAGGGATTGCCTTAACTAAACTGCTCATGTGAGTTTTGCACCTTTCCAACCTTTCATTTCCATTTACAGCATTTGGCAGACACTCTTATCCAGAGAAACGTACATATTAATCAGTTTGACAGTCTGTGAGCTCACATAAAGTCATAAGCACTTAATCATTCATTTTGCCTTTTGTTTGTGTACAAACATAAGTGTGTGGTTTGGACTAGTATTGTATTTCTGTCCACTTTAGGTGAGACCATCTAAAGACTGAGATCGTGATTGAGAATATAAGATGTGAGAATTTAAGGTCTGTAAGGCAGATCATGAAATTGAATTCAAATTCAAACTATATATTGAAACTGACCTAAAACAGTCAGGTCTCATATCCAATTTTTTGAAGATTACTTTCATAACAAACAAGAAATAATTATCCTAATACAAAAGCAACTTTTATGGCAGAAATGAATGTTGTTGAATAGACTTATTTTCAACTTTAGTAATAGTTCAGACATCAATGATCTCAACAGATATAAAGACATTTTTATAAAATTTCAGCGTGCAAGACAAGACAAAGTCAATTTATATTGAAATATCTGTAACAAGATCATAATTACAACACTAGGTTGGACCTATGTTTCTTTTAAAATCTTTCCTGTTTCTTTTTTATTATTGAAAATGTATTGTGAATGATGACTGGGATTTTTTAATGATGTCCATACTTTTGCACACAACCAGATACAGAGATTAATTATTGAGAAATTTTAGCTTTTTAATACAGCACATTACAGTATAGACTAATAATTTCTAGGTCTCTGTGTGTGCTAGTGTGTATGTGCCATAATTATTATATTATTTTATATTGTTTTATATTGAACATATTATATGTTACATATGACTTATTTATAGTTTTTCTTTTGAAGCAACCTTTAAGTTATAGTTGATATATTCACCATAAAATCAATGATGTTCAACAGAGCTTTCTCTGCCTGACTGGAGTCTGGTGAAATCAGGGTTTGTTTGGGTTTTTTGGCATTCACTAACTTCTGCATTTAGCATCCAAACCATCAAGACACTAAAATGCAAAATAAATTCCTGTTTAGAGAGGCAGAATTTAGCCAGGACTCAAAGCTGCTGCAGGTAACTTCCCTGTGGAGTAGCTCTAAGCTCATTTTCCCATGCCCTTCTTGGGTCACCAGTGTGGACTGTGGCCCATTGCTAACTCGACAGCGGCTTGGCTGGCTTTGTGCTCCTGATCCTCTTACTTAAAGAGAATTACCTAAATCTGTTGAACCCAAAAAGGAAGATCATATGTGCATAAGGGTGTGTGTATGTGCATGTGTTTCTTAGTGCTGCTCAAATGCAAGGAAAAGTTTACTCTCCTCATGCCAGTTGTTACATCCAATAGCTACAAGTAGCTGTGATCTCACAATCTAGACCCTAAGATGGCTTCATAATTCCTGTATTAAACAGCTGAGCGGCAAGATGCTGTACTCTGTGTTGTTTATTTAATCTGGGTTTTTGAAAGCCAGCTTCATTCTTGCACATGCGGAAATGTCCCACTATTACACTTGCACAGTATATGTGCAATGGCAACAAGCAAAATTACAATACTAAATGTCTTCGCTTGATAACCAAGGATCCTCAAAGCAAGGCCTCCTGTGGATCCAAAGCTATTTGAGCTATACATATGTGCCCCAGCCTACTAATAAATGATATCAGGTGAGAGAGCGTACTCTGACAAACATCCATTTGGAATCTTGGATATTTTTTATTAAAATAAAGGGATGCATTTTATCACCAAGGATCCTCATCTAACTCTTGACAGCAGAGGATTATGATTAAGCCTCTTCTCTCTGGTTCAGAAGAGAGGTCAGCTAGGAGTAGTGGTAGAGTAATACTTACATAAAACTCCATAAAGGTGAACGACTTTAATTTGCTAAAACAAATCCCCCTCAAATCCCAAATGTTTTGTGGTTGTCTTTCATGTGGGTACACAAATTTCATTTATGTGTGTGTATGTGTTTTCATGTATTACATAATTATTACATAGTTTTTTGCATCACTGTACTATGATTTAGTATTTCCTAATTAAATCCAAACATCTTCCCTTCTAATCCCTATTTCTTACTCTTTTTCCTCCATAGGCTGGAACTGGACCTTACATGGCCCCTGAAATTTTAACTGAAACCCCATATAGGACATCAGTAGACTGGTGGTCTCTGGGGGTAAGTATCTATGAGATGGTAACTGGCTACACACCATTCAGAGGTCCCAACACCAAGAAGGAGAAGGTGGATAAAGAGGAGGTGCAGAGACGCATCTTCAGTGAGGAGCCCAAATTCGAACACAAGAACTTTGACATGTCCACCAAAGATATCATTCAACAGTTTCTGAAGAAGAAGGTGGATGAACGTCTTGGCTGCAAGTATGCCCCTCCATGCCACATAAATCCATGATTCTTCAGTGGGATGGAGGATGTTTAATCATGACAGGCATACTAGAAAACCACATTATTATTCAATATTTTAGCCAAAACATTTAAGGAAAGCTCCAGTGTTGTTCAACAATATCTCCATATACTGCATCTCTAGTGAGTGCTTGATTACCAAAAACAAACATTTCAATACTTTCTCTTACACTGTGAAAAGAACAGAAAAACTTGTTAGCATGAAACATATGAGATGGAAACTTAGGTCCCCTGTTTAATCTCTTTCTTAAAAACTGGACTTAGACTTATATTAACAAAGAAATGTGCAAAGATTATTGTTTGGTGTAATTAACAATATACTACAGATTGAGGAGATAAAGATTGGGTCAAAAAATGATAATGGGTTCCTTCAAGCACCACTTGAGTTTAGCTCAAGATAAGAGAAATATTGTGTTGCTTTCTTACTTAAGTATGGATTGCATAATAAACTGCCCCTGTTAACATACTTCAAAATGCAATACTATTTACACAGAAAGTCCATATTATATTGTGTATCATCATTTACCTGATACACTCCATTATATAGAATATATTAATATTTAGATCTGTCTAAAGCATATCACCTAAAACAAATCAGATGTTCCTTGAATAATTGATTCATTGTTTATAGGGCAATAATCCTAACACTGCCATTGTTGATCTCTACAGTGGTGATGATCCCAGGAAGCATGAATGGTTTAAATCCATTAACTTCCCTCGTTTGGAGGCAGGTCTTATCCCCCCACCATGGTTGCCCAAACCAAACATCGTCTATGCTAAGGATACAGGTGACATTGCAGAGTTCTCTGACATCAGAGGGATTGAGTTTGATGCCAAGGACGAGAAGTTCTTCAAGGAGTTCAACACAGGTGCTGTGTCTGTCCACTGGCAGAAAGAGATGATTGACACTGGACTTTTTGATGAGCTCAATGACCCTAACCGGAATGAATCCTCTACTGGTCTAAATGGTGATAATAAATCACGCACTTGCACACTCCTGTAATGAGGCTATATGGTATAGAAATGCTTGCTATATAAATTAACAAAAGACATGATTAAAATAAAATAAACTATGTGTTATTCCAAAGATTAGATGAAAGATGTGTGAAATGGTACATCAGTCCATTGTAAGACAGAAATGTTTATTCTTCTTGGCACATTGGCACATTGTCTGTGGAGAACCATCTAGACACATTCATAATGTGGTGGACTAAGTAAATAGCTATATTTTTGCAAAAGGAAAGTGCAACTTAAAGTAATTTATGATGGTCCTGCTAACTTATAATATACTATGTCATCAAGAAGACTTGATTTAGCTATTAAATATATTTTTGACTCAAGATAGGTTCTGACCTCCATGTCTATGACATTAATTACTAGTTTTTACAAGTCTACAATGATTGTGCACCTAGCTTGTTTTTTAAATAAATTGTCAGTGTATAAATATATACTGTGTATATTATCACTCTTGATCAAGATACATGTACAGACCCTAGGTTTTTAAAATAGATAAAATGTGGTAAAAGCTACAATGGCCTCACTCTCTTCAAGTGTCATTTCTGACCTATGGTGAATACAATTTGATAATGACCTTACTAAATTCATGTCACTTCTGACCTGTGGTGCCATGGCGTGATATGTTCCAGAGGTCTTGCTGAATCAGCAGGGGGTGTTATAAGGATGTCACGTGTCCATATCATGTTGTGAGAAGGAATGGAGTTTTTCAAATGGAACCACAATGCCCCAAGCTCCAGAAAGTCCAGCTGATACACCATAGGCTAAAAAGCCTGTGGTGCTGAGTAAGTGGTGTTCAGTGAAGTCGCAACCAAAATTTGAAGTCTTAAAGATTCCTGTCATTCCTGTCATTCCTGTCATTCCTCACTGGTCCTTGACATGCTATTTGTTTTGATTATTTGCTTGCAGCATACTTGACCAGGCCTGAACATCCAAGCTATTCCCAGCTTTATACAATAATTTAATGCCACACAAGAATTTATGTTTGTTTGTTTGTCATATATGTGCAAAATATATAACAATTTAGATTTACGAAACTGGAAATACAACTTGAGTGGGGGATTTTCAATGGGACTGTAGACCATTCCATACGGATGTGCCCTGTCTGAATGAATAAAATGGCTTATGTCTTTTATATGTTTTGATTGAGTTTTTGTGGATCAACGAGAAAAAGTGTAAAATGAGTTCTGTTAAGTTCTTATTAAGTTAAAGAATTCGATCTGGAAGACAAAAAACACTACACCAGGCCTTGAACATCCTGGAGTTTGTAATTACTAGCAGCTCAGCAAGTCCCTACAGTCTTGTACCTACAAAATGTGTTACTTTCACCACAGGACAATTTTATTTTTATTTTAGTATATTGTTTTTTGTTGGGGGTTTTACACAATGATGAGTGTACATCCTATAAAATAAATCTATCAAATAAAATAATTGCTTCTTTGAACAAGATGGTCTTGACAATGTGAACATCTGCAAGCAAATCTAGTTGGAATGAACTCTTGTCTTCACTAGCAAACCAGTGAAAGGCTAACCAACTGATGCAAATAACTGATTTATTATTTGTAAATAGTTATCAGCAGGGTCAGAGATTGCCATGTGTGGAGTTAGTGCAACTAGCTTACCAACGAAGTAGCTAGATGCTAATGCTCTCAGGGTACAGTGCACGTTGTATATGACTCTGAATCTTACACTATCAAATATGCCCAGACTACACTTCAACCCTTTTACCTTATAGTTACCATGTCATTTCAAACTTATTGTGCTAGACAAAAGACTCAAAGTACAGAAAAATACCAACCAAACATTGTCCCTGTGCAGTTAAATGCAGTATATGACCAACTGTATATGACTTATTAATTCTGTATATAACCAACCGTATATGACAAGAGATGTCATGTTTTTACTCTTTTTTAATCCAGAGGCTGTGTTTTCTGCAAACCTACTTACATCACATTTATGATATTGACATTGATAAGACTGATAATACTATATATGCAGGATATTACATCTGAAAAAATCTGGCAGATTATAGATACTTGAAAGTGTGGGGACCTTTTTGTCTTTTAACAATGGGTGCCTTTTGTATATGTATTGTACTTTGCTACCAGTGACAAGTGAAAATTATTTTCTTAGTCTACACCAATAAGGAAAACATGCCTCTAAGAAACTAGCTTGCTTGACTAAAAAACACTAAATAAATGCTAATTTGCCAATATTATGATGCTGTTCTTAGTTTATTTCAATCATGGCATGGAAGAATTGATGACCATCCATTTAGGGTATTGTGTCTGCAAAATACAAAAACATATTTTTTTGAGCACACATAGTTTAGTTACTGATAAAAACTGGCTAAAAACCATATTAATAGTTATTTAAAGCTCTTTATGGGTTTCATCTGCACATATGTTATTTCCTGATTATTTAAAATCAGTTCTAATGGTTTATTCCAGTGTAATATACATAGCAACAGGGTGTCACAATATATTGATACTCTTTTCTCACTCTGTACTTAATCTGCACACTTTGATGCTCTGATCTTTCATTATGTAAGTGCAAAATACCAGTGCATTGTTACACATCATTGCACAGTATATTACACTATAATTAATGGCATAGTTACACAGTAGAAAGGGTGGTGTAATGTATAATGCTGTCTTGTATTGCATTAAAACACAGGAGAGAGAGTGCAAACAAGTACACAGAAGTCAAAGACCAGAGATCAAAAGTAGTCAGAGCAGTCATGTATAAAATTAAATTGAGGAGAAAAGGTAACGCTAATGTGTTAGGGATACAGAGATCTCTGGTTGTGGATGGTGGAATCGTAGGATACTGATATGAGAGGGTTTGGTAGCTCCCACTCAATCACTTTCTGGAAATAATCTGAACAGTCTGGAAAACCATCGTAAAGAAGAATTAGATACTAGACTGTATCTTTAAAAATATTTAAATAAATAACACAAGGGAGTCTGAGTCAAATGAATCAAATGAATTAAACATTTTCTTATCAAAATCCAACAGACATATCTATATGTAGATAGTATATACCTGTCTTGTCTCACCCTTCCAATGGGTGGTCATATTTCTTTCCTCAGACATGGGCCTTCTACCAGAGGCCTAGGAGTTTGAAGGTGTGGTGCAGTATTTTTTACTGTTCCTATAGGATTGCACTCTTCTGGACTGAGATTCATTCCAGTACATATTGAAGATGTAAACACTGGGATAACCTTGGTAGTAAGCCTCCACATTCTCTCTATTTCTTCTTTCAGTTCTTGGTGTTTTTTTAAATATATTTTAATATTATCAGTACTATTTTCTGCATCTTGTCCACTATCACAATGTCTGGTTGCTATCTGTCTGGATCTGGAGGTCCCACAGAATCTTATGCTCGTATCCTGAATGTCCCACAGGGCTTATCCTGCCGTTTCATTCCCCCTGCTTCCATGGTGAGCATGTGCTTCATCAGTCTGTGGCTATCCCTCATCAGGGAGGCCAGTCATTGGCCTTGCAGGCCAATGATTGGATGTATTCATATGTGTTTCATGTCACGCCCTGTATAGTGGATCTTATACTTTGTAAGACCCTTCCCCTCCTTACAGCTGACATACAGCCTTTAGATGTTGGATTTTGGTTGGAATGCCCCAACATTGTGAGTTTTCTGGTCTTTGGAACCTTTGCAGATTCCGGCTCTTCTCTTGGCCAGCTTGTAGTGCCTGATGGGTATCTTATGACTTGCAAGGCATATGTGTTTATGGCTTTGATCTTATTATTCCCATTCAGCTGGTTCGTAAGGACCTGCCTTACCCTGTGAAGGTACTTAGATGATGTTGATTTTGTTTCTGTCTTGTGGTTCCTGTGTGACTGGGGAATCCCCAGGTATTTTGTATCTGTTCTCCAGTTATATTATATGACCTTGTCATAGTTCAGTACTATCAGGTGACCACACTTATCCAGGATGAATGACAATCCAGTGAGGTATATGCTGGTTAAGTGGATCAGTGTTTCAGTGTGACTTTTGGTCTTGGAATACATCTTGATGGCATCCATGTACAGGATGCCTTTTACTATGTAAATGCCATGAAAAAAGTGCTTTGGCATTCTGGTACCCTTGTGTGGCAGTGCACATAGTACTATTTCTCATTACATTTCTTAAAATAACCTTTATTCCAAGATGTTAAATGGCTCTTAAGGCATCTGCATAAACCACAGACTATATTTTTTCCAGTTTAATTTTTCATCATCTATCTGAAATGTGCTAGGTATCTGCCTTTTTAATAAAATCTTTCCTTTTTACAGTGATAGGACATTGTAAACTATGATAGACGATGCTGTGATGAATACCATTAAATATGTATGCGGTAATACAACCCACAAAAGGAGCAGCACTAGACAAACACGGAAAAACACAAATCACAATGCATTACCTCCCACTAGACTTCAGACTTCTTGTTTCATTTATATTATATACAAAAGTCCCTTGCAGGGTAAAAAATAAGCACACTGAATGGCTGACAAAATAGTGGCAAGGGAGTATTCAGAGCGAAACAGTACAGGAGGGAGACGGGGGGCATGGGTAGCTGCTCCCTATAGCTGCTTCCTGTCCAGCTACTCAGTCACCAGGAGCCGGAAAGTGACACGTCCGAGGAACTTGTCACGGTCATCATTGTTTTTGAGGTTTGAGCCCTCTACTCGGCACTCCACAGTGATGTCCTGGTTGTAGTTTTCTTTGCTCAGTAACAGATTCATGGCAACCAGAGGTTGCACATACCCACTCTGGAGGAAGGGTGAGAGAACAAACTTGTGTCATTAAGGGACTTATTTAAAGCAAAATGCCCAGCAGTACAAAACTGTTTCTGTGTTTTTATGATGTTACGCTTTCCAGTGATATCATTTAATTTGTTACTGAGGGTCTTTCTGCGCAGAGCAGTTCCACCAGACACTGCATGTGTCACTCACCTGAGCCTTTTTCCCATAGTAAGGGAAGTACATTTTATCAATATGCCCATCCTGGGGGAAATACTGTATCTGTAAGGAGTTTTCTCCCTACAGAATCACAGGAGAACCAGTATTATCACATAGTGATTTAATATATGGCATGGTATCAGAAAAGAAGACTACTTGTTAGCACACTTAATGAAATATATAATATACAGACCACACGCAGAAAATAATTAGTTAGTTACTGTTGCATATCAGGTGGTACCTGAATTCCGGTTTTTGAAATGTTTGCATGGTTGCATTGAAACATGTTGTAACCTGAACAGTTTTTAAAATTTTAATGACTTATTATTAACAGTTGATTCTGGAAGTTCTGCAATATTGGTGTTGTTAGATCTCATGGCACTTCTAAGCATCAGCATTGATCCCTGTATTTTAACAGTATTTTAGTTCAATGTTATCTTGAATTGTAACCTACTGTACTGGCTAGGATACACTCTATGAGTGTATGACAAAGCACTTTTGTTAGTTGCTCTGGATAAAGGCGTCTGCCAAATGCCGTAAATGTAAATGCAAATGTCATGGCAGCATTTGATACTGTTGATCATGCAATCCTTCTATTTCACCTTGAGTTATGTGGTGGGATCAAGGGTATAACTCGCAGCTGGTTTAGATCCTAGCTGGCTGATGGAAGTTTTTCTTCTACTGCCTCACTCATTCGTGGGGTTCCCCAAGGATCTATCTTGGGTCCAGCTTTTGTTGTATGTGCTGCCATTAGGGTCTATTTTTAACAAACATACAATCTCATTTCATTGTTATGCCAATGATATATTTGTGTATCTTCTTTTAAAATCTGAATTTGTCTCTCCATTACAATGCTTGCAGAATTGATTGTATGATATAAAAAAGTGGATGAACTTAAATTTTGAATTAAGTAAAAACTGAGACAGTTATGTTTGGATGACCTGATCTTTTGGACAAGCATATTACCGCTCTTGGCCCACTAGCTTGCTACAATAGATCATATGCAAAGAACATAGGGGTGAAATTTGATAGCTCTTTCAAGTTTGACAAGCAGATTAGTTCTATGGTTAAAAATAGCTTCTCTCAATGAAGAATTTTAGCCAAGATAAAGGCATATTTGTCTTTTGATTCTAATTGAAATTTAGGATAAATTTCCCTTCATTTAGGATTGATTTTAAGATTATATTGCTGGTTTTTAAAGTCCTGAATGGGATGGCACAATCATACCTTGCATAAATTCTCGAGGTTCACATTCCATTGAAAGCTCCTAGGTCTGCTAACCTAATGCTTTTAGAGATACTCAAATCCAAGCTTAAGAGTAGAGGTGAATGAGCCTTTGCAGTAGCTGCCCTGCCTCTGTGGAATAACTTGCCTTCCCATATAAATCATGCTCAGTCATTAGGTATTTTTAAATTAATGCTGAAGACACATCTTTTTAGGTTTTTTTGTACGTTTACCTACTTTTAATTGTTTTATTGTGTTTTGTAAGTTTTAGAAATTAGGTTTATTGTCATGATTGTATCTGTTTTGTGTTATGATCATTTTTTGTTCATTTTAAAGTTGAGCCTGTGTAGCATTTTGGTCTACCACAGTTGTGTTTAAGGTATTATAAATAAATGTTCCACATATAGAGGTATAAACACATTTTCTAGGCTAACAGATACCTCCATGACTGCACTTTTGACTACCATACAAAACATGCATATTTTGATAGAACATTTCACCTAGTGTTGATTGAAAGCACAGTGTTGATTTTAAAAAGAAAATGATCTTCACATTGCATACATACAGAAATGAAGAAGAGATCAGGAAAAGAGAATTACATAAGGACACAGGTTCCCATGGAGGGTCGCGTAGGGTATGGAGAGAAGTGTTTTGAGAGGGCATTACACAGTGATCTTACCCATCACTTTATTAAGGAGCTCAACTGGCTGCATGCAACAAAAACATGAGAGGAACAGAAGGGAGAAAAAAAGAAGAAAGGGAAAAAAGTACAAACTAGTGAGAGACAATGAGACAGACGGGCAAGCAGACAAGCAGGCGGGCCACACATGAACAGTAGAACTCAAGTCACGAGGGCACCAGACCCACAACTGCAACCTTCAGTTCTCATTAATAACACATCTACTGAAAAGCCAAACGTAATTTGAGAGTTTGTGAAATGAGGCCACCACACCCCCATGGTCATCTTACCTTTGTAGTACAGTTGATCTGTGGATCTCCGGCTGGCTTGAGGCCAATGATCTGTAAATGAAGATTAATCCATTAATGGCCTTCATCTCTGGGTGTGAAAGTTGGTTCATGGTAATTATAATGAGAAAGGCCTTTTTTAGCATTTGTCAGATGCTCTTATTTAAAATATCCTAAGTGGGAACCAAACCTATGGCCAAAGTTGTTTTTAACACCTTAGTTGTTCTTAATACAAGTGAACTGCACCCTGAGTCAGAATGACTTACCCTATTCATTTTGATGAGGACACACGGCTGCCCCTGAGCATATCCAAACGTGGGGTCTGCCAGCCCGGAGCAGCGGCCAAGGAAGCTCCTCCGGAACTGACATGCCTTCTTCTGCGCCTCACCCTCCTGCTCATAGTATTGCCCTGATAGACACATTTCATTCTCCACCTGCTCTGAGTCATTGTACTCTATAGCCAAAAAGGGAGCAATGGAGCGAAATAGAAAATTGAGAAAAGAGAGTCACAAAGAGACAGAGAGAGGATGAGACAGAGGCTTCACTGGCCAGGTACTACAAATGGGGATAAAAGACAGTGGGTCTGATTTGGTCAACAATTTATGTGATTTCCTCCTGTGATTGTATCTGTTTTACATTCCCTGTTCATTTCCACACTTTAACAACCAGGCAGCAAAAGCACACTCTCCAAAAAAGCTCACTTGTAAGTTCAAAGTTGTAAGTTTAGAACACAACAGCTAAAAAAGTGCATGTTAGTCAAACTACATCTCCCCTCTGGACATACAGGTCCACCTCAGTGTATTTGCGGCAAATATGAATGATTTCAAAAAAAGACCACAATGTTGACTTTCTCAGCAGAAAGTGGAAACAGGGCCAAACTGAGGACTTACTCTGCAGGAGTGTCTCCAGGTGCTGGATAAACTGCCTGTATTGTAAAGGCTCTGATTTGTTGTACACAATTTCCATTGACTTTGGAATGATAACCAACCCTGAAAACACAAAAAGCCTGTTACTGTGATTGTTATTGTAAATTAAATTACATAACTGGTTGTTTGTGTTCTACACAATGAGATATCACTTCACTTAACATGGTAGCTGATACCACTATAGTATTTCCCTTGTTACATTAATGTGTATTGGATTAAAGTGTGCTTTTCATGCAACCACTGTAATTGTAACCCTAAAATGTATTGTTTACTATGTATAATATGTTCATTAAAAAAAATCAATATTAGGCTACTCTTAAGTGGCCCACTTTATCTACATTAGTAGATGAAGAGGGGGCCTAATCTGCAAGATTTTATGTGGTTATGAATGTGTGTAACAAATGAGTCTTATGTGAGGAAAATATCCAGCATATATTGGGCATCCAGGTTCACCTGGGGAAGAAACGCGGTCATTGTACTTCGGTACATTTTCGTCCAGTGTCTGGAGCATCACCCACAGGGTGAGACTAAACATGCCAGTCAAGAAACCATAGAAGACGGTGTAAAACAGCAAGATGAGTCCTAAAAAAACAAGCAAGCACTGCATGAGTCATGGTCAGTGCTTTAGAGTCAGTCAGTGCTTTAGAGTCACGGTCAGTGCTTTAGAACATGACCCAACTGAGGGCGGAGTATACGCTCTAATGTAAACTTTTAAAGCTTAAATGTGAACTTTTACAAGGCAAAAATGCAGCAGGTGCCCTTTGTTGGTACAGAGGTCAGGAAAACCTGATGACCAGTTTTGTTCATGCCATGACTGTAAGTCAGTATGGAATTTACTGGTTTGGTTTACCATAAAATTACGCTGCTCAGGTGTGTGATTATAATAATTTCATAATTTTGTTCAAAACATTCAAATTCAAACCTCAATTCAAAACATCAGACAAATGAGTACTTATATTAATAACTATGCTTCTTCTTCTTCTTTTTTTTTTTTTTAACTGTAATGCATGGCTTATGAAACAAATACCGGTAGCCTAATTATTCATTCATCTTCTAAATCGCTCAAGGCAAGTCAGGGTCGTGAGGGGGCCGGCCAACCCGAGCTGTGAAGCAACGGTTCTAACCAGTGCATCGCCGTGCCGCCAGATAGCCTAGTTAGCAAAACTAAATTAGGCTTGTAAATATCGAACGCTTTAAAATTCCCAATTCAAATGAATTAGGAAAACAAGCATTTTCCTAAGTGCAAGCAGCAGGAAAGTGAGAAGGAATGAAATTGCAGCTATGCTGATTCAAAGGCTGTAAAGCTTCGTTGTGGTGTTGAGAGGTGGGCGCATAGTTTTTTTTTTCGTTCCCAGATGTTTCTATAATCGCGGTGCGTTTTACTGAGGGAAAAGGCCCCCGTGTCCAGAAAAGCGTGTAGTGAAACCCGAAGACGCGTAGCCTTATTTGACCTTGAAAGGCTCCAAGTAAGGTGCCATTTATATTAAGAAAAAAAAAGAAAGAAAAGAAACGTCACGGCGCACTGCACGTGCGTGATACAGCGCGGCAGCAGACCTCTTCTCGGGTGAATGACGGATATACAGACATACCTCCCTGGTGTGAATGAAACAAAAAATCATACAACGCTCTGTGTCAGTAAGATTAAAAGGGCGTTTTCGTGTTTTAATACGTTTCAGTAGACCTTTACTTGCACTGATAACAACAAAGCAATACGCTGTCATATTTTAAAGATCGAAAAACAGGATATCTTATTCTTAGTGACGGACGGGGAGATTATGCTCATCCTCTGAAATGATCGCGTTTCGTCCATTCATTGATGCCATTCTCCAAGAAGAGAAGGCTCTCCAATATATTGCGACAACAAGGCCTGCTCTATCTTTAGCAACAGTGGACTGATACTGATTTCGTTTGAAATGTAGGTAAATGTAACGTTATGAGGCGCTATTGTATTTAACAAGGTTCCGTGTTACATTAGGCTTTAAGTTCAGGCTATTTCACTTTTACATTGGTAGGCTGTAAAGATATTTGAGTATCTTAGTTACGATAGCATTTTTACAAGGAAAGGAGAATTACTGGGATATTTCATTTAGCACTATTGTATAACCTAAACAGACCCTACCGCTGTTGTATGAACTGGGCAACTAGCCATATTTCCCAAACATTTGACTACCTGATCACCTGCACCAGGTGCATTGCAGCACATATGAAAACAATTACATTGAGAAATAAGTTATTTATTGTGGTTAATATGCCCTTAGTTCGTAACCTGAATTTTGTTCTTACCCCAACTGCTGGCGGTTCGACCAAAAAACTCTCCGGTCCTCGGATTGTAGATTGAATGTTTCCATGTGGATTCGGGTTCTTTTTCATCGCCTGGTTTTTCCTCTTTTGTAGACATAGTTTGATTTCTGGTGAAGCGTGACTTAGACAAAGGATGACTTGTGTTGTTATGTGGCTCAACGGAATAAGGTTGGAATAAAGAGGGGTTAAATTGGGTGATGGCAGAAAGAGCGCCAGCCTCTGACGTTGCCAGAGATGAAGCAGCGTTGATTCCAAAGTCGCTCCACAACGCGGAGTGACAGTAGCGAATCAGATCTTGGGGGAAGGAGAGATGTGCGCATTCATGCGCAAGCGCTTTAATTTATCCCCCAAATTAAGGTCCAGTTTACATCCAATAACGCCTTAGATGTTGCGGAAATAATTTAATAGGTGTCTAGCTAAAACAGAAACTGTTAACCATAATCAACACTAGGAGCATATTTTAATATCAAGACAATACATCAAAACATAAAATATTATTAGTCGCGATAAGTTATAGGCCTATGTGTAGAAAGCGCAAATAGGCACTGTCGGAAAATTCCAATGCTAGTTGTATATGGTAAATTCTCTGTGAGATCTGGTTCATTATTGGAACTCTTCATCTTCTGGGATTCACGCCGCTAGTTGCTAGGAGAAATTGAGGTAGCCTGCCCACCCCCAATGGCAAGACTGGGAAATCCTTGATGACGTAAGCAACACAAATAGGAACGATGTTGCCAAATTCCAGGGGTTACGTTCAGTGAGTATTGGCTTGAGTCAAGTTTGTGAAGTGCTATGTAATTTGATAATGAATGTTTTATATTGGTGTAAACAAGTGAGAGCACATTTGCAGTTTCATCAGTAGCAAACAAACTAAAGGAATTATAAGGATTATAGGAATTCCACATTTTAAATTTTGAATTTTCTACATTTAGCAGATGCTCTTATCCAGAGCAACTTTAAAAACTGCTTTGTCATCTACTTATAGAATGTATCCTAGCCAGTATAGTAGGTTAGAGTTCCAGATACCGTTGAACTAGAATGCTGCTGAAATACAGGAAACAATGCTGGTACCTAGAAGTGGAAAATAAGCATTGGCTCTATATCAGACAACAATAAATGCAATAACAAACAATACCAGGCAATAAGTACTAGAGTTTCAGCTACTCAAAATAGATGGTGTTTATGCAAGTATATAGAATAATTTTACAAGATGATATGATACGCACAATAAATAAAAATCATTTCCAAGCTAGGTGCAATTTCGGATCCAGGCTTTATAGTCCGAATTTCACAAAGAACAAAAATAAAATTCACCCTCATTCGTGTAGGCAGCTAATTTCTTGCACACTGGCCCATAATGAGAGTCCTGTTAATTAGAGACATGGCCTCTGTGAACCAGGGTGAGTTATGCAACACAACATGCATTCACTCAGAGCAGAGAGTGAGATGGTGAGGGGGCAAATAAAAGAGAAATACAGAAAGAGAATGAGAAAGAGGGGAGCAAAAGCAAAAGAATAAAAATAGATAGAATGAGAGGGGAAGAGAGAAGGAGAGAGAAAAAGAAGGTAGAGAATGAGTGAGAAATAGAAGAGAGAATGAGAAGAGTGAGAGAAAGGAAGAAAGGGACTGAGAGAAAGAGGGAAGAGAATGAGAGAAAAAGAGAGGAAAAGAGATAATGAGAGAGAAAGAAGAAGAAAGAAGGACTGACAGAAAGAGAGAATGTTTCAGTGATCCCAGCTGGGGTGTCAGATTGAGCTTGCTGCCATTTGATACAAAGGGGCAATTTTAAACTGTTAGTGAAGCATATACATAACAACCACATGTCCTCTCCACAGAGCTGCTGTGGATCCTGAGCTGAAAATCCACCCCATCTCATTCTCCCCCACCCCCAGGTGTTCTGCGATCCATTTTCCACACAAAATGTATAAAAATAGACACCATTCACACATCAAGCAGTTGCACAATTTTCAGGGAAATTGATATATTGATGGACATATATCAAGATGCCTGTCCTAATAAAGTTATTTCCTATTCACCACCAAATAATATGCAGCAATACACAAGGCATACATGTGCAATGAATGCACTGAAATAAATGTCAGACATATGACTGTACATTGGAAAATATTTTTGTTTAATAAAAATCTAGATCCACCTATGTTTGTTTCAAAACATTTATGCGTTAAGAGCGAACAATATGCAGACTGTCACGGTGCGGCCCCTCCCCCAACGTCCCAACGTCTGTGTGTGTGTGTGTGTGTGTGTGTGTGTGTGTGTGTGTTCGTCTGTATGGCCACGCCCTCCCTGTGTTTCACACCTGCTCCTTATTGTGTGTTGTTAGTATGCATGTATATAAGTCTTGTATCTGAGAATAGGTGTTGTTGATGTTTAAACCCGGTTAGCTTCTAACCACACAGTAGTCTTTTGTGTCACAATAAACATTTGTTGTGTTTAACACGACTTGTCCTCACATCCTGCTTTACCTCCTCGCGTCACAGAAACATCGACCAGCCGAGGATGCCGGGAAAGAGAAACAAGAAAAAGAAGGGGAAGAAGGCACGTAACCGTTCGTAACCTCCCCAGCGCATACGGGGAACCCCTCCATATTCCTGGGCACTCTTGGTACCGCAACGACAGGGGAGAGTGCTCCTGAAGAATTTTGGGGGGCACTGGGGGTGGTTCAGGGGAGGACTCTGTGGAGTCCTTCAGGCCCCTGATGGGCTGTGACAGCTGGTACCAGGGAGACCAGTATCAAGGTCCAGACTCCGCGGGGTCCTATTACCCTTACTGGGACCACCAGGAGTACTACGGGGAGTATGAACGGAGTGAGGGCCATAGTGATGTCAGCCTCTGATCGGAATGCACCGACATCAGCTTCCGATCTGACTTGGAGGTCTATCAGGCAGAGAATCCGACGATGGAGTTGGAGGAGGTCCTCCATAGGGATTCTCCCTCGGAGATGGATACCGCATCGGCGGATTCCGAGAGCAAAGGGCCTCCGGCGCCCAAGGTACAACCCAAGGCTCCGCCCAGGAGGTGCTGTAGGCTGAACAAGTAGGCTGCCCAATGGGGCTTGCAGGGAGGCACCATCAGATGAGGACGCTCCCCCCGCAAAGGCTCACAGCCCCAGAGCTCAAGCGCCTAAGCCGAAGGCAAGAAGGCAGCATCACCAGCGCCCACCCCAGAGAAAGACAAATCAGCGTGCGCGTCTCCAGACATACGTGCGCCTAAGCCGGAGCAGCCGCCACCACACAAATCGGCAAGAGCGGATCCAGTCCAGCCGGGGTGGACTCTGACCCAGCCAACAAGTGGGGGACTGGCTGGAGCTCCTGCTACCTTCTCAGACTGTTTAATGGCCCTTTATGTAGTCTTGTTTTTGTACCTGTCCCAGTCACTGTGCCTCTCCCTGTTTTTGATCACTGTACCTGTTACTTTTTCCCCTTTTGTCAGTGCCTGTTCCTGTCAGTGTGGCCGTCCTTGTCTGCTAACAACGTAGTTGTCTTTTGTATGACAATAAACATTTGTTGTGTGTAAGACGACTCGACTTTGCATCCTGCTTTACCTCCTCATGTCACACAGACAAAAAGATAAAAAGAAACAAACGCAAGTCTCCAACTGAAGCATTTAATGAAAGGAATGAAAACGAAACAGAACATAAAACGTTACTAACACAATCAAAAGAGCCAATGTAACATCAATGACCAAAAATGGTCAGGCAAACTAAACAGGCTTAAATAAGGCTAAACATAACCATATAATAACCCCGAGGTGGTGTGGCAATAAGACACAACACACACCACCTGAGGGAGGCGTGGACAAACATAAGCAAGACATCTGACAAAACAAACATAAGTTCACTTGTGTTGCTGCAAGTGGGGAGCATCACCATAAATGTACCCCCACTAAAGGCACATCCCTGGAGCGCGTAAGCTTCAGCGGCAGCATAACAAAGGGGCTGGAGGGAGGGGACGTGATGGGAACCATGTCTGTCTGGAACCGAGACACTAGCACCATGTGTCCCATTGACCTGAGCGGGCACTATGTATGCTGGGTGGACAGGAAGGGGGCTCCAGCATGAGAGGAACCCCATCAACAAGAGAAGGCCTCCCTGCCTCTCTAGAGTATCTCCCGCCCTCGGGCTCTGGGTGGCATGGTATGCTGAGTGTCCCAGGCCCAAGTGGGCATGGTGCCTGCTGTTTCCACACCGTCTGTCCCTTGTTTTGTTATGCTGCCACTAATGATTGTGCGGTCCAGGGGTGTGTGCTTTGGGGGGGGGGGGGGGGGGGTACTGTCACAGTGCCACCCCCTTCCTGTTGACAGTTACCAGCATTCAGTGACACACGTGGACTTTTTTTATGTTATGTTAAGTTTATGTTATTCTTGCGTTTGCTTTGTCACACCTGAAGCTGCCCGTAGCCTGGGCGTAACTTTGGACAACCAGTTGTCGTTCTCAACTCATGTTTCTAATCTAACCCGGTCTTGCAGATTTCTTCTTTGTAACAAACGAAGGATTCGGCCCTTTCTCTCTCAGGAAACTACCCAGGTGCTTGTGCAGTCTCTTGTGGTCTCAAAGTTAGACTACTGCAACTTGCTACTTGCTGGTCTTCCTCTAAAAGCCATCAAGCCTCTACAACCTGTCCAGAATGCAGCAGCACGACTGGTCTTCAATCTTCTGAAGTTTACACGTTACTCCACTGCTCCACCTTCATTGGCTCCTGGTAGCTACACGCATCAGATTTAAAACCTTGATGCTTGCCTACAAAGCCAAAAATGGACTATCTCCTTCATACATGAGGTCAATGGTCAAAGCCTAATCCGTACCTGGAGTACTTCGAACCTCAACTATGGCTCGGCTTCAAATACCTTGCTTCAGGACTCATGGATGACAAGCAGTGAGACTATTTTCTGTCCTGGTTACAAGATGGTGGAATGAACTCCAACTTGCTGTCAAGACAGCAGAGTCCCTTGCAGTCTTCAAACACAGACTGAAGATCCATCTATTTGCAGAATGTTTAAAAGACAACTGACACTGCTCACATATTGACTGACTGATTTAGTACTTATTGTAGGGTATTAACAAAGTCTAGCACTTATTGTTTATTGCACTTATAATTCTAGTTCATTGGTATGTTGGACTCTAACCTACTGTTCTGTACTAGGATATTCTATGAGTAAATGACAAAGCACTTTGTAAGTCGCTCTGGATAAGAGCATTTGCTAAATGCTGTAAATGTAAATGTAAATGTCTTATTTATATTTGTCCACATCTCCTTCAGGTGGTGTGTGTTGTGTCTTATTGTTGCACCCCCCTCAGGGTTATTATATGATTATGTTTTTTGTTTTGTTTTTTTAAGCCTGTTTAGTTTGCATGACCATTTGTCAGTCATTGATTTTATGCTGGCTTCTTTTGTTGTAGATAGTATACTTTTATGTTGTCTTTTGATTTTGTTCATTTCATTAAACACTTCTGTTGGAGACTCTTTCTTTTTCATCTGCACATTCTTCATCTGTGACAGTATATTTCCGAGAAATTAAGACCTATAATGATAGTTCTAACTTGTATTTCATCCTGGACTAAAATTAAGGATTTACTATCACCTGTGAATGCAATCAGATTTTAATGTTATGAGTTTCTATTTCATCCATACTTAAATTGCCTGTGTGAAATTAAATAGTGTCAAGAACACTTGCCAATAGGGACTGTATAGTTACATTTTTGTGAAAACAGAGAAAGAGAGAGAGAGAGAGACAAAAAGAGAGAGAGAGAAAGTTAGAGAGAGAGAAGAGCCGAGGAGAGCTGTCTCCTTGGTAATGGGTAATGACCTCATAATTTATTTTATTTCTTGTATTCAGTTCAGTTCACAATTCAGTTAATGTGAATGAAGGTCAGTAAGAACTAAATGACATACAGTTTTTCTACTGTCTTGAGTCTTGCATAAAATCTTTTCGTGTTTTGAATGTGAGACCAGTTAGTCTTAATCACTTACAAACGGCAGCACACTTATCATATTCTACCATTCATGCTGATATTGCCTTTGTTATTACATTAGATTCATATTATGGAAATATTCCATTAACACACACTTTCTTCTGAACAAGAAGAAATAAAATAAAATACATCACAACATAAAATACATCACATAAAAATACAATAACAGATTATTTTGAAGTATTAATAGTAGTAAAAATATTTTTTCTATGGAGGCATGTTCAACCCCATCAGCGTAGTGTAACACCATATATGTGACATTCTGCCCCCTGCTGGACACTAACGGAAGCTCCTGGGGCATTTATAATGTAAATTTACATTTGGCGTTAAGCAGATGCTTATCCAGAGCGACTTAGAAAACAGCTTAAGATGTCTACTTTAAGATCCTTAGCTATTACAATTAGGTTAGACTCCAAAATACTCTAAAACAATAAACTGCTAGAATCAAGTGTAAGTGCTGAAACCTAGAATGAGAGCTAAAATACAATACTATACAATACAATACTACACAATACAATACTTCACTACACAATAAAATATAATTCAACAGCAATTACTAAACAAGACAGGTCAAGTGCAAATATAAAATCTTACAAGTGCCTGATTAGGTTTAATTTAATTGCTGTAATGTCTTTTTCAGGAGCTGTATACTCTTCTTTACCTTGCATGGGTGACTTGCTTACATTGAACTGTAGATTGTTATGTATCTAAAGGATAAAATAAGCAGTACAATGCATTAGAAGTTGATAAAAATAAGAAAAAAGATGATATTGTGTTGACAAGTGAGGTCATGAGCTGGGGAGAAGTTGCACCTATGTGTTTTCCCACTGATCCCAGCCCATTCTGGTTAGGGTGGTTAAGCAGGTTTAAGGTCAGTGTTAATCAATGAAATTGAATGAAATTATTGCTTATGGTGAATGCAATCTCCTCACTCAGTGCTTTCACTCTTTTGTGTGTCATGCAACAGCCTGTTCTTTATTCATCAATATACTATCTCTCTTAAAGTCCTTTTACTGCATATTATGACTGGATAATATTATCACAGTATCCAGTTATAAAGCTGTTCTGTGTAGTTTGTGGTGAATTTTGGGTGTAATGTTTGCATGTTTTGTTGCCATTTATTGTTTATTGATGATTTGTTACACATCCTTTTTGAGAAAAGTGTTATACAAATGAAAGTTATTGTTGTTTTTTTACTGTCAACATATTGTGCAATATACAATATATGCAATGTACATCTGTCACGGAACACTCCCCTTCTACTGGTCATGTGATATGGCCCGCCGTGTGATGTGGGAGGTCTTCGTTGACTGTGCATCATTTGTAACCATGCCTAAGTTGTTAAGCACACACCTGCATCGGTTTAGTCTTGTCTTGTTTGTATGTATTTAAACCCTTGTTAGTGTGTGCATTATGGTCAGTCATTAATCCTGTTCTTGTTCATGTTTGTGCCTCTGTTCACCTTCTCAGTGCCCATGTTTGTGTTCACTATTTGTATTATATGTGAGTGATGATGTTGTGAATGTTCATCAATAAATGTCTGTCTCCGTTGAGCAAGTCTGTACATCCTGCTCCTCGCCCTGTGGCACTCGGGCCACACTCAACAGCCACTGTGTGGCCTGGCACCTGTTTGTCACAAGTGTATCTATAACAATAAACTGCAGACTTAAATTGCAGGTGAGTTACAATAAAACCCATGTGAAGTTGAATATTTAACTTTGCTTAGACCTAGTTTTCAGTGACCAGTTAAGCAAATCTGCAACATAATATGACATACATATGGTGTGTGGGAGGGTGTGTGTGTCAAGGAATATTAATTTCAGTGATCTTATTTTGAAATTACCACATAGCTTGGAATATTGGAAGTTTAGATATGGCAAATGTTCTTTCTTGAGTAGTACATTTACGGTTATAGTTTGATTCACAATGGGTTTTTTTATATAAGTAATAAGATGCCATATCTATATTTAAAGTTTGTTTACAAACATTACAATTTTAAATGCATTTTTGTGCTCTTCATCTAAACATTTGCCAAATATTTATATATATATATATATATATATATATATATATATATATATATATATATATATATATATATATATATATATATATATATATATATATATATATATATCGTGCACCTTTATGTTAAGCATACTAACTACAATTATAGCTATATTAGTCACGAAGATACAGTTTGAAGATTACTGCAACAAAACGTGTATCACATGAATGTCCCGTGTATGTCAGGGTTATTTATTTTTTGCTGTGTGGTTGGAAGAATTCCCTCAGATTTTTTTTCTTTGCATTTCTGCTTTATGCTGGTTAAAATAGAAATCTTAAAAAAAATATTTAAATATCCCCCAGACACACAGCACGCACACTTTTACTCCACAGTATAACCTATGTATTCCATTATACAAATGGCATCACATATACAAGCTTTTGGAGTGTCTCGAAAAATTTGCACAAAAGTCTAATACAAATATTAGTACAAGATATCAGGTTTTCTTACTTTAGCCCAATAAACATTGTGTCCTCTCTAATAACCATAATCTTGTATTATGCAGAAACTCACACATGTATAAGGTTACTCATAAACACAATCTGTGCCAAAGAGAAACAAAGAAGAAATCTTTGGCCTCTTTAGGTTTTCACTTTATATATCTGGGGGAAAAGGGTCAGAATGTGAGCAACAATTAACTATTGCACTAAAAAATGTCAAATGTATCACTCAGTACTGGTGACATGTTGCACTCCTCTCTGTTTGTACTTTGACTGTCAGTGAATCAGTAGTCACGCTGGGACAAATGTAATGGGTGTCAGAAAAGACAAAGAGTTGTTAAACAGCATGTGAAAATCCAGTGGGGTCTGTAGTGTTCTTTGTAGACATGAGGAGAAGATTCAGAATTAGTACTTTGTTCATATTTCAATAACTAAAATCTGGTTACAACAGAGTGGAATGTGGTTACCCAGGGTCTGTGATCACTCCATGGCTGTCAGTCTGGACTTCCCGGTTTTCTTATTTTCAGCAGTATGTAGCACAGTTAAAGAGGCCATCCAAAACCTGCTTAATGTGCATTACTATTTGATCTGGCCTACTGTTTGATAAAATATCTAATAGCGTATTGTATTATTATTTAGATAATAACAGTACATCGTCAGTAGGCTTTATAACGAAGACTTCATGTCCTATGAACAAACTGTTTCTCTAGGTTGCTTACTATGAGTGAAGTATGCACCCCCCCCCCCCCCCCGCCCCCCCGGTTATTCTCCTTCCTACAAATAATATCGGAGAAGAGCGCATTTAGGAAGCCCAAGAAAAAAGCGATTTTGTTTTCGATGTGCGTGGAAATCATTTCGCACGAATGCTTTCGGTTACGGCTGAATTTTAACTTCTATAGTGAAGTTTAACTTTTCATAGTGAATCGGCAATTTGAAGAGAAACCGCAAATAACCTAATAGAAAGTAGAAGAACCGAATCTCCTGTCTAATGGAGATGCTGCTCGTTATACAACTGGCTTTTCTTTGGGACCTGTCTTTGGGTATTTCAGACGGTAAATATTTATCTTATTAGCCAGACCTATTTAATTTGCAGATCTAATCCGTGCATATTTTAACACTAATAGTTTCACCAAGTCCTTATCCAACGTTGCATTTCCGTTTAAATATTCTCGGGAATGCACGTACCAACTATTTCGATGTATTTTTGCAACATAGCAGTGTCCAGTGCAGAATGAACTCGAGATACACTGAATCAGTGTCAACACTTGGAGAGTAACTTGGACTGTGTGGGAGTTATTTTAACTGTTGGATTTTCTGTACAGACGCAGTTATTCAGTACAGTCGCACAGGAGTTGTGAAGGACAGTGGGGCTATGAAGGAGGCTGTCTGGGTCAACGGTGTTTCAGTAGGTCTTCTCCACGACGGGGTGTACAATATCACCACCACTGCAATATCCATCGATTCACTGATAACTGTAGAGAATAACAGTTCCTTTCCAAGTAAGAATGTCTTAAAATAACATTTTACTTTTTTCAGTTTAATGATCCTTGATGCAAACAAGTTTGACACCGTGCTACTGTGCTTTGCCTATTTTAAATCCTCAGACAATCTCAACTACATTCCTTTGCGGGAGTGCAGACTGAAAGGACAACGAGTTGTTTTGTGGTCCAACCAGAATGGCAAATATATTTTGGCTTTATATCCAGCCAACGACACATGGACGGCGCATGAGCCTCAGCGAGGTACTTTGGGGCAGATATGGAATCACGATACTGCGCGCTCTATTGTAAAGGGTTTGCAGCTAGAGGAGGAATGTGCCAAACTATTGGAAAAGCTCCATTACCTCGAGAATTCAGATGGTACGTTTTACGTCGTTTCTTTGGTCACTTAGACTCAAAGCTCAGCATTACTAACATGTGTCAGTAGACGTTTTTTTTGCATAGACAATATGTGTATTCCTAGTGTTGTATTGTTATCTATAAATCTGCTTCAAAATGTTGAAGTTAGCAAATGTTATCCCAGGAATGTACATGATCACCGTTGTGGTTCTCCTGCTAGCAGCAGTAGTCTTCACTGGTCTTATCTTCCTAAGCTTCGTGATGTCCAAAAAACATGGTGAGTCATACAGAATGTACAAATACTTTAAACAACTGGTATTCTTTTTTTTAAGTTATCAATGGTGTTAGCATAGCACTGAAATGTTTCAACTGAGTTAGTGATACCCCGTTAGAGAATTAGCATTACTCAGTCTGTCACGGGCTTAAGCGTCAGTGTTTGCTGGGCTATTTAAACCCCTGTCAGTACTCCCTTCACGGTTGGTCATTGTTTCTTAGCGTCTGCGTATAATGTTGATGTCCATGTTCGTGTAGCCCTTGTTGGTGTTTGTTTAGCGTATGTCTATGTTATCCTTAGCGTTAGGTGTGTATATGTTCGATGTTACTGTTATGTGTGAGTACTACTATTGTCCTAAATGTTTTATGTCATTAAATGTTTCACTCCGTCGAGAGAGTCTTGTGCGCCCTGTTCCACACCCCGCGGCACTCGGGCATTCGTTACACAATCAAATGTGAAACACTCCAAAAATATTTTCTTCAAAATTACTAAATGAACACATACCTGGGACACAAATAAAAATGTGATAGTTAAATGATCTGTATATAGATTAGGATTGAATTAATATATAGAAAAAAAACATATAACATGAATATAACATAGAATGAATTGCTTAAAATGGATAAAACTTTACTAGAGGGATTAATCGACACAGTTAGTCAGTTGTTAGTCAATTGTTAAATTGTTCTACCTACATGCAGTTTGACTCTATGTGAGATTAAGGATACAAAATATCTTAACCTGTAAAATATGCCTGGGTGCAAAACAGCCAAGTTTTATCTCCACACGACTAATCACACTAATGTGTATTATTACTGTATGTTAAAATCGATGAATCCTGTTAATCCTGATGCAATTTTTCTGCATTTCTCTTTCTCCCTTTTGCTTCCTATTTCTTTTCTTTCTCTTGTTTTCCATCACTTTGATATCATGAAATATCAGCAGCACAAGTTGGAGGTAAGTGAGATTTTCAAATTTAAGATTTTTTTCATCTTCAGATTAGCGATTAACAGATTATAGATAACAAATTAACCTTAGGCCCAGTGCTCATGTCAGTATTAACTGGACTGCACTTATATGCTTCAGATTGAGTGTAGGCGATGGCTGTTAGGGTACCTGAGCAGGTTTGAAATCAGTCCTGTTTAATGAAACTGTTAACAATGAATGTCCAGTCTGTTTTGTATGCCCAAAGCTATTTTAACACTCATCTATTGCTTAAGGCATGGGTGTTAAACCACAGTGCTGGCCTTACTCCTTTTTTTCATGAACATTGTTAGTTGGCTACTTCCAATATATGGGGAATTTTTTTTATTTAATTGATTCCTAATTTGGTTTCACTTATTAATGTACTCAGAGTGTTAACAGGTTCATGTAGATTTTAAACTTCAAGCTTGCTTGGCTGCATAATAAGAAATGATAATAACACCACATTACCAGAATATTACAATCTCATCAAGATGTAAAAGAGTGCAAGGAGTGATTAGCACTAGAACAGGAATGTCCTGATTTCTTGATAACATCTCTATAACTTTGCATACCTAGTAGCAGAATGCCTGTTTGAGGGAAAAAGATTAGTATATGGTTTTAAAAGGTAGCATGTACTGTATGTGCGGTGAAGAAGTGCTGCTTGCGCTGTGATCTTGCAGCTCGACTCCCTAATGCGGATTGTTGAGTAAAATGATCTTATATTAAAGTTATTCATCAAGCTTAGTTAGCCAGCCAAGACAGCCAGCTCAGTTAGCCAGCTAGAAAGGACGACGAGCATAAGCACAAGTTTTGTTTTAACTTCTCAGCTCCTCAGCCTCCTAAGCCCTTCAGAAATGCGTTCACATGTACTAAAGGGAGGAAAATGTTACATATGCAGCAATGTGGCCCTTCAGCACTAGAAGTTGATTTTTTTGGTCTTAAATCTATGAAATAATGTCAAATGCAAACAACACACACTATATAAAAGTTTTTTTTTGGTTGTTGTTGTTTTTATTTGTTTGTTTTTTGTCTTGAAACAAAAATTTGTGTTCTCAGGCTTACTACCACAGACCTACACTAAACAAAACATTTTTATTATAGGTCAGAAGTTACTAAGAACAAATGGGTCTTGTACCCATCCATGGAAAGTTCTGTTGAAGCTTGCCTTGTTGAAGGGCATTGCAAAAATTTCATATTCTCCACAAATATCTTCCAGTTCAAGGACAAAAACCTTACAAACATTCTACAGCAGGAAAAAAAGAAGGGTGGAGTTTTATAAGGCTCCACACATACTCTACCAAATAACATAGGCTTCATTTTTAGGGTTGCTGTAACTAACCCTTACCTTACCATAACCCAGTAATGAAGATCAATAAACTTGAACAGAAATATATGAAATCTGCTTTAAGTGCATCCAAAGTGAACCAATAAAAGTGAACAAAAACTTGTTATGGCTTCCTTTTGGACTTAAGATACTTCTAGACACACATTTACTATGTCATTTTACTTATGCTACTACTTGGGTCAAATTGCACTCTGTAAAAATCTGCATATGTCTCTCAGGTGTTCTGGGTTCCATCATCCACTACCCTACACATTCTTTGGGCATGTCTTTTGAGGGACACACCAAACACATACCATGTAACATACCTTCAGTGTCTAGAGTTCCCTACTAACAGGGTGAGGGTGAGTTACTCAACAGCACTGGATCAAAAAATTTAATATTGTTTAATATTGCTTGATATAGTTTCAAGTCATTATCTCTTTACATTAGGTTACCTCTTGGAAGCATTCACCTTGCTAAAGGATGCTAATGTCCTCTGGACCTGGTCTACTGGTGGTCCCTCAAACCAAGATTATTATGGGAGCCACTATTGGAGATGGATCATTCAGCAGTACAATGTCCTTGTGACTGTGTTCTGCAGTATTTTCAGTCCCAGCGGAAAACCTAGCTACCTCTCCTAATATAACCTTTCCTCCTCTTAGCTTCTTATTACATTTTTCTGTGTGTGTGTCTTTGATATAATACTATAAAGTGACATTGAGTGTGAGAAAGGCCCTATTTTATTAATAATAATAATAATAATAATAATAATAATAATAAACTCATTTTTTTCCAGCATTACATGTATGAAACATTTGTTGGTGCTTCATGTTGTTGCTTAGTTTGTTGCTTCATTGAACCAATCAGTCCGTTTCACAGTGAGATCATGCTGGATACAGATAACACTGCAGGACACATGACAGCTGGAATCAGGTTGTATTACCCTATGCCATACTTCTTTGTTCTCTAGCAAAAAAAAAACTTCGGGATGCATATATCTGCTGCTGGATTAGCCTGTTCCATGCAAAAAGCAAATGCAAATATTCTGCTTTAGAGCAAGATAACTTTCTCATATGATAAAAATAAGAGCTCATATTAAAAAGTGAAAACATATTAATGTGCACAGTATTCATTCTGCTTTACAATTGAATTATTGTAAAAAGTGCTGACACTTCCACTTAGAATTATAAGATTTTGTCACTGTCTGTATTACCTTGTTTATCCAATGTATGGTTATACTGTTCTATAAAAATATTGTAAAAAATTAATTTAAATATCCCTGTATGGTATTATTTTTATGAACCTAGATAGATTGGTAGAGGAAATGTGTGAAGACCTACCTTTGAAGCGCTCACAGTTACCAGAATGAATAAAATTTTGCTGGCTCGAGCATATTAGTAAAACTATAAAAACAACCTAAACGCAGTTCAAACAATTTAGGTAAAAGTGAAGTCCACCGAACTATTTCCACGAACGGTATTAGAAGATTGAAAAATATGACTGCGTTAGTTCCTACTGTACAGCCCGGAACGAATTATTGGATGCACAATTCTAGTCACAATTTCCAGAAAATTTCCAGAGTTAGTACGCATAATGTTTTATGTAGTACAAATATTTTTAACGTTATTTATAAAAGTCCCCACAGAATCATTCACTTGTCTTTCATTTCATATAATTATATATCCTGTTTCATCTGAACGTAGTTACAGATCATTACGTCAGCGGTTCAGTACGGACATTTTTTTCTGCACGGACAGCTATCGCTAAGTTGCTATAGAACCATAATCGAGAGCTAGTGCTCCACATAGCAATATCAACTTATGAAAGTTTGTTCACTTTTACCTCTTTCTCAATAGATTTCTCTTAGTTTGTCCTTTTTAAGGATTTTACTATAGACATGGGGGTGCCTAAATTTTACCGATGGATTTCCGAGCGATATCCTTGTCTGAGTGAAGTTGTCAAGGAGCACCAGGTAACGTTATGCTTTGGTTTACGTTTGATTGTAATGCCAACTAAATTGATCTAGAGTCAGGTTTAGCTCCAGAGTGGCACTGTGTGTAAATGTAACAGGGCCCTTGGTGGGAGAGTTTACCCCGACGTGGAACAATCTTAACTTTGCTGCTCTATTTATATGTCACTGATATAACCGACTGGACAAAGCTAGCTTATAGTTGGCTCGTTATCTAGCTAGGTTAGCGTCTTCACCCGCTAAGGTTAAGGAATATCCACGTGAATTAGTAGTATAATTAGCTCAATTAAAGCGTTCGCTAACCTGACTTAACCTAATTTAAGGAATAGTCAAGTGATTCAGTAGTAAGCAGCTAGCTTGCTGGCTAGCTAACTAACGAGTAAGATGTGATAGTTGGCTAGATGGGACAGCTAACGCTACAGTAGCTAGTTAGCTAACATTTCTAGTTGTTAACTTGATTGCAACACGTATTATTTTATCAGTATAACACGTCGCAGAATTGCTCGGTGCTAGTTAACCTAGTATACCTTACCTAGCTAGCTAGCTTAATAGCAGCTCTCACCTCGCTTAACTAGCTGGCCACATAATTTTGTATTGCTGTTCCATTTTCTTCCTTAACTTACATCCACTGCAGTCACCAGTATGTTATGGTTAGTTTGCACTGTAAATGGGAACACGCCGGTATTAATTGCTTGCCGTATCAACAGACTACAGCATTAAAGTGTATAGTTTCTTTGCTCCGTCGCTCCTGGTATAGTTCAGCTTGGAGTTGACGAAGTCAACCGTCTATTTGATTTGACGTGCAAATATATAATTTTTCGTTTTGGACCAAAAAACAACACGAAATTATGTATTGCTTTGCCATAATAAGGCGTTACCTGCTACAGAGCTGCGTAAGTAGGCTACAGCTTTTTTTTTTAGTACGAAAGTGCAGAAGGTCCATGTGTTACCTGTTTTTCCTGTACTATGTCGAGATAACAATTTTTTATCACAAGATATCCAGCGTTCTTAGTTACTAGTGAGTAAGTATAAACAAAAAAATGTTTTCAGTAATTGGTGGAACATCAAAATACCAGCAATGTCAGATTTCACCCAGTGAAATATGTCCTTTTAGGAAAGGGAGAGCTAGTGCAGGCTCTTGCAGTAGCTTCTGCTTTTTGCTGATAAGGCAGATTAGACCTTTGCTTTTCCCAATTGCGAAAATTGATAGTTTCACTCTGGTGTTAACAGCACTGTTTTTTATTTGCCATTGAAGGGCTTTTGCTCATATAGACAATGCTTAGCTCTAATACTGTCCTTCAGTAAACTGACTGTGGTGTGTAAATGAGCCTACTTTGGAAACTGTGGGTTTATGTGCACTGAAGAAATATATTCTACTACATCAAGGTTGTCAAATTCCAGACCTGTAGGGCTGGAGTCCAGCACAGTTTAATGATTCTCTGCTTTAACACTCTTGATTAAACTTATCAGTTAATTGCCAAATTCAGTAGGTGTTTTGGCACAGGGAAATCACCACATCGTGCTAGAGTCTGGCCCTTTGGGATCGGAGGTTCACCTATCTATCCTACATTCTCTCATGCACTGCACTCCTGTGGGTAGGGGCCGACTTCTGTCATTAAGACAGCAAATAAAGAGAAGGGAGGAAAACAAGCAGTTCAGGTTAATTCCATACTTGCGCTTCTCTTGTCACAGATCCCAGAGTTTGACAATCTGTACCTGGACATGAATGGGATCATCCACCAGTGCTCCCATCCCAACGACGAGGATGTGCACTTCCGAATCTCAGAGGAAAAGATCTTCGCTGACATCTTCCACTATGTGGAGGTGCTCTTTCGCATCGTCAAGCCCAGGAAAGTGTTCTTCATGGCGGTGGACGGAGTCGCCCCGAGGGCCAAAATGAACCAGCAGCGCGGGAGAAGGTTCAGGTATGAAGTCAATGCATTTTGTATGACCCCACAGACCCCAAACAGTCACTTTCAAAATCACAACATCAATAATGAATTCTGTCTTTGTGATGCATTTTGAATGGTAAATGTATGATCTTTTTGCATCAAACTCTGTCATTCTGTTCAGGCTCTCACCATGTGTTACATGTGAGAGCAACGCCACACCCCATTCTGCATGCTCGTTTTATAGCTGTTATTGTTTTCTTTGGTTTAGATCTGCAAAAGAAGCAGAGGACAAAATAAAGAAGGCTCTGGAAAAGGGCGAGGTTTTACCCACAGAGGCCAGGTTTGACTCCAACTGCATCACCCCTGGTTTGTATGCAGCTTTCCTGCCACTAACACCCTATGTACTTCTCCTTTAATACAGAATGACAGCCATTTATAATGACATTGCTCACTGAAGTCTATGGCTGAAACATATTTACTAGTTAGCAAACATCCTGATCACCCAAGATTCTCACATCTGTATGAATGAAAGTGTTGAGACAAAATAGCAAATTATAAAACATTTGTAAAGTAGCACTGGAGTGATACATTTCAATGCATGTACTGGATTCATTTCTGATATCTGCATCTTCATCTCTGTAGGAACAGAATTCATGGCAAGATTACAGGAGCAGCTGAAATACTTTGTGCACAAAAAGCTGTCCATGGACAGAATGTGGCAGGGGGTCAGGGTGTATTTGTCTGGTCATGAGGTGAGAAGAATAACTGAACCTTGGTCATATGCATGAGAAAGGGAGATGCGTTCATTGTGGTTAATACTGGTTTGTCTTGCAGACCCCTGGAGAAGGGGAGCACAAGATAATGGAGTTCATTCGTTCAGAGATTGCTGATCTGGGCCACGACCCTAACACACGACACTGCCTCTACGGCCTAGACGCTGACCTGGTGTGTGCACTGTGTGTGAGTGTGTGTGCTTGCAGCTGCATGCACACATGCATGTGAATGGGAGAGTGTGTTTGTGCAAGGGTAGGTGTGTGTGCCCGCATGTATGTGAGAGTGGGTGGGCGTCTGTGCGCGAGCCTGTCTTTGAGCGCGCGTGTTCATGAGCGTGAGTGCCTACATCCGAGGGCGTGCGTGTACGAGTACTGAAACAGTGTTGCTGGCCTGATGTTGCTCTATTTTAAGCCAGACACTCTGTCGCCTTCCCCACCCCCTCCATCTCTCCATCTCCCTTTCTCTCTAGATTATGCTTGGCCTTACCAGCCATGAGCCTCACTTCTGTCTCCTCAGAGAGGAGGTACGCTTTGGAGGGAAGAAGTCTCAGAAGAGGTGTGTGGGTGTGGCTGTGTGGGTGGGTGTGTGTGTGTATTTAGGGGGGTGGCAGTTGTCTCTGTTCTTGTATTTGTGTTGGAATTCCTGGTTTTATTTGTTGTTTGTGTATATTTGTATTATATATGCATGCGTATATTTTTCATCAGAAGAGCATGGAGCTAGTAACAGAAAGGTCATGGCATTTGACTCTCATGGAGTGCACACAATGTCATATTCATTAAAATTGTGATTCACTCTGGATAAGAGCATTGGCTAAATTATGTAAATGTAAATTTATCATCCTTACCACAGGTAAGTGTACATAGTTGGTTTTAGCTGTGTATGTGTTTTTTATTCTCATTGTCTATTGTACTTACTTTTTCTGGCAAAGGCTTAAAAGTGAAAGGTAAGTATGATCTTAACCAGCTCCTTTCTTGCTGCAGAATAACAGCCCCAGAGGAGACCACTTTCCACCTGTTGCACCTCTCCCTTATGAGGGAGTACATAGACTACGAGTTCTCTGCCCTGAGGGTGAGTAGCTACGCTGCAAGTCCCCATCACGCACAGAGGAATGCCTTCACCCCCCACCCCTGCCTTTCACCAAGACTGACTGCATATCAACACTGGTACACTGGAAAAAACAGTTCATAATGGCAATTTATTTATTTCATTTTTATTCATCTGTGATTTTTATTTTTTTTTTGTAGCTCTTACTTGTCTGTGCATAATGTAGGAATAGAGATTAGTGGGTGATAATGGGCTAGAGTCACTAACAGCTCAGTTTTGGCTCACTTAGGCTCATTTAAGCTCTCAGGAATGAACATCTTGCTACCCTCTCACTTTCAGGACAAAATCTCATTCGAGTATGACCTGGAGCGCATTATAGACGACTGGATTCTGATGGGCTTCCTGGTGGGCAACGACTTCATCCCACATCTCCCGAACCTGCACATCAACCATGACGCTCTGCCTCTGCTCTACCGCACCTACATCAATGTCCTGCCCACTCTCGGGGGTGAGATGGCTCTTCCCACCAGGCCTGTGTGTGTGTGTGTGTGTGCGAGTGTTCGCCAGTGGTAACTTTTATTCCCCTTTGTGTGGCCTCTGTTAGGATACCTGAATGAAAACGGCCATCTGAACCTGGCTCATTTCGAGAAATACCTCGAGAAGCTGTCCGAGGTTGGTGCATGCACAAGTGTGTGTGTGGAATGTGTGCACTTGCATGTGTCTGCGTGTGCCAGAAGTGTGCATGAGATTTTTATATTTTCTTATTAACATCTGTTTCTGTGGGATGGAAGGTTGCATAAATCAGTGACTCATTTTAAGCAGGGCCCTCTTAAAAGAATAAAATAAAAAATAAGGAATAAATAAATAGATAAATAAGAAATAAATCGGATCATTAGATCATAGTTCGATGCAACTTGCAACTTTGATGCAGTGTTCCCTCTATATCTAGTTTGACCGGGAGCACTTCAGCGAGGTGTACGTGGACCTGAAGTGGTTTGAGAGCAAGGTGGGGAACAAGTACCTCAACGAGGCCGCCGGCCTTGCAGCGGAGGAGGCCGTGGGGAAAGACAGCGGCAGGATCAAGGTGAGTGCTACTGAGTACTTGCACTGCATCGTCATCCATGGTGTTGACATGATTCTGAGCTCAGTGCGCTGGGGTTCCTGGTAGCTCAGTGGGGGTTGTGTATTTTGGTTAGGCTTTTTGACTGTTTTTATATGCGTTTGTTTTTTTTGGGGGGGGGCTTGGTGGTTTGTATTTCCAAATATGCTGAGTGCACTACTAGGCCAAAGTGTGTGTGACTTCCTTTTATTCTGTGTGAATAGCACTCCATCGTTATGCCGGTGAGTTTCGTTTCTCATTTGGTTTTGCCCAAGCCTTCATCCATTCTCTCTGCTAACAGCATGTTTTGTGCTGTGGCTTTTACCGGACTGACCTGGTTTGGTTTGCTTTTTCTGCAGTAGGAGTTTACTGTTGACCTGCTTTAAATTCTGCTTTTCTCTCCCTTCAGCCGTCCAAAGATTCCCTCTGCCTTGCTGCTCTGGATGGGAGCAGGGACTCATTCTGTGCTTCAAGCAGAGGTACAAAGTCACACACACACACACACACACAGAGGTGTGATTTTGATTTTCCTACCAGCAGGACATCATGTCCTTCTGATCATATTGCAAACCTGGCATACCTGTATTATGAACACATTTAGAATTGGCCTGTAGTCCTTAAGAAAAGGCAGTCGTGATGTTTTATACATCATCTTTTCTTTCCCACAATGCAACAGAAGGTGTCGAGGAGGACGGTGAGGGTGACGACATGTTTGAGGCGGAGTTTCGGCAGTATAAGCGGACATACTATATGACCAAGATGGGTGTGGAAGTTGTCTCTGAGTGAGTTATTATTTTAAAGTGTTCCTGCATGCAGTAGCCCACATGAACATGAAGTTATATTTAGCTCTTAGTGGAACAAGGCTGTTGAGTCTAAGACATGGACTAAATGTAGAAAATGCTGTCTCGTGATTATATTGCTGCATGTTGTAACCGTGATTTGCCTTGTGATGTGTAATATGAACAACCATTTAAAAAGATGAATGTAATGTCTAGGATTTATGCTCATAGTACATGTACACAAAAATGATTGATGATTTATTGTTTTATATTCTATTGATTGCTTTATATTGTATTTTTTTAATGTTTGCAAACCATTTATAAAATACTAGCACTGTGCATCCAGTTCAATACAGGATTTAGAAATCACACTCAGTGATTCAATTTCATACTTCAGCTTTAGGTTCCTCAAGAAATGCCCCCTGCCCAGGTTCTATGTAGCATTGTTTAAAAGGGAGCTGTGTGTTTTTGTTTGTCCCTCATAGCAGGTAAATAATGGGAAAGGAACATCATGTTTTGTTGTAAAGTCACAGATTATGGATGGATCTAGAGGTAGATGGAACTTGGTCTTCAAAGGTTCTTTTTGGTTCTGCAGTGAATTTTTGGCCAGTCAGGCATGCTGCTATGTGGAAGGTATCCAGTGGATCCTACATTACTACTACCATGGAGTTCAGTCCTGGAGCTGGTGAGAACTGTACAAACACACTCTTTTTTCATCATAAACCCTACATTATATACCTTATGCACCATATTATACCTGGCATTACTATACTGTAACATTCTTATAATTCAGATAAAAGTATATATACCTGGTGTTGGTGAGTTTTGCTCTACCTTCAAACTACATAAGCAAAAATGAGTCAGCATAAGATAAGAACTAACACTATTAAACCTCAAAGGGAAATTGGAATGTTCCAGTCCTTGAGAGTTGGGCATTTACTTATCTTTGCTAGCAGGACTGGTATTCCACAAAACCGAATGCCAAGAAAATTATCACAGAAATAATGTGGAAATCCTCAGAAGCCACATCCCGCCCCTATCCCACTACTCCTGACCCCAACCCCAGGATCCACACTGACCCCACCCACACTTCTGCTAGCTTTCCCAGGAATGGCTGTTTTCTGGTTGCCAAGCTCCTGTTAGAGGCAGGAAAGAGTAGCTATACATGCTGATGGCACTTTCCTTAAAAAAGCAATCAAAGGCCAGCGAAATGGAGTGACACCATAACAAAATAAACCATGTCAGGTTTATTTGAGCAAACTAAACTAAAACTATTGCAGGTCAAATGTTTTTACTAAGAAACAAATGAAGGTGAGAATTGGATTTAGTTATCTGGATATATACTATTAGTTTTAATGTTGAGTGAGAATTGGCCCAAAACATGTTGGCAGCTCATGATGGAAAAAAGGAAAATATATTTAACTATGTGGACACAAAAGCTACTTCAGATGAAGTGATTTTTGAAGCAGCTATCCAATACAAACATGCAAAGTAGATCCTCACTTGTAGAGTGACTCAATGTAATATTATTAAAGTGAAGTCTTCATTTACTGTGTAGTTGGTTGCCAAGAACATTTGATTTGAAATTGACTGAACAAAAAGACAGTGGTAACTTTAATTCTTGGCACCTTCTTGTCTGAGAGCAAAGTGGAAGAAAAGGCTTTGTCACTTTTTAGTTTATTTAGAATGTGCAAAAAGACAGTGAAACCTTCCTGCACAGAGAAGGAGACCAGAAATGACACTAGAGAGGAGGCTGACTGACAGTAAAGTGAAAACGCAACACTGTTGTAATCTTGGGGTGTATGTGTATGATTTACTCCTTTTTGTTTTAGGTATTACCCAAACCACTATGCACCTTTCCTCTCTGATGTACGTAAAATTGCTGACCTCCATTTGACCTTTGACCTGGGCAAACCCTTCATGCCATTTGAACAGCTCCTGGCTGTCCTGCCTGCGGCCAGCAAAGACCTCTTGCCAAAATCTTACCAGGTGACACAGAACTATACATGCAACAGAAGTCAGAATTTCATGTAAGGAATGTGGAAAAAAATGTTTATGGTTTGTAATATCTTACAAATTCTTTAGTTTTAGAGGATTACTTGGAATCTTGAAATGTGAAAAACTACAGTGGAAATTTGTCATTTTATTCATTTTTAATTTGACCTGTATATTCTGACCATTGTCTGTCAGTAGACTGGAATTCAAGAAAGCCAAACAAAAAAAAAATATTGATGTACTTGGGCAATATACTTGGTCTTGTTTCTTCTTCTGCAGGAAATGAAAATTCATTAGCAAAGCTTCAAAATGAACAAACATTTTAATGCATTTTTATCTTTTCTGTGAGCTAATATTAATGGAAACCTGGCAAGTTCATAAGGGTTTTAGTTCTGCACCTAGTTTGTCAACTCTTAAGCTTTGGCAATGTCTCCCCTCACTGCTGCTGCAAGTAAATAAACTATAATGTAAAAATAAATAAACCCAAACTTTAAAAACAACCAGCCATGCCACTGCATGCCGCTGTAAACAAAATACGTCCTCTCAGACGGGCACAGGCATGCAGGTAGCACAGGTATCACGTGTGACGTGTGTTTACCTGTAACTGCTTCCCTTTTGTTTTTGTGTTGATTAGGACTTGATGATGTCCCAGAGTTCCCCCATCATCGAGTACTACCCACTGGACTTTAAAACAGACCTCAATGGCAAACAGCATGAGTGGGAGGCCGTGGTCCTCATCCCCTTCATCGATGAGGTACATACACTTTCTGCGTCTCCCCGCTTTTAAGGTTTCCTTTTCCTCGTAAATTTGGTTTGTTTGATGCTCTGTAAAATGACCTTCTAGGGGGGGGTTACTCTATATTTATGCAATTTAATTATTGTTATTATAAATAGCAGTAGTGCTAGTGTTATTAGTTATTTTTATAATGAGGAAGTGGTGTGTGTGTGTGTGTGTGTGTGTGTGTGTGTGTGTGTGTGTGTGTGTGTGTGTGTGTGTGTGTGTGTGTGTGTGTGTGTGTGTGTGTGTGTGTGTGTGTGTGTGTGTGTGTGTGTCAGAAACGGTTGCTGGCAGCCATGGAACCTTATACAGATCATCTGAGCAAGGCAGAGAAGGGCAGAAACAGGCACACAGAGTGTGCTTTGTATTGCTATGATAAAGAGCTGGATTACCTCTACGTCTCGCACCTCCCTGACCTCTTCCCCAATATTATCCATTGCCATGCAAGGTACTCCACCACAATTTGGCAGTGCACCATTTGAAACATTTTTTCATTTGTGTTCTAAATTCTAGTTAATTCATATTATTATTACCAGCAGGTTTGTTCATCCATATTTACATATTTGTAAACAACTTAAACATAACACCATACTCTACCACTTACATTACTTAATGTTTTTCCTCTTTGACTAATGATTATCTGTCTTAGTCCTCCTAATTGGAGGACTGTGTGACTAATGTTGTGTTTGGTGTGTTTAGGGTAACGCCCATCCCCATAGATGCCTGGCGGGTGTCTCAGGACTACGTGGGCCGCAGGATCGACAGGAGTGCTCTGTATTTTTGTGGCTTTCCCACATTGCAGCATATCCGCCATAAAGTAAACATTATCAGATATTAACTCATTATTGCAAGATTAATAGGGATTATTATTAGATCTGATCATAATTGATATTAATAAGCACACACTCTGTCTCTCAGTTCTATAAGAAGAAGAGCGGCGTAGTGGTGTTTCAGCAGAGCAGCCGGGGAGAAAACATGATGCTGGATATCTTGTGCAGCCAGCAGAGGGAGGCGGTGAGCTCCCACACCTTTTACTGTTATGACAACAGACTGAAAAGCCTCAAGCAGAAGCTGTTGTGCCTTTAAAAAAAATTTTTTTTTAGCAGTTTGTTTTTGTTTATTGAAGTTTCATGAATAGTCCAAAATATGTGTTGGTCTGTAGGGTGTGTACGGTCATGTGCACGTGTCTGTGTGTAGTGTTCTTTCCTAGCAATGCACAAGCATAACAGTTGCTCTCGCATGCAGGTGGTCGAGGACATTGCAGCGCTGGTGCTGGGGAAGTCTGTCTTTGTGAACTGGCCTCACCTGGAGGAGGCGCGCGTGGTGGTCGTTTCTGATGGAGAGTCGAAGTAAGGCAACCGTAGGATGCTGTTTACCCTTTTGTCTTCTCCTGAGCCAAGCAGCAATGACGCTGCCCGTGTAAGTCAGTTAACTCGCTCTCCCCACAGGTTCTTCTTAGAGGAGCCACCAGGAGTACAGAAGCTGTATCTGGACAGCACTCCTCCTCCTGTTAAAGTGATCTATTTGAATGACAAAGAGCAGAAGGACTGGGTCAAGGATGTGCAGGGAATCACTGAACAGTAAGCCTTGCCTATTCCTCGCTGTGTTAAGTCACTGCCATGATGCCATCAACGCCTGTTCATGAGCTCTGTTTTTGTATTTTGCACTTCCTAAATCTGTAAATTCAGGAGTTATTAATGGGATGCTGTGTGTGTATATTGTGATTTGCATGCGAGAGCACCCTTTGGGTTGCCTGGTGTACATAGTGCTATTGGCAGAGTTAATGCCATGCATATGGACCCTGGCTGTCTTTTGGGTGAGCCTTATGCAGGGACTGAGTTCCAATCCTGCCTCTTTCTGCAGCCATAGTAAGCGCAAGGGCATCATTATAAATGAGACAGATGTCCTGTTGTATGGGCAGCTGCTGACTGGCAGGAAGTATGTGATTGGTCAGAACGGACAAGTCCACCTGGAGAAGCAGTGGGCCAAGCAGATTCTGCCCTTTGCCTACCAAACCATTGTCAAGGTAACCCTAAATCTCCATATTATTATGAAGCCAAAGTGGATAATGTCTGTCATCTACAGGTACAATTTAGAATTGCAACTGCACTTGACTTCCATACATAAACACAGGAGTCTTCTGTAAAGGCATTTAGAATACCCTGTGCCATGTGATCTTTGGGGTAGAAAAGAACAATGTTAATTTATTTAACTGGTATAACTACAACAGTATGGATGGTGTTCATGTGGAGCATCGTCTTTCCTTCAGGATATCAAGGCTTTTGACTCCAACTTGGCTCGTTTCAAAACCCTTGAAGAGCTGTTTCCAGTGGGGACTAATGTTTTTATAGTTGGGAACCCCCATTACGGAGCCATGGGAGAGGTGAGTACTGGCAAGCTATCTTACAGTCTGCTGGTTCTAAAATAATGGCAAACTGTTGTAGATTTTTAACTGTTTCCTCTTTGGCCTAGGTACAAGATTCCACTGATGTCACCAGTGAGGGGCGTGTGCGGGTGGTCTTCACTGTGCCCTGCGAACCTCAGCTTGATACCTTAATTCAGAACCAGCATGTCAGTTTGCCTGCATATTAAGCATTCCTCCAGCAGCTGTAACTGCCACCAAATTCCCAAGAATGCAATTGCCATTCACAGTGCCTCACCATGACAATGTTCTCACCTAGAATGCCCCTGGATTGGCCTTTACACCTTGTTCTCATTCTCTGCATATTCGATCCAATCCTGCTATTTGTTTGAAAAGCTTGTATTTATGTACAAGCAGTGACAGCTGTTTTAAGTGTTTGTGATGCTCTTTCAACTGGCTCTCACTTAGAAATACTCGGTGAAGTACAGCCCCGGCTACGTCCTGGCCTCCCGCCTCGGCATCACCAGCTACCTCGTCTCCAGGTTTTCTGGGAGCATCTTCATTGGGAGAGGATCCAAAAAAAAGTCAGTCAAGTTCTCATTCAGAAAATACCAAAATCAAAATCTATACTGCAGATCAAGTTTTGGTCATGACTTCCATTTACCATTTCCATTTTTTTTCTCTTTGAAGCTATAATTCACTTAGTTAGGGATGCTCTGTACACATTTATGATTATGCTGTCAAGTATGTTTTTCTGAGCATATCTTGTAATTGGTCGGTTTGCCAGATTCCCATGTTTCATAAAATGAGATTCAGGCCAGTTAACAGAGAGCCTGTCAACAGCCAGTGATATCATACGCTATCTGAGTATCAAGTATCTGATTGGATGCTATTATGGGTTTGCTATTTCACTTTTCAAAACTTTTAGCAAATTTCAGAACATCTAAAAGTCATTATAAATATCATGTAGCATGATGATGTCTTCACCAATCATGATTATCACCCTCTTTTACTTGACACATCAAGTCAGTTTATTTTCTAAAGCACACAAAAGGTTGTGTTGTCCAAAAGCAAATAAGTTAGATACGCTTGAGATTTTAGTTAGTCTTGAGATTTTTAGTCTTGACTTAAATACAAAGATAGAGGGAGAACACCTGGTGTTTAGTTGTTGACTTCAGAGTCGGTCACCCTTGACCGTATAGACCGTATAGGAATGACAGTATAGAGATGCATAAACAATATGAGTCCTTGGATTACGAAAAAATATCACTTAAAAGTGTGTTTATTCATGGCCGTATTCATGAGTACAACTGTTAAACTGGACAAGAAGTTAATTGAATTCGATAACCATAGGTTTAAAAAGGCAGTAACGTGAATAATAAAATCAAATTGATTCTACAACATTGAGCCAGGGTTTTTTTCTTTCCCTTTAACTCCACTACTACTTTCTCTTTTTGTGTAGCCCTCACGGAGAGCAGAGGGCCAATGTAGGCCTGAATCTCAAATTCAACAAGAAGAATGAGGAGGTGCCTGGCTACACCAAGCGGAGCGAGAAGGAGTGGCTGTACTCTGCTGCTGTGGAAGAGCTGCTAGATGAGTACCTGGAGAGGTTCTCTGAGGTGTTTGACTTTGTTGCCAGGAACAGCCATGATGATGTCTTCTACGAGGATGACATCTGGCCTGGAGATGATGAGAATGGGTAAAGCTCACATGCATTACACCATCCTACATTTCTAAAAGAACTCAGTGATGTGATTGTATACTTGTTTTTGACTAACCAAACGTAGAAAAACATAAAATAATAATGCATCAGATTTGGGGCTTTGATGTAATTCCAAATTGGGGCGGTGTTTCTGAAAGGGCTGAAAAAGTCCAGGAGATTACTGCTTGGCTGAAGACACACCCTGTTAGCTCCTCCTCCCGTGCATCATGTGACCTACAGATTCTGGATGCAGGCATTGTGGAGAAGATTGAGGAAGAGCTGGAGAAATCCAAGGTGAAAACAAATTCGGGCAGTACTCAAACCCAGCAACTGTCAGTATTTTGTGCCTGTTCATCGCATATCCCAATTTCTGGTTGGCAGGCAAAGAAGAGTAGCAAGAAAATGCGTGTCACTGTGAAGCCACATCTGCTGTTCCGGGTGAGTGCGGTTCTGTCAAATGCCAACTCAGAAAATATTAAAATTGTCACACATTTTAACAATAAAAAACAATAATATCCTCTTTTGTAAATTCAGAGTTTGTGAAAAATGTTTGTCTTGTGTGTATTGTCTGTGTTTTGGGTGTCTGTAGAATCAGCAAGGAGTTACACATACTGTTCCTAACTCTCTGTGTGTGTGTATGTGTGTGTCTGTCTAGCCTCTGGAGCAGCAGCATGGTGTTATTCCTGACCCAGATGCTGAATATCACCTGTTTGACCGCGTTGTCAACATCAGAGAGAGTTTCTCTGTCCCCCTCGGCCTTAGAGGAACAATTATCGGCATTAAAGGAGGTAGAAAACATGGACATAGCCACACACGCTACAAAGATGTAAAATTACACACACTCTGCAACATGTGTATGCATACACATGGATTAATTTGTCTGTACAAATGAGCGATATCATAGAGGCTGCGCCGTATATGAATTTCCACATGTGGGCTCTGTCCCCTTTCAGCTGAGCGGGAGGCTGAAGTGCTCTATGAAGTGCTGTTTGATGAGGAGTTTCCAGGAGGACTCACTATCAGGTGGAGCATATATACACTTCAATTACACGCATCCTACGTGTCAGCTCACACACAGTACCTAAACACTGCATTTAAATGATTGTGTGTGTGTGTGTGTGTGTGTGTGTGTGTGTGTGTGTGTGTGTGTGTGTGTGTGTGTGTGTGTGTGTGTGTGTGTGTGTGTGTGTGTGTAGGTGCTCTGCAGGTCGAGGCTACAGGCTGCCCCCTTGTGCCTTAATCAACCTGAGTCATGGAGGCCGTCTGGAGCAGAGCTCTCATAGACTTACTGCCGTCGTCAAACCGCAGCCCGCTTCCTCCACACAGCGCACGCACAAAAACCAGCTGGACGGTCTCAATCATTCCCCACGCTCGCTGTTCTTACCTACACAGGTAAGGCGTGCGTGCGCGCACACACACACACACACACATACATACATACATGCCCAATTTATGAATCAGAAATTTGAGCCTCCATATGAGATGCTGTATATTCCATTGTACTGAGTATACACTCTTATGTTTGATTGATGGAAGTCTTTCAGGCTGTGTCCCAATACCGTTTTACAGTATTGCTTGAACTTGCTGGGGCAATAGCACTTATTGTGATTGCTGGTCCTGTTTGTTCACTAAGGTTGTGTCTCCTGACTGCCCTAAGTGAACTTCATGAATGGCATCAGGAATGTCTAGGAAGCCCAGATAAGACCATTATAGAAATCCAGTCCAGTTGAAGCAAAAGCTTATCTTAGTTTCTTGCTATCAGCAGTGACGAAAATGCCACAGTCTTAAAGATATCACACAGCTGATGCCATTTTACTGGTATTTTATGTGATTTGATGTTTAATTGTAGCCTTCAGAGACTAGGGATTTAAATATACCAGTGTGCTTCATTCCTACTGACAAGATCATGAGGCATTCATAAGTTATTCATTATTCATGCTGTCAAAGAAGTGTGCTGAGGACAGCTAAAGCTGTGTGTAGAGACTGAATACTGATAAAAGCAAATGTCATACTTATTAATCATAACAGCAAAGGGAAATATGCATTGGCTGAAAAATGAAAGGTTTATGGTTGCGACACATTGCTTGACAATGCATTCATGGAACAAGCTGATAATTAGCTGAAAAATTAAAGAAAAGAGGCTAGCTGGAGGATTTGAAGTATAATATTGAATTAAGGAATTATCCAGAGTAGTAGGTGAAAAACGAGGACCTATTGCTTATTTTGTGGTGGGAGGTTAATTAATGCATGTGAGTGCTATATTTTTTCTTATGCAGTAAGCTCCTTTCATTTAGTAGTCAAGAAGAATGAATAAATGAATGAATGAATATTTTAGTACAAATATAAATCAGTTTATCTATAGAAGAAAATAGATAGTTGTCTTTGGGCTTGTCAGTCCAGTTCTGGCGAGATTCATTTCTCAAATGTTTTGCTGTTAAGTATTTCCAGAGGAACGAGTCACTTGGTGTCACCCTTGTGCCTTTCTTCTGCGGCTTTATCTGAGCTTTGGTTGCATACCTCTAGGGGTCTTTGTCTTTCCTCAAGGCCGTCTTGGTTTACAGCTACCTTAGATATCGTATCAGCAGTTGTGAGAAGCTGTAGAGCGAGTATAGGAGCAGAGAGAAGTAAGCTCAAGCTTGGCAATAGTTATTTTATCTCTTTTTGTTGCTACTTTGACATTTAAAAGATGATGCAATAGTGTGAACACACTATAGGCCATTTCAGAATGTAGTCTGAGATTTGATGTTAACATGCTTTGTATTTGGAGACCTTGATAGAACTCAGTGCTGTATTTAGTGGTGTTTGTAGAAAACACTATTTGCTGTACGTGCTCTAGAAATTGGCTCCGTTACATGCAAGTGCACCTGTAGCAGGGCCCATTTTTTATTTGTTTTGTGAAACAGGATGTAAGAACTTCTAAGGTACTCCATGTTCTGGTTCTCACAGAATATTGAGAATTTTGAATATTGAGACCTTTTCAGAGTCTCTCTGTGAATATAACATGCAAACCCATCACCCATATTAGAAACTTTCACCTCCACTCATTGGCTCCTTTATTAGTTGTACCTATCTTGGATGTGCATTAGAGAGGGTGTATTACAAAAAAATGTTTTCATGTTTTTCATGCAGCAAAACGGCAGGCAAAGCTTTGGTCTCAGGGTGGCTGACATTCAGGGAAATGCACACTCCCCTCACAAGGCCCTCAGCCAGAAAAACCAACAGAAGGTAAATGAACAAGTGGTGAATAGTTTGAGATTTAATGAGACAATGTATGTTCAGTGCATATGGTAATTGTGTGCATGTGTGTATGTACATGTGTTCATTCGCATGCTTCCCTAGGACTCTGGCAAAGAGGAGGAATTCAGTAATGTATGGCAGTCCCTGCAGAGTTCAGGCATGCCTCAGAAGCCACCAGCTCATTGGCAAAACCACGTGAGTGGGTGTTTGTGTATTTTTGTGTGTGTGATCATGCATATGCCAGTGTGTGTCGGCGGCGACGTGGCTTTGATGACTTTTCGGGTTTTATGCATAACAGAGCAAAGGGTCACTGGGACAGCAGAAGCAACTTGAGGGCCAACAGAGCAGCAACTCCTCCAGCAGATCTGTAGGTTGCAAAGCACAACACTGTGCAACCCTGTGTTTTATTAAACACACTTATAACATTCCCATGTTGTGTAATATCCTGAAGCACATCTTAAAACTGCAGTCTTAAAATACAGTTTTCGTAATCCTAGCATTCCTTTCCCCAACAGCAAAGTTCAGTGTTTTATTTGCTTCCAGTAAGCCTTACTCATCAGCCCTTCATAGGTTTTTCAATTAGTATTAGAAAGTAGGAAATTCACTTAAATGTGCTCTTAAACAAAATGCTCTTAAACAAAATGCACCCAATAAAAAATACATAGCGTATTAAAAATGGCGGAGGCAGTCTGGATTTTCCACCTACAGAAAAGGGAGCAGAGAGATATGCTGAGCTTTAACTGAACTGCATCTCCCAGAAGTCTCAGCTGTAGACTGGATTGCAATCAGAATGATGATGAAAGAAACAGATCTTTGCACAGATTCTGCACTGAATGTTCTGAACAATATAGAGTCATTACATCATTGCATTATAAATACAAAACTTATTTTGAAGGTAGTATTCTGTTGTGTTATAGCTGGCCAAATCTAGCCATTTTGATCCTGTGACTCTTGGTGGTTTAAATTATGATGGTTTCGATGATGTGCTTAGCTTGGCTTAATGTGAATTGTTTTAGCCACCAACTGCTCCATCTGGAATAATGATCCCAATGTTTGATTTTTAGGGTCAAGGTGGCAGTATTAGACTACTGAAGAGGAATGAAGATTTAAATGCTGTTTTGCCAAAAAATCCTTCAGACAAGGTATGATTATCTAACATTTTATGCATTGTATACCATCCACATCTTTAGACTGGACACTTGGCACTCACAAAGGTATGTTGAGCTGCATCAAATCTGTGTGGTTAACACTGCATGTTGGTTATTCAAAATCACCACCACTGATTTAAACATATTATCTTTCACTCATTAAGGTAGGACAGAGGTATTCCTATCTTGACCTCAAATCCAAATCTAGTCTGGAATTTTCTAATTATTTTTAGTAATTTAACAGTTAAAGTAACAGGCAAAATTGGCCAGTTTATCCAGAATAATGATGTAGGAACTGCTTGTAACCGTCTGGCAGTCAATAGGTTTTGTAAAACGGGCACAAAATCCTGTCCATTAGCTCACTTTGAATATTCCTGTCTCAGGTCTCTGCAGAGTTTGAAGAACTGATAGCCAATCTGAAGATCTCTAAGGACCCTGAACCTACAGTGCCAACTATTCAGAATGATTCCAAGGACCAAACAGGAGAGCCCCTTTCTCCCCAATCCTTCGCTATGGTATGTACAGAATGAGACTCTCTTCTCTTCATCCTAGCTTTTGAGGGACAGTTATTGTGCTTGAATAGTTTGAATGATGCAGGACAAGATATCTTTTTATCACTTAATGTTCTGTTTTAGTTTTAGGAAATGAGACAAATACCTATAGTTTGTTGTCTTAATGGAATGGTGCTCTTTTGTTTATATGGCGCTCTGGGCAGATGGGTACTATGATGCTAAAGGAAATGTTGAAGATTGACAGTTCAGGGACATCTAGCTCTACCCCTGACTCCACCCCCCTCAGCACAGGCCAAAATTCTACAAGCACTGGTGCCCAGCAGCAGAGCAGAAGACGTTCCTCTAAAAAGCTGGGTACGTAAACTTGGCTGATTTTATTAGGTATCCTTACAGATTTATATTTTACCAGTTGCATGCTATAGGCCATCTGTTGCCATGCAAAGTTTGTTTGCTACCACTGTTTCAATTCATTTAGTGACTAAAGAACACTGCTCACTAATTATTTGGTTGGCTGACCAATCTCTATACAGCACTGTCAAAAGTGCCAGGGCGGTTAGTAATGAGTCTGAGTGTATTAGACACCTGTGTGACAACAGTTGGGCCACAAGTGTTTCAAATAAATTTGTGTTTTTAATAAATCAGGTGATGTGTGTGTGTGTGTGTGTGTGTGTGTGTGTGTGTGTGTGTGTGTGTGTGTGTGTGTGTGTGTGTGCCCCCTATGTCTTTTTGTTGGGGCAGCACTAGTAAACATGGTCGTTCTGTGACTCCCCCCAGCTGCAAGGATCAACACCCCTCAGGGTGAAGCTCCAGGTCCACCACTGGCTGCTCTGCCGCCTCTGATGCCCAGCATGGCCGCTGAACTTGGTCGCGCGTGTGTGGGGCTGAGCATGGGCCCCCCCGAGTTCACCTTTCTCCGCAACAGACAGGTCAGCATCCGGTACACATACTGTCCATAATGCCTCAGATTCCACAGAGCCAAAACCACCATCATGGTGTGGTACCTAATTGGCATGTGGCAAAGGTTTATGACTGCTCCAGGGAATGACATATTGGGGGAGCAACTATTGTCACTCATCAGCTCTGTTTTATGCCTTGTTCAGGATTACAATGCCTACTGTTCTTCATTGCTGAGATTTGAAATTTGACTCTTGCTCTCCCTTTGTCTTTCTCTTTTTTGGTCTCTTGGGCCGGTGTCTGGGCTCCCCCCGCAGGGTCTGACCGTGTGCCAGGTGAAGCTGTCCAATGGCCTCATGGTCCACGGGCCCCACTGCCAGTTTGAGGTTGAGGCGAAAGAGAAAGCCGCCCTCTTTGCCCTCCAGCGTCTGGTAACCATCCTGCCGCCTAACGGTTTATACATACACTATGAGTCAGTTGGAAAGCACTAGCTTCACCTGCCTCATGGTCCTGACCCCATGCCAGGGATATTTGTGTTCTTGGATGCAGAGTTTTCAACTGTACTTATCTTGTGAACATGCCTACCTTCAAAGCTATTTTATTAGAGACATCTATATTGTATTTACACTCACTGGTCACTTTTATTAGGTATACAACGTGTGTCACGATTTCCCTAATGCTCGTAATACTTTGGTTGTCTCTTATAGAACTCCGTGAGCTCTTTCCCCCTGCCTAGTGCTCTGTTCTCTGGAATGCAGCCAGTGAGGCCAATGTCATCTCATCCCGCCATGTTTGCACAGCCTGCTGGTCAGTGCTTAATAGTTGTGTTCAGTTGTGTTCCCCAGTCATATCTTTTGAGAGGTTTTGTTTGTTTGTTTGTTTGTTTTTTTTAAACCCAACTCATGCTGTAAGGTGCAGTTTGTCAAACTATGCTCATATACCCACTCTGCCACTGCTGACACCTTAGCATGTGTTTTACTTATGTGATATTCTTTTCTCCAGTACACGTAGTGATTAGCCTACAGAACTGACCTACAGCTCCAGAAAGGTCTTCCAGCAACACTGGCTAAAATTAGTTAGTGCTGATTAGCAGCATTAGGCTGCTTGCTTTTATATATCGCATTTCTTTTTATTTCAAAGCTATTTATTAATCTTAATGTGCACAACTGTACCAAGTCCCATGCCCCACAAATGGTGAGAAATTTAGCAAGATTTGCAAATTTATACTAACTAATAACTAGTAATGCAAATATTTAAGCAGTAGAGTCTGTACATTCTACTGCTTGAAGGATACATCATGTTGTGTTTGACCTCTGCATTTGTTGCTTGAAACTATACATATATTTTTGTGGATTTTTGTTGCTGATTTAAACATATTTTATACAGGTGGTCTTTTATTGCCCCCACAAGGCTATGGACCTTTTTCCTGGGGCGTACAACTAGCTCCACAGGGACAGCCTTTCTACGGAGGCACATTCCCAGGAGCACATGGTCCTCCACCCTCTGCCCCCATTGGAACTCACAACCAGTTTGTTCCCCTACAGGCAAGAGCTTATAATTGGCTTCACATATTTAAATGCAGTTATACTAATGCACTGCCATTCACACTGAGTTTGCAGATCACACACAACTTCCTGGTATTTTGCTTTTAATAGTGACAATTTTTCATCCCTCCAGGTAACTAAGAAACGGATTTCAGGCCGCAAGAACCAGGAAGTGAGGCAGGAGCAGCCGAATGCAGCCCGACCCATGGGCAGTGGGACGTCCCCTTTGGCCACCGTACCTGCAGCACCCCAGTCTGGCCCGAAGACACCTCCACCCACCAGCTCCCAGGAGCATTCGGAGAAACTCGCACCAACCACCCCCAAAACACCCAAGCAAAGCTCCAACCCCCACACACCATCCTCAGCCTCCAAACGCAAACACAGAAAACTTGCCGTCAATTTCGAGGCTGCCAAAGTGGTGGACTGAGATCCCTTGTGATGCCACCTGTCTTTGCCTAGAGCTCTTGTGTTTTACTATGGAGATTTTGTTTTAGATCATAATCCTAAATTGGGTGAAAAAGCAATCAAGAAAAAAAAAAAACTGGACTCCATGTTTCCATCTTTCCAAGGCAGATCGTATATTTCCTAGGTACTCTAGCAATTTTGTTTTTGGTTGTTTCAGGTGAATTATATTGAAAGCCCCTCTTTTAATCTTTTATTTCTTTACTTTTGGCACAAAAAATGTCTGTCATCTTCCCAAATTGATGGGACGATCGCAAGAAATGTTTTACATTCACCGCGGGGGTGCATTTTGCTTCTTTCACTATGAAACTGTGCTTTTATTCAGATCAGTGCTTATTTTTCAATGCTGGCTTTTTACTATTTCAACTTTAATAATTATTTTTGTAACTGCAGCACAGTAAACAAAGTATATATAATTTGACACAAACAGGAATTTGATACAACAGTCTTGTATTTGTTTTAATTATTGCCGATAGAAGTGTTACATTGCAGAAATGCAGGTACTAATACCTGGTTTCAGAAATGAATACATCAAAGTCAAATCCGTAAGGCCATTATTTCACAGAAACTGATCAAATTTTTTCTCCTCCACTAAATTCTTTGAATTGAGATTTGCCTCTATAATAGTTTTCTGCACTTGAACATGGTATATAAACTTATCCATGGCTCTATCCTGAGAAGAAATGATTTAACAGGACTTAATTACTCTGAGTTAATTTATCAAAGGTATTGTGGTACATTGTCATCATAGAGGAAGGGTTAGTTTGAACATTTAAGATTATTTTAATTTGATAATGCAGGAACCTGGAACAGAAACCTGGGCCCTGTTTGTTGCTTGATTCTGGATTCAAGTGCTGATGAAAGTAAAATTGTATGCATCTCTTAGCAGGACTTTTTCCTGTATGTTTTCCATTGGTTATTCATAAATAGGCAGGTTTTTTTTTTACTTGATTCACTTTTCTTTCAGTGGAAGAGATTTAATTATTGTGTTCAGTTTTTAAAATGAAATTTTGTATTTAAATCCATGGATTTTATGTCAGCCATTTTAAAAATGGACCTATTACAAATAATGATACATTTTTCAGGCCCTTCTGGTGTAACACACTAATTTTGTTCTTGTGCAAGCCTTTTTTTTTTTCAGCAAATTTATAACTCGCCCATCGCATGTGTCCATTTTAATGTTAACAGCAAAGTACAATTGTGTGCAGTGTTATTTTGAAATGAACTTGGTAGCTAATTTAAACAAATAAGTACAAATATGTAAACGGCACCTCCTCTTTGGGATGTGGTGTAAATAGACATTTAATAAAACTTTTGTTATTACAATTTTCCCATCTCCTTTCGGCTTATTACAGCCAATGCGGTGCTTGTCAGTCGAGATGTACTCCGCTCCACATTAAGCTGTTTCTTTGTTAGACATATTTCGGTCAAAGCATCAGGCTTTAAATAACTGCTGTTTCATTTGAGAGGTCGCTGATGTGACTTCAAGTACTTAGTCAAGTACTTCATTGTGGAATACCTGAACGTACCTTCAAACCTATCGGGTTAAATCCTGAGAAGAGACGAATTACACGCGTGACCTCTTACACGCCAACGCTATCGCGTATCTAGGGGTACCGTGTGTCTTTAAGACGCTGCCACGCCCACCAATCGACTGATGTGTGACGTCAAGAGTTGTACTATTTTCCACCCACAGTCTCTTCCCTTTAGCTGGCGCCTCTGTGTATTTTAGGAGTTGACTGTTAGATGGTTTGAATGAAGAAAAAGAGAACTGGAAGACAAAAGTTACGGATGATGTGGTCATGCCGAATGATCATAGCTACTGTAAAGATTCAAACATGAGGCGGCATTACTAACTTTTTGTTAGCGGCGGAAAAGTTGACAGCGCGCCGTGCTCAAATCTGCCTAGCCGCTGTGTTGCTTAACCTAGGAAACTAGCTAGTGTCCGTTTAACGTACGCTGTCTGGCCAGCTAGTTAAATCAAGTAGTTAGTTCAAGCAACTCAGTTTCTCTTGACTGTATGGGTGAAGTGAAGGCGGCCACCCTGTTCGGGCCCAATCAGCTTTCGCAAACGTTGTACGCGTGACAAAGTCTTAAAAAAGATGCTTCCGTGGAATGAAACTGAAAGGTCTGAAAACCAAAGTCGCATTCAATCTCGGTTATCGTTTACTTCTCGTTACTATTTGGTGCATAACCGGGTAAAATGGCAAAATTAGCTAACTGACCTAGATAGCTCGCTTATTTGGATAACTAACTTTTTCTGGCGGCCATGGCGGTAAATTCGTTTTTTTTCTTGTGCTGAATGAGCGCGTTTTGCTATGGGAACACAAAGGAACGGTTTCATCAAGAGAGAGAGGTACATTCTTTCAGTGGATGTGGGAACAACCTCTATTAGATGTCATGTTTATGATAAGAATGCCACCGTCAGAGGATCCTGCTCCGCTAAGGTGACGTTGACTGACTTTGAAGTTTAAACGCTGTGTGCCACGGCGTGTCCAGTGTCATCACCTCTGACTTGGCTGAAGGACTTGCATACTTTTTCCTGCTACAGGTGTCCCTACTTTACCCTGAACCCGGCTGGGTAGAGATGGACCCCGAGGACCTGTGGCGCAGCTTTGTTACCGTGGTGAAAGGAGCTGTGCACGGTTAGAGCTATACGGAATCTACAATTTAATGAGGAACATATAGGCAACATTAGTCTTTTGGTCCGGTATGAAGTACATGACATATAGGTTTAGAAGTAGATTTTTTTTCCCCCACAGTTTGGAATTGCTTTAGATCTCTGACAGCAAAGTGCTTGTTATCCCAATGATTTAGATTCAGGGTTACAGATGTGCCAAATGGAAGCACTGGGTATCTCAACACAAAGGGCAACTTTTACCACCTGGGACAGGTCAGTGTGTGTACACAAAAGAATATGCATGTGTGTGTGTCAGGGAGACTGGGGATCTTCTTGATAAGATCAACATTCATGTCTTCTATATACTGGCCTCCAGGAAGACAGGAAAGACCTTTCATAACTTCATTGGCTGGCAGGACCTGAGGGCTGCAGAGATGGTGAGGTCATGGAACAACTCCTGCACCATGAAGGTAAGGTTGTCTTAAACTGACCTGTAATGGCTCTGGTGACAGCAAAGTCCAGTGTCTTTTTTCACCTTTATATGTTCAGGATTCCTAATACAGCTAGTTACATCACATTAACTTCGATCAGAGAGACTTTGTTTTTCTGTTTTTCGTTACATTCATCTTCTGCTGTGTAATCCAGAGTGATCAGTGTTTCTATGGAAGGTTATTCTTGTGTTTCACTGATATCAGAGTGAGATTTGTACAGAATTGATCTTACTGGGATTGCTTAACAATGTGTCAACTGGGTTGGTATACTTATGTGATGAGTGCTTCTCAGGCCCGGTCCTGGGGAAACCCTATACTGCACAATTCCCTGTTTATGTGAACCTGATTCACACGGCTTTTTGCTGATTTAAACTAATATGTTGTTGCATGGGGATAAACTCTTTGGAGGTAAAATATCTAATTGTGATATTTGTGACCAATGTAGCAGTTAATTATGTTCTGTAAGTTCAGTTCCATACATTGCATACATTCTTTGAATCTTGTCAACACTATTAAAAATATGCAGTTAAAATCACATTTTCATAAATTGCACATGCAGTATAATCATTCAGCTCTGAACCACAAAGCTGCAGTCCATCAGGGTCCAAAGCAAAAATGCAATTGGTCTTTAAATTGTGAAAGTGTAGTGAAAACTCGAACTCACTGCAGTACATGAAGTCTTGACTCCATCTCTCAAGAGTTCTGTCATGGTGATACAGGTGCCATTTGGAGTCAGGTGTAATATGATTTTCCCCAACATAAACCACTTGACATTGCTGTATGGTATCCTGTCTGTCTGTTATGAATCACACCCTTAACTTTTAGTGAGCATCTAGCCAGTTGTAGACTTTATTACAGAACCAAGACCTGAAAAATAACTTTACATTGGGTTTGAGAAGTCCTAAAAAGCAACAATAACACTGCATGTGTATCGGCAGACCATTCATGGAGTGATGAGGGTGCTGCACTTCCTCACCAGGCAGAAGCGGTTCTTGGCGGCGAGCCTGGTGGTCTTCACCACCCAACATGTCTCTCTGCGCCTGGCCTGGGCCCTGCACAACATCCCTCAGGTGGCCAGACCTACCTGCTACATCTTTTCCACTGACATCGGATTAATTCTTCCTGCCCGGAATCCTAAACATGTCCTAAAGAAATTGTTTAAACTGATCTGAGATAAGGCAGTGATTTTAACTTTTTTTGATTGATTGGCATTAGCCAACATTTCCATGTCTGTAGCTACCAGTATAACCTTTTCAAAATATATTCACTCTAAGATGATAGCAGATCAGATTGAACACGATCAGCAAACTTCCAATGAAAATGAATTGTTCTGTCTGTAAACTCTACATTCTGTACACAGCTGCCAATGTCTGCCCATGAATTACATGGGTTAATTAATGCATCTTAATTCATTCTCTCTCTCTCTCTCTCTCTCTCTCTCTCTCTCTCTCTCTCTCTCTCTCTCTCTCTCTCTCTCTCTCTCTCTCTCTCTCTCTCTCTCTCTCTCTCTCTCTCTCTCTCTCTCTCCCCTGTTGTCTTTCTAAGATAAAGCAAGCAGTTAATGAAGGCACCTGCTGTTTCGGTACTATTGACACTTGGCTGCTTTATAAACTAACCAAAGGTAAAAGGTCTTTCATCTGGACATACTTTTTTGTTCACTGCAGTTTTCTGGTTGTGTGCTGTACTTGTCACTAGAAGTATAAAGGGATGATTCACTCACAGTAATGCATTATCTACTATAAACTTGGGAAAAGAACAAGTTTTGCAATGGTCTGAGCCTTCCCTTTGAGGTATATTTTTTTTGTAATTAGTCACCACCAGACCTGCTCTTGGCCAATAATGTGCAGATTTGTTTCTTATAATATTGTTACATTATTCAATATTTGATTGTGTATAGTGTATGTTTGTTTTTATTTGTGTTATTTGACTGCTATCTCTACAGGCTTGCTCCATGCCACAGACTACTCAAATGCCAGTTCAACTGCAATATTTGATTCTTATCAGGTGTGTCATAGCTTTATGTTCTGTATAGCACTGATTTTGTTCAACACTGATCTTGCGGTGTAATTGTGTCTCCAAAACAACCATCATGTGTCGTCATGAGACTACTATACCTTTAGGCTAATCACTGGCCTGTGTGTGTGTGTGTGTGTGTGTGTGTGTGTGTGTGTGTGTGTGTGTGTGTGTGTGTGTGTGTGTGTGTGTGTGTGTGTGTGTGTGTGTGTGTGTTGGTTGGGTTTCAGATGTGCTGGAGTGGGTTTGTGTGTTCGCTGCTCTCACTACCTCTCTCTATCCTCCCCAGGGTGCATGACACCAGGTACAGTGCCCATGACTTTCATTCACTCATTAACCCTGCTCATTTTTGTCTTCTGCTCCTTTATTAACCCTGCTCCCCTACCTTTGGTCCCTTCTAGCCACAATTTTGGCTCATCTCATCCCTCAATCTTTGGGACTCCAATTCCAATCATGTCAGTTGTGAGTATTATTTATTTGTTTTACATTATTACCTGTTTGTCAGTATTTTGTGGATGTTTGTGTTATTGCTTGGCCTCAAACATTCAGAAGGCTGTCGCTAGCATTAAACACATGGTTATGATTCTGCTGCAGATGGCTGACCAGCAGGCAGCCATGTTTGGGGAGTGCTGCTTTGACACGGGTGACGTCAAAATTACCATGGGAACAGGCACCTTCATGGACATCAACACAGGGAACAAACCTCACACGTCTGTGGCTGGTACACTTTGTGAACATGTCTCTAACCTTAGCTAATGTAGTCACACGAGTAAAATGTTAATTCTACAAACCAGTAAACAGTTCTTGGTATGCCCCCAGACTACTGACCTCAGCCATTAATGTAGGATAAATTTCTAGAGAGACCATCTGAGAACTGTGGCGTTGTTCCATATTTCTCTAATTTTTGGTGTTTTTTGCCAAATAAATAATTTCTATTTTATGCTTTAAATTGCCTTTATTTTGTTGTTAATTGTTATGAATTGCTTTAATTGTTGTTCATGTCTTTAAATTACCTGTATTTTGAACCTCCCCCAGGCCTGTATCCTCTTGTAGGCTGGAAGATCGGTCCTGAGGTCGTGTACCTGGCTGAGGGCAATGCGGCTAGCACTGGCACTGCTATCAAATGGGCGCAGGGTATAGGTGAGACTGGGGCCCCACCCCCACCTGCACAAGGCAGCACGCCACTGACTTGTTGCTGTAGCCATGCTGACTGAGACCTGCTGTCGCTCTGCTATGCAGAGCTCTTTGCAGACGTGGAGGAGACGGCGGCCATGGCAGCCAGCGTGGAGGACTCAGATGGCGTGTGCTTCGTGCCTTCTTTCAGCGGCCTGCAGGTGCGCCTGTAGCTCTCGTGCTGCTTCCTGTGGTGTGCGGAGGAACTCCAGTCCCATGTCCTGGTTTCCTCCACCCGCGGAATCCCACTGCTCCATAAGCCATCAGGAGTTTTGCAACTGAAGAGGCTTAAGTCAGAGGAGAAGGGGGGGGGGGCACTTGTCTTGTCATCTCCACTCCACCCACACTCCCCCTCCCCCACACCCCATCACATGATTATGAAAATGGATCAAGGAATCTAGTCTTGAAATGTTTATATGTATTTTTATACCCTACCATACAGTGTCACTGGGGGAAGGATTTTAGATTAATCTGTGATCCAGTGCAGCTGAAATGTAAAATCACTCGTTTTCGCAGTTTTGGGTGGGTGGGAGTACATATACATATTTAAAAAGGAATTTCAAATATTTTATAGTAAGAACAGGAATATATTCTCGTAAGGTCCATTTGTTGTGTGGTCGGTGACATGCAAATGTGAGCATTCCAGTATGGAAAGTTAAAACTGGTGATTAAATGGCATATAATCTCAACTACAGATATTCTACCTACATGTAGATGACATCTTATGTCTATAGTGCGTTAACCTGGCCACACTGTCAGGATTCTGTCATTTACATTCTGATTGACTGACTGTGCCTCTGAATCAAAGTTTCTTGTCATCATTAAAAGTAATTCAAGAACTTTGTTGAAAGCAGTTAATAATAAGTAAAAAGACACAATTTCTGATGGGCTATGGGAAAAGCTTTATATTTGAAGCTTGGCCACCTCTGAACATCTTACACCAGGGTTTCTGAGTCTTCTGATTTTGTTGGTTGCCTTCTGGCAGTTATGATCGATTAAGTGAAATAGCTCACAGACAAAGGCACAGCTGTGGTGTACGTGGGGAAAAATGAATTTAACATCTTATTTACAACTCTTGAATTGCTTGTGAGCACTAAAAAGTGGAGGGAAGTGCTACAGACTTACCATGAACACCTTTCCAACTGTCCAACTACAGCACTTCCCAAATCCAACTGAGCCATTATTATACCTCTGTTTTCCCAAGGGACTTTTTATGTTGTGACTCCATTTTCAAGATTGCCTGCTTCTGTATGTCATGCCAAAATAGCAGGCTTATGATTAGTCATTTTGTGCGTCAGTCAAATTTCCTTTTCCTGCAATAGGATGCAGTTCTTGACCTTGTTGGGTCATGGAAGGCACCGGTCTCTCCCTAGAGTCTGGCAATGTGAGAATAAATGGCATATTACGTTATAATGCCCACACACACTCAGCGGTGGCCTCCTCCTGCTGCCTGTGCAGCAGAATGTGCTAGCAGGCTTATGTTCAGAGAGAAAACTGTCCCAAAATGACAACGAGGTTTGTCATTACTGTAACAGCTCATTTATGTTTGGCTGATTACATTTACAGCATTTAGCTGGCACTTTTTCAAAGCGACTTACAATTATGACTAACACTTGAGCAATTGAGGGTTAAGGGCCTTGCTTGGGGGCCCTTATTATTTAAATCATTATTTATAATTTATTATTATGCATCGTCCTTTTTGTGCCTTTTTTTTGGCTAATGTTACTGAATATAGATGCTCATCATACTGTTTTATTTGGAGTGTGTGTGTGTGTGTGTGTGTGTGTGTAAAAGAGTTTATTCGTTCTCCTGTGTGTGAAAGTATTTTGTCTGTGTTTGCCTCAGGCCCCAGTGAACGACCCCAGAGCGTGTGCAGCCTTCATGGGCCTGAAACCGTCCACAAACAAGTGCCACCTGGTTCGAGCCATCCTGGAGTCTGTGGCGTTTCGGTGAGCTCAGGAGCGGGTAGTGCACTTCCTACAGATGGTGAACGCACGCGTGATGGCCTCTGCATCCATTCCTAACATCAGCTATTCTATTTCCCAGTCCTGGTAACTGGTAACTGAGCGCACCTTCACATTTTCGTTGTTCTGACGCACCCGATTAAACTCCTTGGATGAGGATCAAAGCCGTCATGAGCTCTGTGGGTGTGTGAGAAAATAGGAACAACTATAGTTTGTGTGCAGCATGTTGGAGTTGCAGCACTGTAAGATGATGTTTGCTGTATGATGCCTTTCAGGAACAAGCAGCTCTTCGACGTCATGCTGCGGGAAATGCGCATTCCCATCACCAAAATAAGGTGCAAGCTAATTAATATGCAATGTTAATAAATGCTGTAATTAGACTATTAAATATTATTATTTGACTATTAAATAGTTATCCCATAAATAGACTGACAAAGTAAAAACTAGTGCTATAATGTTTAAACATGGTTTTCAAGCTTTTATAGCATCTGAGTGGCACAAATGACTAGCAAAAAACACTAGAATTATCCGCTTGCTCGTTAATCCATGGTTGCAAATTACAGCAGTCATTAACATGGTCATACCAGGAGTAAAACTATTACCAATCATTAGCAAACTAATAGACACTTATTAAGATGCTGTTTATTAGGGCATGTTCTGTAAGGGCACTTTATTCTTCATGAAAACAAGCCCTTTATGTTTTGGTGCCTATGATTTTACAGGGCAGATGGTGGCGTCTGCACTAATGACTTCATTATGCAATTAACCTCGGACCTTTTGGAACACAAGATCTCACGGCCAAGTCACTTTGACATGTCTTGTCTGGGAGTTGCATTTGTGGCTGGCTTAGGAATAGGTAAGATGCATTTAGGTACATATTGCATCCATTTTGTATGTATTGAAAAGGGATTTTTTTAGAGATTTTTTGTGGGTTGGCTATATCTGTTTTTGATTCACTTGAAGACTTCTGTTTAGACTGTTCAGTGTTTGTTTTGTGAACTATGTTTGCGATCATTCTCATGTATTAACCAATCTAACAGCAACTGTCAGTGTCTGCATAGTAATACATAATTTTTAGTTACAATCATTTAATTACACAAAGTCTGCCACACTGAATACGGTAGCAGACCTGATTTAGGGAATCTGGCTTTGTCACTGCTAAAATGCATCCCGACTGAACCCAGTTTGGCAGATGTCATGTGAGACACATCTGGATCTAAAGCCATTAAATAAAATATCAGATAACTTCCTCTTCTCCTCTCAGCCCAGTCCTCATGCCCCACATGACTTTGGTATTCAGTGTTCTTAAAGATAAGGGGTCAGACTTACTTCAGCTTGGGGATAAGGGTGCAAAAGTGGTGCACTGTCTGGAGTTCCCTGAGGACTGGGTAGTGTGTCAATGTGCCTGTTGGTTCCCCTGTTCATGCCAATTCATCTGCAGGCTACTGGAAGAGCAAGGAGGAGCTCAAGAAGCTGCATACCACGGACCGCATCTTCCTTCCCCAGTGCAGTAGAGGGGATGCCTACAAGGACAGCACCTCAAATCACATTCTCCAGAGCTGGGAGCAAGCACTGCAGCGCTCCATGCACTGGTACAGCCAGCCCTGACGCCCATGCTGCAGCTTCCCCCTCACCTTTAAAGCGATCAGTTTATAGCCTCACTGTCTAGGCAGTAGTTATGGACCGGCTGTGTAAAAAAAACAAAACAACTGTACTGGGATCTGCCTTCCAAGGTTGAGGAAGGAGGAGTATGGCTCAAACATAAGTCAGAGACTTGAGGTGGCTTGGAATCAAGACTAATAGAAGTAGAATCTCATCGGACAACGCTTAGGCTGACAGTGTCGCATTCCCGTTGTCAATGAAATTTAGGGTAACACTAGTCCTCATCTCTGAGTGGAAAGGTGGCCAATCATCATTTAAGAGATTTCCTACCTTTGTCTGCTACATTCTAATGGAACTTTGGTGATCACAATGTTACAAACTATTTGATGCTTAAATTAATTCCAGATTAGTTGGTAAAAATAAGGTCACTGAACTGTAACATGCCTTATTGGTGTGTACTAGAAACTGTGCTGCATTAGCTTGCTGTATATGGTTTTGTTTCTCATAAGACTACAGGCTACTGATAACTTCGCAGTGTTGACTGGTTTTGAATGACATGGAAAAAAGCCTGTCATTATTAATAGATGATGCCTTTTTGTGACCTGTTTCTTTTGTGGGGAACATTAATCTGGTGCCCAATCAAAGTTTTATATTGTACTTTTAACAAGAAAATGTAAGTGCTTTCCGTTTAGGTCTACAAGCAGACTTTTATGTATTTTTTTCAAGCTCTTTTCCTTTGGGAGCAGATCAGGCGAAATCCAGTGAGCCAAATTGTGTTCCTTCCGAATTCAAATTATACTCAGTCTCAACACTATCCTCACCATAAAGATAGTTCCACCTGTTTATATGAGAAACAGACTGCATAACCAAAATAGATGTAGCACCATGTTGCCAATGCAAAGGAAAGCACATATCTCTGAAATGGTAAATTCTCAGGGTGACAGGGATGACATTTTATAGTTTACATATATTGTATATCCTGGGTCTTATATATTTTATATATTGTATGTGCTTTGCGTGGACTTAAAAGAACAAAACTACTCGGAGTTCAGTTAGTTCCATATCGCAAGTGTTTGTTATTTATACATTAACAAAGCAAAAATTGATATGTATGAAATGTTTTGGATGGTGATGACAAATAAGCCCTTAATTCCAGGAATTATGTTCTTCTATCTTAATAGTCTAATTTAAAAAACAAAAGTCAGTCAAATGGGAAAACAAATACCATGTTCTTCAATGTTCAAAATGTGCTGTAGGATGCGTCTTAAGAATATTGTATCAAAACAGGTTTCAAATTTTGTTTGTGGAACACATCTCATTTCTCAATGCAAGTTGAAATATTCATGAATTAGTGTTTTTCAATTCTGCATGTTTTAAACTCTTCAAAAATATGATGAGAGGGAATTGTATTCCTCTTAGTGTTCCATCCAGATTACAAACTTCTAAGGAATGTGATTTCTCACACAAGGAATAAGTGCCCTTAACTGTAAATGGTGATACTGTTCTGAAAGTCCACTTTAGTATGTGGTTTCCTTTCCCTGACCATTATGTAATTGTTCTGTAATCATGATGTTACCATTGACCTATTTCTACCCTTTTTCAAAGTGTTGTACACAAATGTCAGAGGTCAGGGCAGTTAAGCATGGGGCATCTGTTATTCAGTCATCACCTCAGGTGTCACACAAGAGACTCAAATGTGCCACTAATGTTCAGATGTGGTCTGTGTTGGCAGCCATTTTTCAAAGTTTGTGCATCTTTGCTTAGGTCAGCTGTGGGGGTCTTGTCACAAACCAGGAACCTGCCTAATCTTTTTAACCTGTCAGATTTTCTTCTACTTTTACTTGTGCAAATCATTGGCTGCATTACAATATATTTTTGACATACTGATCCAGGCCTAAACTACATTTACTGCTCGAATTTACTGTGAACACTAAAATATAAGTGTACAGTAACTGAGCTCAACTGCAAACTGGCAGTATTATGGGAGTGTTTTTTAAAGAACTGCTTGTTGGTCATCTTGGTTAAATTCGTCTCTTTTTGTAGATTTGAAAAATAAGATTTATAACAAGACTACTAAATAAACTATTGTAATAGCACATGCAACATAGAGTAAGTTTATGTTCATTTTATAAATACGTAGCTGGGGGCTAGTTGTAGTTGGGACGAGGAGTTATTTAGCATGTTCTGAAATGTGTTAATGAAAAGTGAAAACCTTGAGAGCTGTTGTCTAATTTAATAAATGTACTTCAATGAATTAAGCTATAATCTTAAAATATGAGGCTAGATAATTTAACAAAATAAGGTTTGTTAGCCACAGTGGAAAGAAAATAGTAATTAAGACTTTATATTCTGTGGTGTTCTTTCCCATTTCAGAAGGCTCTAGTCTATAGAATCACCTTTAAAGTTTTATATTTATTTAATTTATATGATTTTTACGTCTATGTATGTTAGTGTAATTTTGGACCAAGTACATTAATGTAATGTTAGTCCATTATTTAAAGTCCAAAAATGTTATTTAAACGTTAGTGTGAAAAGGTTATTTTAACGTTAAACAAGGAATGTTATCTTAAATTGTGAAAACATTGCTATAACATTAGTCCCAGAGTGTTATTTTAATGTTATTGTTTAAATGTTAGTGTAATGTTAGTCAAAGAACATTAGTATAATGTTATTGCAAAAATGTTATTTTAACAGTCCGAGAACATTAATGTAATCTTACTGTGAAAATGTTATTTTAACATTATTTTAAAATCGCTAGTATAACGTTAGTCCAAGAACAGTATTTCAATGTCTGAGAGTGTTATTGCTGTTGATTCGATTTTATTTTTTAATTTTTTTTATTTATTTATTTTTTTTACATTTGATGGCTGTAGCTTGAAAATTAAAGTTGTTTCCAATGGTTTTCTTTGGGAGGATAGATGGATGAATGAAAGGACAGAAGGGGTGGATGGACAGTTGGCATCATGAAATGCATGTTTTGTGCTTGGGGTCAGCTTTTGAGTCCTTTCACCAAGTTTGATGGCTATAATCAGTATGTCAAATTTAGTTGTTCTGTTGTTACAGCTGGAGTTATAAAGTCAATGGGTTTCTATGGGAGGATCCGTTTCCAGTAGAAAGGAATTTGACATCAGCTGGAACTGCTCTGCTCAAGCTCTGCTTTTGCTCTCCTTTACATGGATACATCAGGCATTTGTTCCATGAACAAACTGAATGGATTTTAATTGAATGGATTAAAAATATTGGATGTTATCGTGACAAGATGGTGAAGTTATTGGCTGCTAGCTAGTTAGCCAGCTAAACGTTGATCTGCGGTGGACTTCATACAGCTTGTACTGAACCAAGGTTTTCCAACAGAATGCACAGCAAGTGACTCTGGACACTTTACCGACAACCTTCGTTTAACACTTGTGCATGTTATATGTGGGATTTTTCTAACCAAATCTTAGCTATTAGCTCTTGATATTATACTATGGCCTTGACGAGAAGTAGTACCCGAATGAAAGGCAGCTTCATCCGGCACCCCGATTAAGTGTGGTAGGCCCGGATGCCTCGAGTTAGTTACTACAACGTCAGGGGGCAGGCAGTGTGATTGCTGTGATCAGTGATTCCACAAGCAGTGTATGGGACTGACGAGTGATCAGTATGTTTGTTGAGCTTGCCCCCAGCAGGTGTTTAACTGTGTGGATTGTTGTTCTAGATTTGATACCTATAAATCTGGTTTATCATCTGCTTCGTTAGAAGCAGTACTAGCACGCTTGGATGTGTCCATTGGACTGTCTGCACGCTTGCAGTTGATGGACGACAAGTTATCTGTGTTGACAGATTCATTCTCTAGCAACTCTAGGCAGGCAAATAGTGTAGAGAATGTGGCCTTTCCAGTAGGAACAATAGTTCCAGTAGATTCAGATGTTCAGGACTTGGTACTTCCTTTGGCTGATAATGGTTGGATACCTGACATCAGTCAACTCCAATCTGGTTCAGATATGGACGAGGACTGTCCACCGGTCGCAACTAGCGGTCCAGAGACGACCAGCTAGAAAACCAAAACTCTGCTACGGAAGCTACTGCCAGGCCACCATGGATTGGTTGCGGAGAGAGTAAGAGTCTACGTAGGTGTACCAAACAGTGAAAGTGCTATGTGAGGGCCCCGACCAGTATCACCTGGGAAGGCTACAGGAATGCGAGGTTGATGTGTAAAAGGCTCTTGCGAGCCTCTTGGTTATGATATGAAAGTGAGCTAGCTGAGTCAGCTGCGGCGAACCCCAAGCAATTTTTCTCATGGGGGCAGAGTGGACTCTATTCCGGTTCTCTTGGTTGATGATGACACCCCAGTCACTACCAATTTGGAAAAGGCTTGTGTTTTGGGGAAACAATATGCCACTACTTTTGCATCAGAATCACCACTGCCATTACATATTTTGACTGCTTTCATGCCAGCAGATGGTAGGGTGCTCAAGGCCCTACAGGAACTGAATCCATCGAAAGCATCCGAGCCAGACGGATTCCATCCTAAACTCCTGAAGGAATTGGCATCTGAACTGTGCGTTCCTATGGCGGCAGTGTATCTGAAATCGTTCGATTCTGCTGCCTTACCTAAGGTCTGGCGGGAAGCTGTGATTTGCCTAGTTTTCCAAAAAGGTGAGAGAAGCCGACCAGTGAACTATAGGCTGGTTAGCTTGACCAGCATTATTGTCAAGCTAATGGAGAGGATCGTTCGTGAGCAGTTGTAGGATTACCTAACTAGGCACCATCTACTGAGTGATATTCAGCATGGTTTTCAGAAGGGATATTCCTGCCTGATGAACTTGCTGTCTGCCAAGGAGATGTGGGCCGACATGGTTGAGCAGGGCCATGCCATGGATGTAGTCTTTATAGACTTCTGCAAGGTGTTTGATAAGGTTCCACATCAAAGACTTTGTTTCAAATTGAGAACCTTTGCTATATGTGGCAGGTTGTTGGACTGGATCTTGGCCTTCCTCGACAGTAGAGAACAGTGTGTTCATATTGATACTAGCATGTCACCTAGGACTGTTGTTATTAGTGGGGTCCCTCATGGGTCTGTACTTGGGCCCATACTGTTTTCCTTGTTTGTGAATGATATCTCCGAGGCCCTGGATCTGTCATCCCTGTTGTTTGCGGATGACCTTAAAGTATGGGCTACTGTGGACAAGCCTGAGGGGAGCAGATAACTTAGAGTGCCCTAGATCGGCTCTGGGGTTAGTCGGAGATATGGGAGCTACCGATCAACTGGGAGAAGTGCTCTGTACTGCATGTCAGTCCCAAATTGCCTGTAACAAGTTATCAGCTCGGAACAGTTAATATCCCCTCCGTCAGCCAGATCAAAGACCTAGGCTTCACCCTTTCTGGTGATTTCAAGGCTAGTAAACAATGGCAGGATTCAGCCTCGAAAGGTTTCTGTGTTCTATGGATGGTTTGTAGGGCCTTCGGTAAAATCACAGGTGAAATATTTGTTATTATATTCTCAGCGTTTGTCAGGCCACACCTGGAATATTGCATTCAGGAACTCCCTCCCTGAGGACGTCGTCATGGCACCCACAACTGCAGCTTTCAAGCAACGATTGGATGCCCTTTCCCTGCATTTACGGATGTTCCCACATGCATAGTCCATCTCTTCCTCCTTTACTTCTGAGCACACTTTTTTAAAAATGTTTTCTTTTGTTACATTTTTCTTTTGGCTTTGCCTTCATTTTACTTATGACCCATCTTCCCCCTGCCCACTTAATTATTTTCCTTTATGCGATGGGTGCCAGTGGGGACAGCTGTCACTGGTTGCGTGGGCCTTAGTGGATGGGATGTGGTTGACTGTGCGTACTACCTTGGTTCCTAGGTACCGGATAGCGGCACTCTGCCAATCCCAATGATGCGCAACTGGAGGAACAATCACAGGATTTTTTTCCCAACGTTCTATTCCCCATCTGAATCTGATTGGGGGGATGAATGAAAGAATAGAATAAATGAGTAGAAGAAAATAAAATGATGTGAGGCAGAGGGGTTATTTAGCTGAGAGCTAATTGACTGTGAGGTAGGTGACTGTGAAGGCTAGGTTGATGGCGCAGTTGAAGCTAAGGGGTTATTTAGCTGTGGGGGTTAATTCGGGTTGGCTGTGGGGTTAGTTGTGGTTGAATGGTTATTTATCTGTGGGAGTAGTTGATGAAGGCAATTTGGCTGATAGTTGCTTGTTGTGAGGCTATAGGGTTTAATTTGGGTTGAGGGTAAGTTTAGTCTGATGGGTTGTTAAGATGTCCCTGTAATTGTGGTTGAGGGCTTGAAGGAGAAAGACGGTCTGTGCGCGTGTCCCGTGAAACTGGCCTAACGTGACATCACTGCATTTTCGCTTTATGAACGTTCTGTCAATCATTCCCTGTGCAAAATGTCGACGCAAAGGCCGAGCTTTCCCAAAAGCCCGGGCACACTATTACTATCTACGTTTGTGCAGAATTTCGTGCTACTGCGATAAAAGCCGCGGATGCTGAAAACGGTTAAAGTTTGCGAATATTATAATAAAAAGAAGAAGAGGAAGAAGAACCAGAACCAACATCATAACTGGGGCTGCTGAAGGAAGCAGTTGGTTGACGGTGTTGTCAACCATTGAGTAGTGGGTGGGTCGAGAGAAAAAATGGCTACCCTGTCTGTAAGCGAGCCACAAGAGATGGAAGGTGAGATTTTTAAAAAATCCAATTATTGCGGTATTTGTTGTTGATGTGTAGTAGAGCGAGGGTTATTCTGTTCACGTTGCTTTTGTTTGTAAACTCGGGCATTTTTTTTGTTGCTGTCAGTATTTAAGTCATTTCATACCATTCATTCAAGTTGCGGTGTGCGATTGTTTACGTTCAAGGCTGGCTAGCAAGCAAGCTGGGTGGTAGCTAGCTAGTGTAACACTTACACCTATGTTGAAACCTTTGGCATCCGCAAACCTTTATTTTTAACCCGTTTTTCATTAGATACAAAAACACCTGGCGCAGAGTTAGTTTTTTTCTTTTTACGGAGGGACTGGATTTTACATTACCCATATAAACCGGATTGTTAAATCCGCATAAGTAACGTTAGCTATGTGCTGATTTTACCAAAATAGCTAAGATAACTAGCTAATCCACGTTAGCTAGCCAGCTAGCTGGACGTTATGCAGTTATACAGCTAGGTTATACAGCTAGGTTAGATAGCTAGACACCCTGTATGTCCGGTTCATTTGAACAGAAACTGATCGTGGCAAAGAAATTGGTTATATGTGGCTACGCCAGTAGCCAACGCTAGTTATATCGGATCCACCTAGTGCTAGCTAACAGCTAACTACCTATTTGGTACAACGTGCATGGGGTAAAAAATAAATAAATAAATAAATATAACAAAAAAACTTATATACATACATACACACGTATATATACATACATATACACACCTAAGAATTTGTCATCTTGGGTAGACAGCTACCGTTAAATAACAAACTTCAGAAATGTTGCCTTCGAGGGTTCAGCAAGATTTAAGCTAAAGCTTTCACTGTTTGGGTGTTAAGTTGACAGGAGGGGAGAGTCTGAGGAATCTGGTGATGATGAGACCAAGAGAAAGAGCCTTAATGGAGAAGTTGACCTCCAGCAAGCCTCGACAGGTGACTCCCTCTTAATGCTATATCCGAACTGTGGAGGAATCGCCCTCTCAATATTTTGTTCAACTCTTTTTATGGCATTTCCTTAGCTCCAGAGGAGTCGCCTGTTGACATGGATACCATAACCCTTGACCCTAATGAAGAGGTGAGCTGGAAAGAAACACCCCACTCCTATAAAATTATTTTAGTAATTACTCCTCCCTTTAATATCTACAGCATGAAATGTTTGAAAATAAACATAAATGGTTTGTGCATCCTACTAAGGTTGCCAAATAATTATGCCAAATGTCAGATATTTGCTTAATAGAAGAACTCTGAGGAAATGTAGCTAAGAGTTAATAGAAAAAGGTGCAGGTGTACATAGAGTTAGGATGAATATAACGCTATATTAAAGAAGACAAAACATATTTTATCCAAGTAGTTTTGGGTGCAATAAATTAATTCCCCTCGTCTCAGGATGTGGATTTGGTCCACTGCCGAATTGGGAAGATTGAAGGACTTGAAGTCTTGCAGAAGGCTAAGGTGAGTGCTTCAGTACTGGCCGGCCCTCAAAGGGACGAATAACATCCGTTCCAAAGGTTATATTTATATTTTAAATATTTTTACGTGTATATTAATAACATTTTATTGCACGTTATGCACACCCAACAAACACTATAAATAGGTTTCTCTTTAATGATAGAAGCAAGAACTAGCAGGATTTTAAATATAAGGTGTATTGGGTTTTTTTTTTTTGTTTCTGTTGGAAGACTCTTTCTCTTAGACAAAACCTCATCAAAAGGATTGAGAACTTGGAAAGCCTTGTTTTACTCCGCGAACTGGATCTCTATGACAACCAGATTCGAAAACTGGAGAATCTGCATGCCCTGACGGAAATTGAGTGAGTTAATCACATTGTGAACAGCATGCTTTTGCTCAGCTTGTTCATGCACACAATTTACACCAAGTGAATTGATCCTAATTGAAGACCTCTTTTAAGAACAGTTTTTTGCTATAAGTATATGAATCTTCTGACTGTGAATCTGATAGGCAGCTAGATGTATCCTTTAATCTACTGAGAAAGATTGAAGGTTTGGAACAACTAACAAAACTCAAGAAGCTCTTCCTCCTGCACAATAAGATAACAAACATCACCAACCTTGAACACCTCACTGACCTTCGAATGCTGGAGCTTGGATCCAATCGTATCCGGGTGAGGAGCTTTAAAGATTACTACTTTTTAGCCATGTATACTGTATGTATGGTGCCAGTGTGGGGAAGTAGGCAGTGGGGACATACTTGATTCTGTGTGTGTGTTCTCCTTCTAGATTATTGAGAATCTAGATACTCTTTCCACTTTGGATAGCTTGTTTCTTGGCACCAATAAGGTCACTCAGCTCCAAAATCTGGATGGGCTGCACAACCTGACAGTCCTCAGTATTCAGGTACTGCCAGGCACTCAGAGTTACAGGCACTGTGGCACTGTGAGAAGTTGCATTCATTTTTTTTTTTTCATCCAACTCCCCCTGCTGCTTGACAGAGCAATCGCATCACAAAACTAGAGGGACTTCACAACCTGGTTAACCTGAGGGAGCTCTATTTGAGCCATAATGGCATTGAGGTCATTGAAGGCCTGGAGAACAATGTAAGTCCAGCATGGGCTCACTGGCTTTATGGTGAATTCATGGATGTTGCATTAACTTTATCTTTCTTCTGTGACACAGAGCACCTCTGACTGTAGCCATAAAAAGTCCTTTCTGGATGACTATACAAAATAATTGCATGTTATCATTTATGTGGTGTTAACATAGATTTGTCCTAATGGTTATACTAAAACAAACAGACAAAAAAATAAGTGTGAAAAGCAGGATACAAGGCCACCACATCCTTTAATAACTGCCTAAAGCAGTTTGAAAAGCACTGTGTAATCCAAACATCTTCCTCTCCTATTTGAAATTATCTACAGCACCTTGACTCTCAAAGGGAGTTCATGTCTCTTTAGACTTCTCTTCATGTCCAAAATGTTTTTTCTTTTTGGGATCCGTTTGCCAGAATATCTAGAGTCTCTGTTCCTACTGCTCTTTCTCCAGAAAAAGCTGACAACTCTGGACATTGCAGCAAACCGGATAAAGAAAATTGAGAACATAAGTCACCTCTCAGAACTTCAGGAATTTTGGGTAAGTATATAGGTGCTGAGTGAGTAGTCATCAGGTGGAATTTCCCTCCTGAGTTTGAAGTAGTCAATGGGCCCATTGTTGTTCTTCAGAGTGCACTCTACCGCATCTCTCAGCCATGAGCCACAGAAACCTTTTTGCAATTGCAGCAGGCACTGGGCTGTAGAGCCTGTTTCTGAGATACCATTATTGATCACTTGGGTTTCAAGCTGGGTATTGCCCCTGATTATCTGCAGGAGTCAAATTGCAATTGTCAGAACAAAGGCAATTGAAATTAATGTTTATAGATGTTGTCAGTGAATGAATGTGTAATAGCATGCTGTGCATTGTGTGTTTATAGTATGTTTTTGCTGCACTGCAAAAGCTGTCTGCTATATATGATGCACTTTTGTATTACTTTGTTGATGTGTAAAAGGAAATTTCAAATTATTTAGACATCTAAAATCAAGACATCTAAAATAAATTTTGGGCTTATGTAACCTTTAAAATCCCCTGTCATCTTTGTGTCTCAGATGAATGACAACCAGATCGAAAACTGGAGTGACCTAGATGAGCTGAAGAATGCCAAAGGTCTCCAGACGGTGTACCTGGAACGAAATCCCCTGCAGAAAGACCCTCAGTACAGGCGCAAAATCATGCTGGCGCTGCCCAGCGTCAGACAGATTGATGCCACCTTTATCCGCTTCTGACCTCATGCAATCCGGCACGTGATGCACAGTGCCAGTACCTTCTCTCCATAAACCTCGTGTGTCACCTTCATCTTCAGCTTGCCCCCCCCTGCTGTCCTCTCACTTCCCATTCCTCCCCCAGTACCCTTCTTTTCATCAGCTTTAGTCAAATAAAATGCACAGCACGCTTATGGTGGCCCACACACGGTACCCTTTATTTTCTGACAGACACACACACGCACGCACACGCACATGCCCTTCTTGACCTATGCTTTTTTTCTGCTAGCTTGATCATTTCATTTGGCTTGAAGGTGGTGACCCTGCTCATTCTGACCTGAGAAGAGAAAGCATCTGGTGGCTGCACGTGGTCAGCATGGTGGTCGTCTTTTCCCTTCACATGTGTGTTGGGAAATGACTGCACTGTCATCAACTCACACACGCACCTTTTTCTTACCACACAGTTTAACATGATGCTTGGTTTGATATAATCTTTCTTTCTTTTCAGCCTTAACCTTTCAATCAAATTTAAGAATATCTTTGACCAGGTTTTACAGATCAAAGAACGTTTCATCAAGGCTTTGCTCTGTTCATATGTAGATACATTGCATAAGAATTTAATGAGTGTTTTTGTGTGCGTATGCATGTGGGTGCATGCATGTTTAGGCAGATGTGCGTGCGTGCGTGCGTGTGTGTGTGAGAGAGAGAGAGAGAGAGAGAGAGAGAGAGAGAGAGATCCATATGATTTGGTGGACAGTATTGTAATGTGATTGACATCGTTGAAATTATGGGATAAAATGGATCACACTCCATAGCTAAAAAGCACTGAACGGAGTCTGAACGGATTTGGCTGGGTGCACTCATATTTAACATTGATATGTGAAGTCTTACTTGAGGTTTGACAAATATGGCATTCTTTGCCCTTGATTTGTGCAACAGCTTTATTCAGTAATAATTCAATAATACTGCATTATCTACCTGAATGGGAACATTTTAAAGCTACAGTCAGTACCTTGAAGATTGTTGTAAATCAGGATGTAGCTTTTATAGTGAAAATGCTGCTATAGATAGTTTGGGTTTCTCAATGTAAATTGGATGTTTCACAAAAGTATTGATGTGTTTTGTCCATACACATTTAAATCATCTAGGAGATATCAGCCTCACTTCTTTTCATTATAGACTTTATAGATGTAGATACATGAAATAAGTGCATATTTAAATAAAAAATTTAAAAGGGTCATATTGTTTGATACAAGTGTATTTTAGATCTTAAAAATATACTGATTGTGGCTTTAAAAATGTTCAAGGGTTGATATAGGTAGGTGGGTTTTAAGAATAATTGGATAGGGCACATACAGTAAAATGGTAGGAAAGGAGGGTTTTATTTTCTTAGTGGGAGTATAGATGGAATGGTTTCAGTGGGTAATTTTACCATTCCTACTGAAAATGACTCCATCAGAACAGAGGGAAAGATCTGCAAGGCCTGCTGAGTACTGGTGCTTTTGTAAGAAAAGCCCACTGCTCAATTCAAAATAACTGGTTTGTTGAGTATCAGAGTTTATGCTAATCTCTGCAGAATCATGGCTTCGTTTTGAGTTTCCTGATATTGTCCATGAACACAACCTAGATCACAGAGCCTGTCTAACGTGTTACTCAAGCAAACCAGTTTTATTTAGGATTTGTTTGAGTTAGCTTTTTTCTTACATTTATTATTTTGTTTGATTTTTAAAAAAATTGTTTTACAATTGCTTGTTTTGAACTGAATGTATTATAAGCAACAAAATAATAAACTTAATTTAAAAGGTGGTCATAGAGGTTTCACTGAACACAATACTAATGCTAGAAGTATTGAAATGGCATGGTCTAAATATGAAATATATTTAATGACCGACCCTTTTTTGTGGTCTCCATTAACCGTTATAAACATATTTACACAAAGTCTATGACTAGTAAAATACAGTTATGTTGAAATTAATAAAAATATGTCGTAATCATACAACCGTGTGGACAAATATTGTGTTGAAGTCGGTTCCTTGTATATATCTTAAGATCTTAGAATTTTATCGGTTCAAACTCGATGCTGAAAGGAAATGTCATCTAGAGTGTCATTTGGAAACATCAATATTGCCGTTGAATTGATAACCTGCGCGCTCTGTCCATTTGTGGCGCTGCTTGTCTGTGTCGGCATACGCGGAAAGTATTTTGAGAAAAGCTGCACAACCCCTTTCTTGCAATTTATAGTAAACGATGTGACATGGCATCCGTTTTTGTAACGTATTTCAATAATTTAAACGGTTAAATCTGGGTTATTGGGGTTTTTTGTACGTGGACTACATTAACCAGAATTCTATTGTAGTGACGTACATGATTCCGTGAGCTAAGAGACTGTGATCATTGGTCAATAGCCCGCCTGCGTACTGCTCTGTTGTTGACAGTGGCGGCAAGATGGCTACTCTCGGAGATGCATCAGCCCCGGGGCTGAATGGGTTAATTCAACAGTTTACTGCCATAACTGGTAAATATTAGGATTTTTTCACTTGTCGGGATTTTATGCTCTCATAATCTTGTAGCTGTAGAGCAAAGTAGTACTGGAAAAATAGTAAACAGTTAAAGAGAACCTGGAGGGGCATCAGTGCCTACTGCCCCCTCTGTCATACACGGGAAAAATACCTGGCTGTATAACGAAGGGAGCTAGCTAAGGCTAGCCGCTAATCTACTTGATATACATTTAAGCAAGTATACGTTATAAATAAAATAGGAAGTGAGCGACCATGCGTAAAGTGTAATTGCAAATATATGTCTAATCTACACATGTATACACCTTGAAACTAAACTTGGAGAGGCTACCACTGGAGATCGCTACTTCTGGCGAAATTGACGTAGGTTAGCTAGCTGTCTACATCACTTTCTGAAAATACATTGTTGCCACTAAGTTAAAAAGCATGGGTGGTAGGTTCCTAGGACAAGACAATTTTGTGGTCGGCTAGATCATGCTACAGGTTGACTGTATGAATGCTTGCGCGTTGAAATCGTATTGTGCATTCAGTAACTTCCCCAGCTGCAGAGATTTGGTGAGTATGAGTGCGATACAGCGAGCTAACGCACAACATGGCGGGTTTGTAAAGGCTGATATATACAATTATCCAGTTTGTGTGGGCTTCTAAACTAAAGTCTGAAGTCTATGAGCACCACGTGCCGTTTTTATGTGCCCAGAGGCTGTCAACGAAGCACTCCTGCGGATTTGCATGCATTGAAAACGTGTGCCCAAAAATACAGCGTACTTCACTTGGAACTTTCACTTGTGTTGCTGGTCAAAAAAATATGAAGCCATGTTCTGCTACTCGCCACTTCTTTTCGTGAGGGGAAACGCTACGGTGCTTGTTCGCATGCGCATAGCAAAGGGGCGGGTGCTAGTCCATAGAAAGAAAAAAGGATGTCTATGGTTTCGTCCCAGTTTGTTTCTTCCATGCAGGACGGTGGGTGGCCGGTGGCCTCCGCCCCCCGCCCCTCACTTCACCCTTAATATTGTAACCCTTCTGTTGTTCAGCCAGTTTTTACGCTTATGTAAGTTAAGTGTAAGGTGTTCATTACAACGCCATTGCATCATAGCGGTTAAATTACGGCTGTAATAAAAAAATAATAATTAAAAAAAACACGTTGTAATGGACATGTAATTTTCTGCTTCTAGTTTTATAATATTCAGGCAATTCCAATGTGATTTCATGCATGTGTCCATGTTTGTTCATAGGAGCCACAGAGAGTGTAGGAAGACACATGTTAGAGGCATGTAACAATAACCTAGAGATGGCAGTCACCATGTTTCTAGATGGAGGGGGCATCACAGAAGAGCCCAGTACAAGCTCCAGTTCAGCTGGTTCTTCTGGCAGCAGACATCACCATGTAGGGTAAGTCAGTCATTCATCGACTGGTAGCAGCATCTGATTTCCAGTGGTGATGTGTTTTTGTGGTGAGATGTTGCTGTCTGTGTAATCGGAGACAGTTTGTTTGAATTGTGTCCTTTTTCCCAACAGGGATGATGTACGAGCACCAATCCCTCAGAAACAAGACATCTTAGTTGAGCCAGAGCCTCTGTTTGGAGGTACTCGTCATCTCTCTCAGGTGTAAAGCAACTTCGGGTCTTTACCTCATTTATTTACCTCTATCTCTTTGCTCGTCTCTTTGTCCTCTGAAGTACCAAAAAGGCGAAGACCAGCACGGTCCATATTTGACGGCTTCCGGGACTTCCAGACTGAAACCAGTAAGTTCAGGAGCTGCTAAAAAGAAGACCTCACTAATTCTGCAACATGGCCTGGAGCTTTTGTGCATGTGCTAAACTGTCTGTGGAACACACACACACACACCTGATTTAGATCAATGTTTAATTTTTGCTGCTGTATGTATGACTCCAGTCAGGCAGGAACAAGAATTAAGGAATGGAGGTGCTGTGGACAAGAAGCTCAGCACCCTTGCTGACCTGTTCCGCCCCCCCATCGAGCTCATGCACAAGGGCAGCTTTGAGACGGTGAGGCATTCATAACTTTGCTCATTTAGCCAGGTTAAGCACATCTATGTATTTTAGTTTAGCATTTTAAAAGCACAAATATGAAAATTTTCAGATTTAAATGTGTTTCTTGACCACGTGCATTGCAGATGTTTTGTAGACGTGTCAGGTGCTAGGGTACAGCTACGCACTTGTGTGTCTTTTTGAAACATTTGTGTCACACGTTTGAGGATGCGGCTTCTCCCTAAACTGATTTGTGCTTGACTTTGTAAACTGCCAGGCAAAAGACTGTGGTCAGCTGGAGAACAAGTGGCTTATGATAAACATCCAAAACGTTCAGGACTTCGCCTGCCAGTGTCTAAACAGGGATGTGTGGAGCAACGAGGCAGTCAAAACCATCATCAGAGAGCACTTCATCTTCTGGCAGGTATAGAGTATATGCTCAAGCAAAGACTATGGTATTGACTTTATCCTTTATCTTTTTCATGCATGTAATTGTGAATTCACCCCATGTGCCATGTGTGTAAACAACTGACTCTTGTCATATAAGCTTTCATGCTGATTGGACAACAAAGTTCCACCTCTGCATCATCAAAGATGCAATATAAAATAATAAAAAATAGAGGCAGAGAGATGTTTTGGGCTTTTTCCTTATACAAAAAGATGCTAGTTCTATTCAAAAGCCCAACTGCCAAGCTATGCAGGCAGAAGTCATCATGCATTTGAAATGTGGCTTAAAATTATGTTCACATACAATCAGGACAAGTGTTTAACAAAGCACATTTGTATCATGGAGTGAATCATGGAAGGAGATGCAAATTCTGAGAGGAGTGACATTTATAAAGGAAAAATCCAGAATCATGGTCATAAAAAAGCTCCAGGGTCATAGAGCCAACACAGAGGGTTGCAGGATACATGATAAACAGAAAATGAGGAAGATGACTAAACAGACTAAATAAAAATGTACAAGACAGAACACAGCTAGAATAGGAACACAGGCAACTTAAACGCAACAGGGCTCAGTACATCCAGCTATGAACAATGAACACAGTCACAATGACCAGCAACAAGATTAAAGAAACAGGGCTTAAATACATGGTATATCGAGGAATAAACAAGATACAGGCGATACAAATGATGGGTGAAGAAAATAAAACACAGAAGCAAAACAAAGACAAGGAAACCATGTAGACAGAGACGCTAGGGAAGGCCAATAGTGATAACATAACACCACACGCATACCCAAATCCATTTAATCATTATAACATTAAAAATAAGATGTATGGAGATACCTGATCATTGAAAGCTTTAAAAAAACAGACACATTTTAAAGTCAATGTGATATGGAAATTATAGCACATTTTTTCCTTCTGTAATGTTATTGACATTATATTGTCAAAAGTATATAGATAACTGACCATCACACATATGAACTTGTTGGACATCTTGGATGACAAAGTCTGGTTCTCAATCTTTCCAAATGTGTTCAGAGGGGATGAGTTCAGGGTTTTGTAGAGGCCACTGGAATTTCATCACACCTAACTCAATAAACCATGCCTTTTATGGACCTTTATTTGTGCACAGTCATGCTGGAACAGGAAAGGGGCTTCCAAAACTGCTTCCACAAAGGAAGCATATCATTGCCTAAAATTAACATTGGCATTAACATTACCTGGAACTAAGGAGCCTAGTCCAAACCCAGACAATTATCCCTCATTCACCAAATTATGCATTCCAGTAGATAATGTTCTCCTGGCATCCACCAAACCCAAATATGTCCATCGCTGCGAGATGGTGAACTATGATTCATCTCTTTGGAGAGCACGTTTCCACAGCTACAGAGTCCAATGACATCATGCTGTATAACACTCATGCTGATGCTTGGCATTGTGCATAATTATCTTAAACATGTGTGCAACTGCTCAGCTAATTGGCCAAAAGTCATTGCATATTGATAGAAAATTACAAAAAAGCAACATTTGTCTAACTGATGAATCATATACAATGATGAAGGACGTTAACTTCCTAGTAAAGGAATCCAGCCTTACAGCTTTATTGATACAATGCCAACTTCTTGCATTCATATTCATGGTCTGAATATCCTACTAATTTTATTTAACTGTTGTTTTCACTTGCTTGTGTTGGTTTGCAGAATGAAAAACTGAACTGTTTATTTTCCAAGGTCTACCATGACAGCGAGGAGGGTCAGCGCTACATCCAGTTCTACAAGCTCAACAAGTTCCCTTACATTTCCATTCTAGACCCCCGTACAGGTGAGACACGTGAAGGAAAACTGGAGTACTGCCTTGCATTGTGCCATATTACATATTTTTTAAAAAGTGTAATATGCAGTACCTAGGTGGTGAAAAGTTTGGTTTGAGGACTGTTGCGTATTTGGTACCTGTGTCAAGTCATTCACATAGTTATATCACTGCCTTGATAATATTTCTTTCTTACTGTGACAAACAGGTCAAAAGATGGTAGAGTGGAACCAGCTGGATGTTTCTGCATTCCTAGACCAAGTGACAGGGTTTCTGACAGAGCATGGCCAGCTGGATGGGTTGTCCACTCAGCCTCCTGCCAAACGAGCCCGTTCAGTAAGTTCAAAATCACACATCCTTGAGCTGACTCTGTGAAGGAAAGTAATTGTTTGACTCACTGAGTTTTTAAGCAGTCTCCATCAGTGTTCAGGTTAAGTGGTCGAACTGTTCGTCCTCCGAACTGTTTTCCCTTGAAACCAGTAGTTGTTTCTCTTGCAGGAGAGTTTGATTGATGCGAGCGAGGACAGTCAACTTGAGGCAGCGATCCGAGCGTCTCTGCAGGAAACGCACTATGAGTCGACTCATGTCAAGCAGGAATCGCGCTCCGACGATGAATCGGACGCCGAGGCCTTCTCCGACAGTGAAGGCCTCATTTCGGTCGATGGCTCGGACAACGAGGGGGCAGGCGGGGAGGACTCTTTGGACAGTCGTGCGCCATCAGACCCAGTTCTTCTAACCACTCAGCCCAGCAGGCAAGAAAGTCCTGCCCACCACAGGAAGAGTCCACACAAAGAATCCAACCACAGAAAAGAGGAGGGCAAGAAGAATCAGCCGGAACCTCCTGGGCCCAGCCACAGACGGCTAGAGGCCCAGCAGACACGAGAGCAAAGCCACAACTCTACAGCACCCCACACCTCCCAGTCTGCCAGTATCAGCAGTTTAGAGATCGAAGACAATGGTATGTAGGCTATCCGCCTCTCCCTTAATCAGCTCAGTCCATCTCCTGAAAATTGTATAGCATTGTGGACTTCAGAATGTGCTATGAATTTATTTTTAATATTTAGGCTCTGTAGGGGTGAGAGAAGTTACTTTTGGCTGTGTTTTGACTGTAGGTCCAAAAGCCCGCCTAATGCTGAGGTACCCAGATGGCCAGAGGGAACAGATAGCATTGTCTGCTAATGCAAAGCTCTTGGTGGGTATAAGTTCAGAATTTGTTTTGTTCTGCACTCTTGAGGTAACTGCTTTATGTAATGAGCTTGTGTAGTTATTGAATGCTATTCTGTATTCAGTATTAATATTAGAGAATTTGGGCCAGTGGGGATTAATTTGAACCAACAAAGAACTAGATGAGACAATAACAGAGATCACATCACATCACAGCTTTTGCCCTTTGTTAGCTGATGATGATGTTTGTGGGTGGAAAAAACACTCAACATTTACAAGCAAAAGCTGAAAAACTAGAAGAGTTAGAAGCTGGGGTGGTATTATCATCTAAATGGATAGAATGGCCGCAGGTTTTGGTTCACACCATTCAGGAACATGCACAGTACAATTAATAAGTTGTTTGAAGATGTGCAACAGATGTGTACATGTCTAGTTGGAAGGAAGACATGTAACCACAACTAGATCTTAATAAATAAGAGTGCCTGCCACTGGTTTACACCAATCACATCTAAGTGGTACACAATGCATTGTCAACAAGTATATTATTTTCTGATAAATGGAAATAGCTTTATTATTATTACCAGATCATAACAGCCAGTAACATAGTGCACCATTTTTGTTTGCTTGCATGGTTACTCAAACTAGTACACATACCTGAAAAAGTTTTTGATTTTCTTTTCTCAAATGCAACCTGTGTGTTTGAAATATAGAAATAAGTTATGATTGGTGTGTTGCATGACATTTTGTATGCACAAATGCTGAAATAACTGAGGTGGGAGCTTTTTGTTTGCCTGCTATCTGTTATTTTTAAGTTTCACTTCACCAAATGAGATTTATTTAGTGATAGTATTGACAGATCTTTTGTAAGTTTCCATGATATTTAGTGAAGCACATTAGGCTAGTTTGCACATGTAGACTTTAGCTCATATTGTTCTTTCTAATAACATTAAGCACTGAATGAGTAATGTAGTACTGGAATGTGTGCAGATGACTTAAGTGTATGTACACGTTAGTAGGTGGCTCTGTTAACCTTACAGCTACATATCCATCTACAGCCTACTAGTTCTGAGCTACAGCTCCGTTCCTCTGCCTCATCCTTGTGTTCAGGCCAGCGCATCAGAGTAAATACTCGCCCTTTCTGATTATACCCACCCATCATTCAGTCCTTTTAAAGCCCTCTGACACTGTTTGACATTGTTAATAATTTTAGTGCAACTATTACTCATTGCACTTCATTATTGTCACAGAAATTCCACATTAGTGTATCCCTAGTAACATCTGACTTTAAACACTGATTCATTTGCAGGGTAGTAGGAAATACATTTGGCTTATTGCGAGTCTCCCCCAGAATTCCTGAGGATATCAAATGACCTCTAATTTCATACTGCAGTGGGGAACATTGTTACTTATAATAACCGTACGATTCTGTCCACATTCCCTGCAGGCCCTGGTGAGACATGTCCAGTCGAAGGGTTACCCAAACGAACGTTTCGAACTCGTCACCAACTTTCCCCGACGGAAGCTTGCCCACTTGGACTATGAGATCACGCTGCAGGAAGCAGGGCTGTGTCCGCAGGAGACTGTGTTTGTGCAGGAGAGGAACTAGCCCCTCCCTTTGCTCACCCCTCCTCTGCTGCCCTGTCCTCCGCGCTCCTCAGAGATGGGACGGACCATGCCCTCTTACTCCTGGTCCTCTTCCAGAATGCCCTGGCAAATGGCCCACTGTAGATGGACCACAGTTCATATTTATTTGTGAATAACTCAACGCCCACCTACTCAGTCTGTGGCTCTTCCTGCTGGCATTGGTTTTCAAGCAGTGTGGAACAGGTTGAGATAAGATAATACTGAATGCCCAGTAAACAGTAACAATAAAGTACAAATTTTGATGTTGCCTGACCCCCACCCCCCAAGTGACTTCAGACTGATTGACAGATGGCTATATTTGGCGAACACAACCCCTTGCCCTCTTTTTAATCATGAACTCAACGTTCTTCAAGGTCTTGAACCCTTTGCTCGTTTGTGGTCTACAGCTATGTTTTTTTTTGGTGACACATCAAGCTGGGGTCAATGGACATGGGCTCAGGTAATGTAGGGGTGGGTCTTTGGACCTTCTAATATAAAATCTGCACTGTGCAGGGAAGGGGTAGGGCGTTACATTTAGTTATAGTGAGTTTCTGTCTGTTTCTCTTTTTATATGCTGCATCATTTCCACAAAAAATGTTGATTCTCAAATATAACCATGAAAAAGGGACATGAACCCTAATTGTGTGCTTGATTGTTTAATTCCTTCCTTCGTCATGTCCATACAAAATTCATAAAATTCTTATTTGGCGCTATTGAATGTCACAAAGAGGTGTGTGAATCCACAGTGATTATGATATTGCAGTTCTAAGAACATGTTGGTTGGTGCTCCTGGAAAGGCTTGAGGGGTAATTCACAAAGTAGAATATAGCTGTATAACTTTAGACAAAAGTCAGGAAAGTCAGATAAGAAGGAAGGGACAATTCTATTGGAGTTAAGGGAAGTAAGGGACAGTCCTATTAGACAATATAAGTTAAAAATAAATAAATAATGTTACCTATAGTAATAGTAATAATATTTTTATCTGAAAGTCTTGCTTTTTGAATCACCCCTAGTTAAAAGGTGACCTGGTAAGCCTCTTTGCAATCCAGACTAAATCCAAGATGTACCCAGTGTCACTATTGTCTGTTCTTAGATTTATCTGTTTACCTCCAAATGTTTTGAGAAACATCAGCAATTCTCCATAACTGGTGCCTTAAATAACTTGATGGCATGAGTAAACAAGCAAACAAACAAAAAAACACGGTGGACATGACCAGCAACGATCAACAGGATATGACCATGTTTTAAAGTGTTCTCAAACCCAAAATCAGTGAAAGCCTCCAGAGTGCAGAAACATGGAACCTCCTGTGCTGTTCACAGCATACAGTCCACATAATCATACATACATTCCCTGAAATAAAATGTGATGATCTATGCTTTTGCCAAATATTGGGCTTTATAGCTCAAATCTAATCTGCATTGTTCTGGCACAAAGGGTAATATACAGTAAGGTATAGTTTAGGGCCCAATTTGGGAGGAACAGCAATCTATGTTGCCGTACATGTACAGATAAGTAAAATAAATAAGTAGATGTAGCTGCCTGTCAAATAAGTGATGTAATCGGAGTGACCCCCGCCCCTCCAGGTCATTGTCAATGTACTTTCATTAGAACAAACTAACTAGCCCAGGACAAGATTGACATTCTAGTGTGGTGTCTCAGACTAACTTGATTCCATTCACCTCCCCTGCAGCAGCTCTAGACATTAGTGTGGAACTCATGGAGAGTGGAATCTATTCCTGGTGTAATCTGATCTCCAAGTGGTCAAGAGCAAACTGAATATTGGATTATATAAAAGGGTCCCAGACCCACTTCTCTGTGCATATTCTCAGCAGCCAGTTAATGTGTGACTTCACCTGCTTGTAGGAAGTGTGGCAGGCAACATGGTGAATCAAATAGTATATCCTGCATCATTATACAAATACTTCTGATGTGCATTAATCATATTTTGACAGGAAATCTCCTAAATAGGTCCCGTTTACTTATAGGACATATGCTAGTTTGAGGGCTCCTATTGGGCGAACTTTAATCTCTTTAATATGTAAACATCTCCAAATGCATGACAATGCTCACTGAAAGGATAAGTAATTTATGTTATAGGTAAACCTGATGATACAAGGAACATAATTCAGAAGACATGGTAAATTAAAAGTTATACAATTACTCAAAACATTCAGATTTCTGCCAAGCCATAGGATTTTATACATAAATAAAGACATTTTTATTTATATTTATATATATACACTGATCATCCACACCATTATAACCATTGCATTTACAATACATTTATGGCACTTAGCAGACACTCTTACAAAAGTAGTAAGAGTAACTTACAAAAGTGCTTTGTCATTTCCTCATATAATATATCCTAGCAAGTAGAATAGAGTATGTGATTATCTCATTACAATTGTACCTTTAAAGGGGATTAAACAGTAAGTGAATAATCAGTTCTTGAAACTGATTTGTTGGAAGCATGAAAAATGGCTAAGTGAAAGAGTTCAACTTGAGATGGCTAGGTCAGAGCATTTCCAAAATGGCAGGTCCTGTGGAGTGTTCCCAGTATGTAGTGGTTAGTACCTACCAAAAGTGATCCAAGGAGGAACAACTGGTGAACCAGCAACAGGGTCATGGTTGCCCAAGGCTTATACAATGCACATAAGGAGTAATGGTTGGCCCATCTGGTCTAATACCACACAAGAGCTACTGTAGCACAAATTGTTTGAAAAGTTATGGGCCGCAGACTGGTCAGAGTCCATGCTGACCCGTCTATCCCCAACAGGCATATAAGCAATAGAAACTGGACCACGGAGCAATGGACGAAGATGGCATTGTCTGATGAAACATGATGTTTACATCATGTGGCATTTTTTTTTAGCATTGTATACTCTTTTGTTTGCTAATTCTTTTGTCTGAGTGGTTTCTCTGAAAGACAGTTGGTCACAGACTGCAGTAACAAGTTTATTATTTGATTTATCATTGTAGCACTTCCTGTGGTCAGTATGGGAGTAAAGATGTGGGAGGCAGGTATATGAGGAGTGGTATTTTATTATGCCAAAGCAAAAAAAAACAAAACAAAAAAAACCCCCAAAACAAATAAAGCAAGCAGTCAGATATAATTAACGTATATGTAGGCTACCATTAATGAGCCACAGCTGTGCCCAATTTCACTTACCTGCTGGTAGGCCCAGGTCACTTCTCCACCCAGCTAATGACACTCAGCCACAATCATTTATCTCACTTTCGAAAAACCTGTGTTTAATGTTTTTGTCTTGTCTGTAGCGGATGAGTAAAAAAAGGGATGCGATCTCTGTCATCCTGGAGGTTTTTGAAGTGTTTTGATGTGTTTAACAACTTTGATTTGCAGGATGATAACTGAGTGTAACGTGATTCCATGTGAACAAACAGGAGAGTCAAGCATTAGAGAGATAACATGGACAATACATGGGGTTGAAAGACTTATTCCAATTACATAGCTATCGGATGGAACAAACTTGCTGTTTGCTGGAGTTCTGTAAAATATTGATAATTGTAGTTGCCTGGCATTGTTCAGGGTGGCCGAATGACTATGTAGATAACTGCTAAAGTTAATGTATATGTGTATGGATATATTTACTGTAATAAGGTAAAGGGAGTTTGGGTTCAAAGCATATATTTACATGTTCCGTTCAGCGGTTTTAAGCGTGACGAGTCGTGCACAGAACTGAGGGCGATTTGTAGTCTTTGGTTCACGTTATTGGAGCAGGTAATTTTCCAAGTAGAAAGGGGGAGGAGAAAATTTTGATTAAGGGCTCTATATGTTTAGATATGGGTATATTTATTTTAATAAATCCCAAAGGTAATTTTGGAATGGGAAAGTGTTTTTAAATGATAGCATTTATTTTTTAACCATAGGGGAGAAATATTATGAATTTAATAATTTATGTCTCTGGACTGGTCCGGTCTAAGGGGCAAAGACTAAATAGAGGGAGTGGCGTTGCAAAGCTTGGGCGAGATACGTTGAGTGAATGCCATCATTGGAAGCACGTTAAGTTACCTCATTTGGGTTTAATTCTCTGTTGGCCTTGATAACTGAATTTATTTTTTGTCTCCTTATGGCATCATGCCCCTGTCACCGGGCCTTTTGGGGAAAATAAATCTCCATCATTGGCATAATTACTACCGGAATCGCTCTATGTTTGCTCTCCCCCAGCTATCCTGTTACAGTGAGCGTCAAAGGACGACTTATTCTTTTAGCAGTAGATTGTTTATAGGTCACTGTTCCTTCAATTGGTAAAACATGATCAAAGGCATCATCTATGCTTTCTTTAGTAAATCTACAGTTCTGAAAACATTCATGTTTCCATACTTTGTTCAAATGCACATGTCTTAGTAGATGTAACGATGAGCGGTAAGGAGGCGAACGCATGTGCGGAGAAGAGCGAGATTTATTAGGGGCAAATTCAGAGTCATAGTCGTTCTAACGATCCAGGTCACTGAACTAGTACGGAGAATACGAGGATACCTGATGAACAAAAATCAAAAGTACACGAAGGCAAACACGGTAAGCAGGCTATAACAAAGAAGCTAGGAAAACAAACGGCTAGAATCACAAAACGGGCTCACAAACGAAGGCTTTAAAATACAGACATGCATCCAGACATTCAATCAAACAATGAACACCCAAGACAAGGTTTAAATACATGAACTTAATAATGCTAGAAACGAAGGACAGGCGTGGAAAATCAAACGAGGGGCGGAGAAAACGAAACTACGGAATGGAACTAAAATACACACGGCAGGGAAAACATGGAACATGGTGGCTGGGAGGTACCAACCGTGATAGTAGCCGTGAGTGAGGGATGGAGTTTTTGTGATCCTTGGGATGTTAAAAGGTTTATTGAAAATAAAAACTTATGTCTGTATGTTTATAATGGATGATGGTGTTTAAACCAGAATTTTCAGACTTAGCTTTTTTTTTTTCTTTTTTTTTTTTTTTTTACTGTTTCAACTATCATCATGCCAGGATGTGCATGTATATTCCAGAGCTGGGTGAATTCTGGAGAGAGAAGAAATGAACATTTGGAGCTCTTCACATGCAGCTGTATTAAAATGTCATCAATTTATTTCAGAAATACTATGGGAACAGGTCCAGCAAATTGTTTAAAAAATGTTTGTCAACAAATCCAGCAAATAGATTTGCATGGGATGTATCTGTGTAATCCTCTGAATCAAACATGGCAAGTTTTGCTTGCTTCCCTGACCTTTACAGTCCCCAGATCTTAATTCTATAGAGAATCTCTGAGGCGAAGTAGATCGAGCTGTTCTGAATATATGAGTACCTTCATCTAATTTGCAGTAACTTCAAGAAGCTATCCTATTCACACAGGTGAAGATTCCTGCAGGACGAATTCAACATCTAGTGGAATCTATGCCACAACCTACTGTTGCAGTTATGAAGGCCAAAGGAGGTACAATGTGATACTAGATGGGTTTCAGGTGTGGTGAGTCACACTCAGGTTAAAATTCAAGAGTTTTTATGAGATCACAACAGAGAGAACCAAAAACAGAGACAACAATAATCCATTTCCAATACCAGAAACATCAAAAAACATGGCAGACAAAAACTGACAGGGAGGAAGAGCATAAAGATCAAAACAACAACAACAAAAATCAGGAAGTGCAGAAATGCTATTGCAAATGATTGACTGACCTAGGTAGTTTTAAATAGACAAAAAAGATTAAGGAAAACTTGACACTAACAGACTTGGGATTTGGAACGGACTAATGGATTACGCAGAGTATAGTCCACATGAGGGTTTCAATGGGTGTCTCTAATAAGGTAGACATTCAATGTATACTGATAAATATATGTAAGTCACTCTATATAATGCTGCCTGCCAAATAATCGAAATATCAGTATACATGCTGGTTCTGACACCTCTAATATAGCTGTTGCCCTAGGCTTTTCATGCACATCCATTTTAAAAATGGTGCACAAAGCAAAAAAGTACCAGCGATCAGCAATCTTATGAATGAGAACAGCTTGTAAAAAGAGGGCAAAGGAGAGACATGAGTAATGTACAAGAACAACACAAATCACACTCAAATTCAACATTGGTGTAGAGAATGTCATCTCAGAACTGTGGCCACTTATAATATTTTGTATAATACTGGAATTTGGGGCAAGTTACATTACTGCAACACAATCTACTGTCCAACTTGGAGCAACAGCACAATACAGTTGTGTCCTGTGGACATTTTTCCTTTGACCCTGTCTAAAACTCTACCCCGCCACCCCCCCCCCCCCCCCCCCAAAAAAAACAAAAAAAACATTAAAACATATTTAACTAACCCCTGTAATTGGAGAGAAGGACATAACACAATAATGAAGAAATTAAGTTATATTCCTCAGAGATAGTAAGTGCATTTACATTTGTATGGTAGGTTTGACCTATGATATGTCTGACCTGCAGCCTATTTTCTGAGACTTGGACAGTGTGATAAATTTGCTAGCCCACATTCACTGATATCAATAGGGAAAAGGTTAAAGTTCATGTGATGTTGCATGGGGTGTGCAAACTGACTAGCAGTCCAATATATCTAATTCTCCAGTTGCATTTCAGCCAGGTGTAGCACTGTGTGGCATTATAGTTATACAGGAATGAATAGGGAATAGAGCAAATACATATGTTATAATTTATAACTTTTAATTTACCACATAATTTAATTTAGGTATAAATTAATTTATGTGGTAAATGAAAAGCTATAAATTTATATATTTGTGGTTTTTTCATGTATATTGACATCTCACCTAAAAATTAGTGTAGTAAATTACTATAAAGGCATGTTTTTGCTGAGACACCTTTTTCAGCCTTGATTGAAGTATTGTGTTTTTATATGTATTATCATATAAAATAGGCATTTTATAGATATGTTCATTTGTTTCTAGATAAATTGCAGTCACTTTTGTTAAATTTGCAATTTCTGCTTTGTAATGTTTTTAAGGTCAGCAAAAGGGGAAAAGTATAACAATAAATATATAATAACAGACAAAAGAAAAACATAGAGGGCAGAGTAATTGCCAGCACTCTGCACTACTTATGCCAACACCCATTAATTCTGGAGAGACTTACCTCATACAATATCTTTGTCACATTGGCGTGATCATGGCCCTGCCTAGGCCCTATATATTAAGATGGCTATAACTACAAAGAAGTGATTACTGTGGTATGTGGGAGGTTGGAGAGCACAAACATTTGCTAAGTGAGACTAAATCAACATCATCTGAGTTTTAACAATGAGTTCTCTTTCAAGCATTCGTTTCAGTGTCTCACAATGGGATATGCTTCCCTGTGTATATCTTCTGAGGCATGTCCCACAATGAGACTTTTCATGCTATGCTAACAGAGAACTGGGGTTAGTATCCTAAAGTTTTCACTCTGCCTGACAGCAGCAATGATGCTGATAAAGACCTCTGACTTGCTCAGTGATATTTCAATTTGTAATATGTACTCTGTACTTTCATCTCTTATATTGAGTAATATTGACCATGTACACATGTCTGGGACATGTCATATGCCAAACAGTTACACATTAAACCAAACTGTTGCCTAATTTTTTTTTCTTTTACCAAATTTACTCATAATACAGCCAGACAAAGCATTGTTATTTTGAAAATGAAGATATCACGAACTTTTATATTCATGAAAAAAAGATAATCAGCATATCTGTTTATTTTTCCATCATTCATGAATGCTTCCCCTCAATTTTATTCTATTTCATGCTGGAGACTTGCACTCTTTTCCATTTAAAGAGATAAATCTAGATTAATTATAGCTCAGTCACAGCAGTCTTTGGCGACTATCAGGATTCTAGCGGGATTTTGGCAACTGTCAGGACGTGCAGGATTCCTGTATTGCGATACTGGCTAAAATTACCAGCTCACCTAATTCACAGCTGCAGCGAGTATTAACAAGTTAGTGTTCACTAAGCGATCGACAGGTAAAATATTCACACCGACGAGGGACAAAGAGCCGTATTTGCTCTTCATATTTGCTATATTTTTATGGAAGGTCAGCACGTTGTATTTTCCAAATGTGCACGAAGAAAGTCTTGGAAACTCACTTATCAGTGAAATATCTGTAAATTCGTGATATGCTTGAAAAGGCAAAATGAATTAGGGAATTTCCAGCAACGCCAGTTTAGTCCAATGGGGCGCCCATCTGAGGTACATCCGTGAGGCGCGTAGGCTATTGGGTAATCGTGAACAAACGACGATTATGTCCCCTTTGCCTCTGACTCAGCCCCTTCAGGTACAGGCGTCCTATAAAAACCGTTACTCCCTCTAGCACTGCCTGCTGCGCCCACAAGTTGCACTGGGAAGCCCAGCTGAAGGACCCCCGCTATGAATATCATTCTCATCTTTGCTTTCCTGGGATGCCTCGGTAATGCACTAGTTATAGTCAAAGAAAACAATTGTTACTGTGTTTTTGCGTATTTTAGCAACGTTTTAATGTTTTGTATTGTTATGTGTCATGTCGTTTCATCTTTAGTCCATGCTGAACCTTCTGCTAAGAAGATCAAATGGTGCTTAAAATCTGACCAGGAACTACTGAAGTGCACCAAACTCGCATCTGAAGTGCCAGAGCTTGGCTGTGTGAAGCAAGCTGGAACTAAAGAATGCATCAAGGCTATCAAGGTAAAATAGTGGTGACTTTGTGAATGGATCTTGGCTGTTCAACTGCAACACATTTACCTTCGTGACATATACATGAATCATATATAGTATGTATGATTATCAATAGAGTAATAGATGATCTAATTCCTACTGTCCGCTGTAGATGACATTTTTGTGTAATTTTTTACAATGCCATAAAGTCTTTAGACCTAGGGTTTAAGATCTAAAATTGTAGTTATTTAACATAGGCCAATGTGCAATACAATATTACTAATATGTCAGAGAATCTACAGTACTGACTTCTATTATACAATCTTGTTTATTAGGAAGGTGAAGCAGATGCCATCACTCTAGATGGAGGAGACATCTACACAGCCGGACTAAAAACCTACGACCTCCATCCTATCATTGCAGAGGAATATAGTGAAGGTAAACAACATATGTGAAAAAAAAAACTTCTGAAGGCTAGATGTGTTTGCAACTGGAATATGAGATATGGAACACAGGACAGCACATGGCATTTTTTTTAATGAATGCTCTTGAAATTGTTTCAGGCGGGGAGTCATGTTACTACGCTGTTGCTGTAGTAAAAAAGGGCTCTGGCTTCAGTTTTAGTGAACTTAAAGGGAAGAAGTCTTGCCACACTGGTCTGGGGAAGTCTGCAGGTTGGAACATTCCCATTGGCACTCTCATTGCACATGAATATATTAAATGGACTGGTCTTGAGGACTCTGATCTGAAGAAAGGTGAGTGATTGGGTCAGGAGTCCTTCTATGGTTTGGTAGTGAGAAGTAGTTTCCCATGAAACAGAAATAGCTTTGTCAGTGCCTGTTATCAGAGATTCGTGAGGAGCTCTGGTGATTTATATTTACATTTACACAATTTACATTTACAATTACATAATTTCTTATTATGCAGTGAGAATCCCCTCTTTTCAAAATTCAGTGCATGTCAGACATTGTGAATGTAAATCAGTGCAGGTCATAATCGTGCAAACCTAATTATGGACTAAAAATGTTAATAAGGACTCTGTTATTTGTTAAGGAACACATCTTAACCACATATTATACTCATCCCATATTGTATTTGAACTACAATTAATGAATTGTAAACAGAATGAATAGATAAATTAAATAAATAAATTCATGTCCCTATAAGGGTTGTGGGTCTATGGCTACGGGATACTGGCACAGGCTTAATAAAAACAAATTGATCATTCTTTGAGGATTACAGTGTTTACATGTGTTTACATAATGTTTTACAGCGGTGATGGAATTCTTCCTTGCCAGCTGTGCACCCGGAGCAGACAAAGGTTCCAAACTCTGCCAGCTCTGCAAAGGCGACTGCTCACGATCTCACAAAGAGCCCTATTATGATTATGAGGGAGCTTTCCAGTAAGAATCCCAGTATCATCTCATAAAGTGATCCCCAATTATCAGTACAATTATTTCATTTTTACTGTTCTATGCCATGTTTGCTGTTCTTTGTGCAGCTGAGCATGTTATGACCAGACCTGTTCTTATAGGTGCTTGAAGGATGGAGTTGGCGAGGTGGCCTTTGTGAAACACCTGACAGTTACTGGTAAGCAAAGACTTTTTAATTCAGTTTTCTAATTGCTCTGATCTGTTTTCACTTTAATCTCAATGAGAAATATTAAAGTGCAGCTGCAATGTTCATGATTTTCCTCCAAGTTATCCAACATGCAAAGCTCATTCCTTATGTCTTATGCATTTAATTGTTTTTGGTTTTGTTTTGTTTTTTTTCACATTGTTTATTAATGCTTCTTTTTGGGTGAATTGTGCTTCTTTGTTGAGGCTCTATAAATTAACTCTGAGCTTTTTAGAAAAGAACTATACAAATAAAAAAATGTTGTTATTGTTGTTGTGGTGGTGGTTTTGATTGCTTCTTAGTTGGTTTGCTTAATTACTTATATATTTATTTTAGGTGCTGATAAGGCTGATTATGAGCTGCTGTGCAAAGATGGCACCAGGAAGAGCATTGACGACTACAAGGACTGTCACCTGGCCAAAGTCCCTGCCCATGCTGTCGTTAGTCGCAAGGATCCAGAACTGGCTGAGCAGATCTTTAAGATTGTTACAAAACTTCAGGTATGCTACTGAATACGTGGTACAACTAACTGCGTTGCTTTTTATCCTGTAACTATACTTAATGTATGTTATGTATGCCACAAAAAACACTTTGAAGAAAAGCTGTGCATGTAGAGAGAATTTGATGCTGACTAACTTTGTTTTCCACAGGGTTATGGTCTGTTCTCCTCTGAGGGCTACTCTGCAAAAAACCTTATGTTCAAAGACTCGACAAAAAGCTTGTTGCAGCTGTCTAAGACCATTGACTCGTTTACATATCTTGGAGCAGTGTACATGGCCACAATCAGGTCTCTAGAGAAAGGTGATGCCTCATGTGCTCTCACATTGCTTCAAGATACAAACAGGCTATGCCAAACTGTTCATATAAAAATACTATAATATAATAGATAATGTAGTGTTCTCTATTCTCGAACCTCCTTTATGTCATTGTTTACAGTGAATAGAGGAGGGTTATAGCAGGTTTTCTTTCTTTCTCAGAAATTAGCACAGACAGCAGTTCAGGTGCCATTAAGTGGTGTACTGTGGGCCATGCCGAAACAGTCAAGTGTGACACGTGGTCAATCAATGCGGTGGATGACAAGGGCACTACCAAGATCATGTGCACAAGAGCCGAAAGTGTTGATGAGTGCATACGCAAGATCCTGGTACTTTGCGGTCATATGCATGGGGCACGGTTTCACACCATAAGTAGTATTTATGTGATATTTAACTGAAATAGGCAGTCATCTGTCTTTTTCACGCTTTGTCCTTGTAGCATAAAGAGGCTGATGCAATAGCTGTTGATGGAGGGCAGGTATATACTGCTGGCAAGTGTGGTCTGGTACCAGCCATGGTGGAACAATATGATGAAGGTGAGAAACACCAACTTGACTTGCTGTATATAAGATACATTTTTTAAATTTGAGCAAATGAAAGTAATCATGCATGTAATATGAACACAGTAGCTAATTTAATTTTTCTCTCTCAATAGCAAAGTGTACTTCTGGAGGAGGTAGGTGAAGCCTGTTCTACACTTTTGTTCCATTCTCCATGTTTATATCCTAGATTTCAAAGATTAAATGTTATGTGAACCATAAAAATTATGGCAGTTTTTTTATGTGAATCTTAAGCACACATTATATGTACTCTGTCAAGTATAAAGCTTAGTATCATGCCTAACCTGTTTGTTTCCTTCATGCTCCCCTCAGAGGCCTCCTCCTATTACGCAGTGGCTGTAGTGCACAAAGACTCTGGTTTGACCTGGGAGTCACTGAAAGGCAAAAAATCCTGCCATACTGCCGTGGGCCGCACTGCAGGCTGGAACATTCCCATGGGTCTCATACACAAGGAAACTGAAGATTGTGACTTCTGTGAGTATTATTCTCATGTTCTTATCTTTCAGTTGCTTGAACTTTCATTTTACTTTAGCTACAATGTTTTATTATGTTTTACTGCTAGTGCATCAAAGCCTTGATTATCACATCGAATTGGTTTAGCATTAGCTCTGGATCAACTTGAACACATTTGAATCACATTTTTTATGACAACAGACCAGAATAAAACATTGTAATAAATAATATATACTGTATATTATTGTAATAAATTGTAATAAATAATATATACTGTATATATAATAAAACAACCTGTCATCATTTAGGTCTATCTGATCTGCATCTTCCTATGATGCATATAGTAGTCTTTGTTTTTGTTTTTGAATACACTTTTTTTTTTTTCCACAGCTAAGTACTTCAGTGAGAGCTGTGCTCCCGGCGCAGACCCCAAATCCAGCCTGTGTGCACTGTGTGCAGGCAGTGGCAAAAGTGTTGGGGGAGATGAAGCCAAATGCAAAGCCAGCTCAGACGAACTTTACTATGGCTATGCTGGAGCATTACGGTATGGTTCTCACAAACCCAGTACTCCTTCATGTGCTATTAATGGTTGCAGAAAGAACATTGTGGTCAGGTCCATCTATCTGTGATGGATAGATTCTGAAATCAGTTTGAGTGTGTGCTCTCTCCCAGGTGTATGGTTGAAGGCAAAGGTGAAGTGGCCTTTGTTAAACACACTACCGTACAGGAAAATGCAGATGGTAAGTCGGTATTGTGTAACTGTGTAAATAATAATGCTAGATTAAAACATTAGTCCTTTGCATTATTGTATTATGCGAATTATAGTTAAGAGCCCTTCACATTTGGGCTCTAATATAACTTCACATAAGTCACATAACATTAGTCACATAACATGCCCCTCCACACATTTTGCACTTTCTTTCTAGGAAAAGGTCCACAGTGGGCTTCAGGTCTGAAATCAGCAGAATTAAAGCTGATCTGTCCTGGTGGCTCTGCTGAGATCTCCAGCTACACCACCTGCCACCTTGCAAAGGTGCCAGCCCATGCCATCGTGACTCGGCCAGAGATGCGCATTGCGGTGGTGTCTGTGCTCAAGGAGCAGCAGGTGAGAACAGTGCTTTGAGCAAAGAGATGGCATAAATCACCAATGCTAACAAGCACATTACATCTTAAACAGCAGTAGTGCCAAACTGCGGACTTTTCCAGCCATTATGTGTGTAAAGATGATGGTAGTCAACCCAATCTTATTATATAACTTGATTAGTTGGTTGCCTTGCTCATGACACTTAAGTGTAATTCACAGTCTCCACAGTATTTCAACTTGACTTTGCAGATGCTCAGAAGATCTTGGAAAAACAATGCAAATGATGACACCATTTTCTGCTCACTGATGAAGACTGACTTTGTTCTTTCATCAACTTCATTTCAGACTGTGTTTGGTGTTACCAGCTCAAACCCCTTCAAGATGTTTCAGTCAGAGGATGGTTCAAATCTAATCTTCAAGGATTCCACTAAGTGTCTCCAAGATGTTCCCTCAACAGATTCTTATAAGGACTTTCTGGGCTCAGCCTACATGGACTCCATGGACTCTCTTCGCAAGTGTCCTGACTATGTCCCAGGTAAAAAAGGCTTACAAAGGCAAATTAAATGGTGTTTGTAGCATACATGTTCTTATCACAAAGAGTCAGGAGTCAATTTTCTTTGCTTTTGTTTTCACAGAGTTGGAGAAAGATTGTACCTTCAGTGAAGGCTGTCCCTTTGGCTAAAGCTAATTTCTGGTTTAATTTTCACCTGTTACAACTTTATTCTGATGTTTTGGAAAAGTAAGCATTGGTGTTCCTGGTTTTCTTTTCTTTTTTTTACAAACCAGTCACACTGACATTTAGATTGTTTAAAAGCAATCTGTGCTTTTATGTCAGAGAAAATCATTAAACAGTGGCATATGTAAGTGTTTTTATTTGTTGAGTGGTGTACTATTTTTATTCATACTGCTATTCCAACTGTAATAAACAGCCATATTGTTTAATGTCACAATCACAGATTTGCAAAACACCATTCTTTTTATCCCTTTGTTCACGAACAAGATTAACATATTATGAAGCTGTAGACATTATTAACCATTATGAAGCTGTAGACATAAAGTGAGACAACTGATAAGACTTTCAACTGTAACGTGAGGAGGCTTGGCAGGATGCAAAGACGAGCTGTGTAACACACAACGACATTTATTGAAAGACAAAACAAAAACAACGTAGTACTTAGGCTAACATGAGGTCAAACACTGACAACATCCACAACTGTATAAGAAACTTATATACACGCACAATAACAACACAAAATGAGGAGCAGGTGTGAAACATGGGGAGGGCATGGCCATATGAACAAACACACATGTACACACAGGGAGACATCTGGGAGATCTGGCTGTACTGTGACATCAACAGGTATAAACAGAGTTAACAGCTCATTTATGCCTTGCATAATACAAAATACAAATGAAAGCTTTTTTATTTAATGTGGCATTTTACTGATATTTCAGGTTTCAGGTTTGGTTTATTTGTCACGTACAGTCATACATGATATAACTCGCAGTGAAATGGTTTGCCAAAAGTAATAATTAATAATTAATTAAGTATGAATTAATTTCTGAAATTATGAAATCAAATACTGATTAATATGTACATAAAATAACTCGACAAAAACATCAATACTTTTCAGTAATGCTTGATGTTACAGTGAGATTTAGATTTTACTTATCTACGTCACTGTTAAAAGAACAATGTTCTGTAACATCTCTTCATTTGGTAAATACCCATTGTCAATAATTACCCACTAAATTGGTTTGTTCACATTCAGTAGCCTCTAGATGAGGTAAAGTCTGATTAGTCTAATCCAATGGTAGTTGCTGTTGATGTACCATTGCTATAATCATAGCAAATTAAGCTATGAAAAGGAAACACACTTCAGGTCAAAACTGAAACATTTTCAAATAATTTACATGTTCATTTTTTCTTAGCAAACTGTCAAAATTATTGGATTGAAATTATAACTAAATGATAATTGATTATTGAGAGAAAATGGTAGGAATGTCATGCCAATGTGGTATGCATTATGAAAGATGTCAGATTTCCCTTGAAATGTTATGAAGGCAACAGTGCATGTGTCTGACCATCTGAACTGACTCTTATTGAAACATTAGAGTCAATTTGATGGGAAATATTTTGAGAGTGAAGAAAACCTGAGACTGAAAGCACCATTACTGTTTTCACCAAGTGAAGTGGAAAAATGTAATATAGATAATACACATTCCTAACACACATAAACATGCATTTATTATCTATTATAATATTCAAATTGTTCAAGTAACCTATTAAGAACACTATAATGTTCAAAAAAGAATACTTAAGTTACTGTACAGTAAAAAATATTTATACATTAACATTTTTATTTAGGTTTATATAGTGGCTTACTAAAAGTAAAAGTACCAGCAACCTTCTCTATTTCCAATCCATATCAATAAAATTGGCTCTGAAGGGCAAATTTCATTAGTGCGAAAAAACAATAATCAGGTTAAAGCCAAGTAGCAGAACATCTCTTTTATACATGCATGATTCCAAAACCTATTATTAAATGTAATGGGAAAAACAGTGCTCTCATTGTCATCAAAAACAATTGAAAATATGCCATGTAACTGGAACAAAAATAATGACATGGCATGATGATTTCAGTTTCTCATGGATAATAAGCACATATGCACTGTTATTAATTAGCATTACAATGTAGAGACAGAGGTCCATATTGGACACATGCTGATTTGACCTCTGGCATCTCTGCACTGTGGCCTACTTTTTGACACAAATGTATCATGGAAAATCTGCTTGAAACCTGCCCTCTTATCTCTTACTGATATTGATGGGTCAGAGGTTAAAGTTCAGGTAATCATGTAGCATGTGCCAATTGACTAAGAGTCTGACCTGTCTAGTTCCCTAGTCATAAATGTCTGTGGAATGCCATGCTCATGGTACTCTCCAACATGCTCCAAGGGTGGCTGCAAAATAAATTCTTATAAAATGTGATGGCCCATATCCAATGATTTCTTCAAAATTTGGCTTGGACTTCAAGTTGTCTTATTAGTGTTCATAGTACACCTACTTTTTCACTTACATAGTGCAATTACTTTTTGTTCTTTTTTACTTTGTTTTGGGGGCTCAAACAGAGTGCAGTTTATATAAGTGGAACATGTATAATAAAATAATATGGCATGTAGTTATAAATACATAATTTATTAAAGGTTTAGTCTGCAGTAGATTGTGGTAAAAGTCTCAAGGCTAATAATATAAATGTATTAACTGTGATATGAATCTTTTTTTTTGCACACCAGCCATGTGTAGAATTTTATTATCAAACACATTTAAACAAATGACAGTATTTAATTGCAGAAAAATGCTAATTATTCATAAAATAATCTCAATGATCTAATATGTACATTTAGGATCCAAATTAATGTTTCTTTATTATTATTCTTTATTTATTGTGCTAATAGAGCTTCAGACATGGTCTTATATGAACATGTGTATTAAGTGTAATGAAAGTAACATTTTACTTTTAAAGTGTTTTTTATTTAAAAAACATGAAAAACAAATATATTTTTGAATCATTTATTGTTTGCCTTAGTTGCTTATAATCAGTTGTTTGCTTGAGACTTCGTGTGCTTCTTTTTCTTTTTGTTCCACCTAATGAGATATAGTGAATCTTTGATGACCCATACATTCAATACAGGTTTCTTTTTCAATACAGGTTTCAATACAGGAAAAATTAAAGCTCTAGGCAGGTGTCTACTCTTCAATTCCAAGACGCTGGCTATACGTACTGATAAGCGTTCCCTGGGGATTACACCAAATGATCGACAAGTGGTACTAAGGCATATTTACACTTTATTGCGTAAAAGAAAACTAACTCCCAATTCTCTCTCTCTCTCTCTCTCTCTCTCTCTCTCTCTCTCTCTCTCTCTCTCTCTCTCTCTCTCTCGCTTAATTGTGAAATCACAAACCTGTGTAAATTCGTCATATGATATGTTTGTAAAGGCAAAGCGGACTTGGGAATTTCCAAAAAGGCCAGTTCCCTCAAATAACGCGCCACAGGATAGTGGTGCGTTCCAACGATTGGGTAATATTGAACAAACGATGATTATGTCCCCCTTCCTTCGGACTCAGCCCCTTTCAGATCCAGGCTTCACATAAAAAGTGCTGTACCACCGAACATTACCCTCTGCGGCCGCGAGTTACATCGGAAGCCCAGTTTAAGGAATCCTAGTATGCATATCTTTCTTGTTTCTGCATTCCTCGGATACCTCGGTAATACAAGTTTTCCATTACTTTTTTATCGATTGATATTTTAAACAATTGTTAACATGTCACCGCTTAAGGGAATGCTTTAAGTGTCATTAACCTTTAGTGCAGGCTGCACCCTCTGATCTGAAGATCAGATGGTGCCTAAAGTCAGACCAGGAGCTACGCAAGTGCATCTACCTCGCATCTAAAGCGCCGCAGCTAGCTTGCGTGAAGCGCGACGGATCTGAGGAATGCATTAGGGCCATCAAGGTAGAGTACTGGGTGTTTTGTGTCTAGATACGTCACATTTACTTTTTAATGTGAGCGTTTGGTATGATTATCAACAGATTAATGAATGACCAACACCACATAAGTTACTATACTATAGAACCTCAAAATGTTACAGTTACATCACAAGGCCAACGAACATTATATTTGTAATACTATAAGAGGCAGGAAGTCTTAGTAATGATTCAATTATGCAACTATGTTTATCAGGAAGGTGAAGCAGATGCCATCACTCTCGATGGAGGAGACATCTATAGAGCTGGACTCACCAACTACGACCTTCATCCTATCATTGCAGAAGCTTATGGTGAAGGTAATTTCTCTAAGAGAATTATAAAACACCTGTGTACATAGCTGAGTTTTGAAATGAAAGGGACTGATTGTACCCCAGTGAAATCCCATGTGAAATTTTACACATGAAATTGCTGCCTTTTTGTCTTTGTATAATTTTTTCCTATAAAAATGGAAAACATTTAATTTGTTTCAGGCATAGAGACATGCTACTATGCTGTTGCTGTAGTGAAGAAAGGCACTGGCTTCAGCTTTACTGAACTTCGTGGGAAAAAGTCTTGCCACACTGGTCTGGGGAAGTCTGCAGGTTGGAACATTCCCATTGGCACTCTTCTCTCAAAGGGGTGGATTCGGTGGGCTGGTATTGAAGATAGACCTTTGGAGGAAGGTAAGTAACCTTTGGAGGAAGGAATAGAAGTCCTTCTGTGGTTCTCAGGAACAAAAATTGTTTCCTACCAAACAATCCGTAGCCTCCCCATCCTAGTTCTCCCAATGGTGTCAAATCTTAGAGAAGAAAACTGGTAATTAATATACACTATATGGCCAAGAGTATTTGGACACCCCTCCTAATTACTAAGTTTATTATATAACCATTCAATCAACGTAGACAAACATTGGTCAACAGTAAGTGTTTTATTGTGAAATGGAAGTGTCTAGGAGCAACAACAGCTCAGCCACAAAGTGTTATACCATGCAAACTCAGAGCAGGGCTGTGATTGCTGAAACACATCACAATCATGTATCCTCTGTTGCGTCACTTGATATAGAGATCAGAACTGCCTCTAGAAGTAACATCGAAAGTAACAAAAGAACTATGTGTGGGGAGCTTCATCAAATGGGTTTTGCTGGTCTGGCAGCTATGCACATATATGTGCAATATCAAGCATCAGCCATAGTGGTGTAAAGCATACCACCACTGGACTCTGGAGCAGTAGAAATATGCTCTTTGCAGTCTAATTGACATATCTGCAATTAGTGGATACCAGCAAAATGCCGCCTACCTGAATGAATAATGTAGTAAATTTTGGTGGAGAGGGTTGATGCAACTGTTTTTCAAGATTTGTACAAGGTCTTTTAGTTCCAGTGAAGGGCAATGTCAATGTTACATCTTATAAATACATTTTAGAAAATTATATGCTTACAACATTATAAAAGCAGTTTGGAAAAGGCCCTAACCTTTCCTATGCTGGACCTCAACCCCACTGATTGAGAGCCCACACTTTTTGGGATGAATTAGAACATCAGTTGCAAACTACACGTTCTCATCTGATCATCTGTGTCTGATCTCACAAATGCTGTTTTGACTGAATATACAAAAATTCAAATAGACACAATCCAAAACCTTGAAAGAATTCTCAGGAGACTGGAGGCTGTTATAGTCACGAAGAAGGTCAGATCCATATTAATATCCATGATTTAAAAATTGGATGTCCAGAAGACTCACATAGGTATGATGGAATGGTGTCCATATACTTTTGCCATATAGTGTATGTTTAACTGTCCCAAGGCTCTGAGTTGGAGCCAGTTTGTATGTAACATAAACTTGACTGCTTTACAGCGGTGATGGAATTCTTCTCAGCCAGCTGTGTCCCTGGAGCACCAAAAGGTTCCAAACTGTGTCAACTCTGCAAAGGTGACTGCTCACGATCTCATAAGGAGCCCTATTATGATTATGATGGAGCTTTCCAGTAAGAATCCCAGTATAATTTCAAGTTATCATAAATTATAAAACATTATTAGTCTTCATGTGTTATGTTTTCATTTTTGCTGTCAGCTTTGCCACTGACACGTTATATGGCACATCTTATCTATTGATACAGGTGCTTAAAGGATGGAGTTGGAGATGTTGCTTTTCTGAAACATCTAATTTGTTACTGTTCTACCGATCCTGGTAAGCAAAGAGTTTTTATGAATGAAAACAGTTGCTGTCTTTGTACTTGTTCTAGCCTGTTTTTCAAATATGGAGATTAAGGGCGTTTTTACACTTCTCTCTAATACCTGAGTCTACACCCAGGACCAATTATGGGCTCGTTTGGGGGAGGAGCTTATTATTGCTGGTTTCCAAACATTATTTTTCTGGCACAGGTGTGCAAAAAATGGTAGCCAATAGGTTCATCCATGTACTGATTTTTATTATTTACCTTGAGTATAAAAATACTTGAGTGGTAAAAAGCACCCCTTTTGGAATACATGGCATTCCACTGTGTAGGAACACATGCAAATAGGAAGAAAAATTTTAGTGATGCAGGTCAGCAGAGACATGCTTTTTCCATGATTCTCTCAGTAACCTTGCTCCAGTCCTAAGGAAGTGTGGTTTTATTAAACATATTCTGATGCATAAAAGTGATAACATGGGACCATTATATGAATAGTCTACATTAAATACATTGCAGTTCTTTCCCCACCATCACAAAACTTGAATAAGGAACTGACATGATAAGTTGAAGCTTTCACATTACAAAATGAATAATCATGCAGCCCCACAAGGCGTTAGGAGCGAATAGCTTCCACACTTTGATTAGACTGCATGAGATATTGCTAGAAGCGAATCCCAGGCCACTGATTTCAGAAGAACCAGACATCAGTCCTCTGGACTACTGCTGGTCTTAAAAATAGCTTTCACACTTGACCAAATGTATCGAACTTGCAGCGCAAGTGGACCTGTGTCCGGAAAAAGGTTCTAGTGTGAAAACGTCCTAAATCATAAATAGCAAGTTTTTCTCCATGATCCCCAAAATGCTAACTTCACTTCTGTGGTTATCACTTGTTTTTTGTTGCTTCTTTGTTGTCTTATGACTGTTCTCTGTTGTTGACGCTTTGTGAATCGAGGTTAAGCTCTGAGGAAGGAGCTACATGAAAATATGATAATATTTTAGATTATTATTACTATTGTTGCTATCTGATATTTTAGTTGAGAAAGTCAAATATGAACTACTGTGCAAAGATGGCACAAGGAAGAGCCTTGATGACTACAAGACCTGCCACCTGGCTAAACTCCCTGCCCATGCTGTTGTTAGTCGCAAAGATCCAGAACTGGCTCACCGCATCTTTCAGGTTCTAACCCCACTCAAGGTATCGTGCATGGTACATCTATCCACATTGCTCTTTGTATTAGTAACTATACTTAAATTTATCCTGTCTAAAAAAATAAAGACCATGTTGTATAAGATATGAAAGCTGCGCATGGAATCTGATGCTGATTAAGTTTGTGTTCCCTAGGACTTGGGTCTCTTCTCTTCTGAGGGCTACTCAGTGAAAAACCTTATGTTTACAGACTCCACAAAAAACCTGGTGCTGCTGCCTAAAGCCACTGACTCTTTCCTATACCTTGGGGCAGAATACATGGCCACCATCTTTGCTCTCAAAAAAGGTCATGCACAAAGAAATCTGATACAGAATTAAAAATAGTGGCCATTCCAAACTGCACATGTCAAAAATACTGTGCAGATAATACAATACAGTTTGTTCAATAATTGTTTTCAATGCATATGATTGTGTAGAGTGAATGGCTTACAATATGTTTGCTGTCTCTTTCTCAGACCTTAGCATAGACAATGCTTCTCCTGCCATTAACTGGTGTGCAGTGGGCCATGCTGAAACAGCAAAGTGTGATAAGTGGTCCATCAACAGCTTTGATGAGAAGAACGGCTTCAGGATTGAGTGCATAAGTGGCCAAAGCATTGAAGACTGCATTGGCAAGATCATGGTAATATAGGGTCTTAAGCAGACATGGTTTTAGGCTCATGCCAGCACCTGTGCCCTTCATGGAATGCTTAACTGAAATAGGCACAGTCATCTTTTTTTTTCATGCTTTGTACTTGCAGCGTAAAGAGGCTGATGCAATGGCTGTTGATGGAGGGCAGGTATATATTGCTGGCAAGTGTGGTCTGGTACCAGCCATGGTAGAACAATATGATGAAGGTGAGGAACATAATTTTGGCTTGATGTACATGTTCATCACATTATATGTACACATATTTTAAATGATATTTTTAATAGGACATTCAGTAATTAATCATATACATAATATAAATAGATAGCACTATAACTAACTCATTTTTTTTCCCCCCAATAGCAAATTGTGCTTCTGGAGTTGGTAGGTGAAGTGTATTCTCACCCATGTTCTTAATTTTTGCTCTGTTCCATCTCCTACCTGAATCCTAATAGAAAAGGGTACTTAAAAACTTAAACACATAGTATGGTATGGACTCAGTCAAACACTGAATATTTTCCACAAAATGCTATCATTGAATTTATAACCTAGACAATGTTGACACCGACCAGGTTAACTGTTATCTATGTTAGTGTAATGGGGTGAAGTTTTCCTTTAATACTGATAGTCTTAAAACCATACCTAATTTCGTTCATGCTCCCCTCAGATGTATCCGCTTATTATGCAGTAGCAGTAGTGCACAAAGACTCTGGTTTGACCTGGGAGTCACTGAAAGGCAGAACATCCTGCCACACTGCCGTGGGCCGCACTGCAGGCTGGAACATTCCCATGGGTCTCATTCACCAGGAAACCAGAGATTGTGACTTCTGTGAGTATTGCTACCATTTTCTGGTACTTGCTGGTACTATGTTGAACTTTCTTTCTGCAATAGCAGGGAAAATGTATTCATTATTAGAAATAAAAAATGTAAAGTCTGTTCCTCTTGTACGCATTTGAGGGTTTCTGTTTTGAAATAACATATACTGAATAAAGCAACCTGTCATAATTTAGGTCTACCTGATCTGCATCTTCATATGATGCACATAGTGGTCTTTGCTTTGTTTTTGAATACACTTTTTTCTTCCACAGCTAAGTACTTCAATGAGAGCTGTGCTCCTGGTGCAGACCCAAAATCCAGCCTGTGTGCACTGTGTGCAGGCAGTGGCAAACTTGTGGGGGGAAAAGAGGCCAAATGCAAAGCCAGCTCAGACGAACTTTACTATGGCTATGCTGGAGCATTACGGTATGGTTCTGATGAACTCAGTACCCCTTAATTGTGCTGTTAATGGTTGCAGAAAGAACATTGTGGTCAGGTCCCATAATGTCATGAATAGATTCTGAAATGGTATTCTGTTTGAGTGTGTGCTCTCTCCCAGGTGTATGGTTGAAGGCAAAGGTGAAGTGGCCTTTGTTAAACACACTACCGTACAGGAAAATGCAGATGGTAAGTCGGTAATGTGCAAATAATAATGCTAAATTATAACATTAGTTCTTTGTTAGAGAGACCTCAATGGCCAGACCACATTTCATACAAAAAGTACATATTTGGGGCATACCTCTCAAGTCTCATGTATTGGACTCTAATGGCCTGAGTGCCACAAGGCAAGGAGCAGGACATACAGACTCCCTAGACGGAGACAGACATTTATTAACACACAAAAAAGACAACAGCAATCACATATAAACTAAACAGTGACCATGAATACAAATACAACTAACATAAACAATAGTAACAGGAACAATGACCCACAATGATGTGCACACCAACAGGGGGTTTAAATACATACAGACATAATGAGACTAACCAGGTGTAGGTGTGTGCTAAACAACGTAGGTGTGGTTACAAACAAGACAAACTGTGAATTCCCATTGTGCATGGAGGGCTGTACCACGTGACCAGTGGCAAGGGGAGCATTCTGTGACATGGCGGAATAAGACTCACACATTCCAGGACAGATATCATGCTCTCAAGCTCAAAAATTCAAATCTCACACAACACAAAAAGCTTTGTCATAAAAGCCAAAATAGTGGAGTTTATTGCTGACTGTATTTGTTTTGTTGCCATGGCAGTAAATAAAAACTGAAACATAAGTGGCTGAGCTCTCTTGCCACGTTATTTAGCTAAGCCAATGAGATGCGCTGATGGTTAAATTAGAACGCAACCCACATACCCAACAAAACTGTTAAGGCTGGCCACCCACTTTTCAGACACATTTTGAATGAGATCACATATCACAGATCTCTGTAAGACTAGCAACAATTAGGCTGTATCATATGCATCATCCCCCACCACCCTGTTTTGCATTCACTCTAGGAAAAGGTCCACAATGGGCTTCAGGTCTGAAATCAGCAGACTTTAAGCTGATCTGTCCTGGTGGCTCTGCTGAGATCTCCAGCTACAGCACCTGCCACCTTGCGGTAGTGCCAGCCCATGCCATCGTGACTCGGCCAGAGATGCGCACTGAGGTGGTGTCTGTGCTCAAGGAGCAGCAGGTGAGGGCAGTGCTTTGAGCAAAGGAGATGGCATAAATTGCCCAACACTAACAAGTACAGACCATGTAGTGTCAGACTGCAGAGTTTAAGTGTTTTCTCTATAACACACCCAATTATAGTCATGAGCGGTTTGATAATCATCTGTCATAAGTGCTGCAAAGATGTCTGTATTCAGTACAGATTTAGTGCAGTACTGAGCTAAGCAAATTACTTGTGTGCACCAGTTTGAAGGTTCCTTGTTCCCTCTTCCCTAAAGGCTGAATTGATTATGGACCACATAATCAGCACTTTGACTTTGAGGCTACTCAGTAAGGTAGTCTGTGGAAAAACAGTACAGACGAATGCATGCTTCAGTGAGGCAGAAACTATTTAATTGTTCTTCCTTTGCCTTTCAGGCTAAGTTTGGTGGTTCCAGCAATGATTTCTCTTTCAAGATGTTCCAGTCAGAGGATGGACGAAATCTACTCTTTAAGGACTCTACGAAATGTCTTCAAGAGGTTCCACCAACAAAGTCCTTCAAGGAGTTTCTAGGTGAATCCTATGTAGCCATCATGGACTCTCTTCACGAGTGTACTGGCAGTATTTCAGGTAAAGCATACTTATAAATGTACAATATGTGGTATCTGTAGAGCTTTTGTTTCTTACAAAAAGTAAAAAAGGACAAAGTTGGATTTTTAATCACAGTTTAAAAACTCTGTGCCATCTTCATTTTATGGAACTCTATTCAGCAATGATATTAAAAATTCAGCATATAAAAAAACTTTTAGACCCCATTTAGCTACTAATATTTTAGGAATTAATTAAAAATAAATATTTTATACAGCATACTAATAAATTATCATTCTAAAATATTCTAAAATATACACAGTATAAAATATAAAACCACCCTTTTGCTATATACAAAAAATAAAAAATAAATTACTGTCAGAACTTGACCACTGGCAACTGTGATTGGACATGTGTATAGGTGTTGGATAATTCATTTGCATGTGTTGCTCATCACTGGGCTGTTGTCTATGATATCTCATATGGGAGACACCGCAAGTCCATCAGAAAACAATCATGCCACAGTGAGATTATCAAGTTTTATTTTTTGGCTGTTCAGTTGACAGTACTTTTGTTTCCTTTAAAGGTATAGATTCAGAGAGGTTATTAAGTCTATGCCAAGTAAAGCTGTTTTCAGCATAAAAAGTGACAGAAATTGTCATATTATAGATATGATTCAGTGTGCCATGGCACAAATAAGGTTGTTTTTTGTATAAACAGCAAGGTGAAGACTACTATGAAGCAATGGCAGATGATACAGGTATTTTCAGTATAAATTCTCAGGCAGAGGTGATACAAATGACACAGTAAACACAACTAACTAAAATGGTTGCAAGTTTGACAAGTTTGTACTCATCTTAAAAGTGCAGACAATTTTCAAAATTCTGGAATTTCTATTTCTCTAACTTCTTATCTATATTTTTTGCTACAAAGTCACATTCTGCTTCAAGCAGCAAACATTCATGAATCCAGCATCTTGATGCTCTCTCGACAATCTGGTCCCTAAGCATTACACTACTGGCAACACCAGTTAATGAACAAGGATCCTCTGTTGCTTACACTATGTAGACAATATAGATTTAACAAAACACGCAATTGCATAGAGAACACGTCTGCATCCAGAATGGAATTTCTATCATTAACAGTTTATTTTTAATACTAGTGTCACGTCTGCCATGAGCACCATCTACTCAGGACTACATTACCCAAAAACCCCCTATTCATTTCCAGTGACCAGATTATTAGTCTCTACTGTGTCTCATTATCCGTATAAGTCTCGTTTGCCTGTCTGATTCTCTGGTTACATTGCTCTCTATCTGTATTTTTGGATTATTCTTTTTGGCTGTTCCCCATTGGATTTGTTTGCCTGGTTGGATTGTCCTTGGTTATGTACTTCTACCTGTCTTTGCAACTTGGATTGCCCTTACCAGGTTAAACTATTTTGTTTTACTGCATTCGATTCCATCTCTGTTCAAAAAACAATACAGAAGACCTGGCCATCTATGGATTCGGCAGGTACAGGAGTGTTTCCAGAAACATTGGCTGCTCAGGGCCAGTTGCTAGGCCAACATCAGCAACTAGAGTCCTTGCTTGATGAGGTAGAGGAGCTTACATGACAGACACAGCAATTTATTGCATTGGTTTCTTTGGTAATGGAGAACGCATCATCTTGCTACGCTAACTACCAGTGAGGTGAGAACTCCCAATGTTATCACTCTCCCCCTATCTGCAGCTAGTAATTCTCCTTTTCAACTTCCAGATAAGTACAATGAGGATCCTGCAGGCTGTTCTACTACAATACTTGTATTTTGCCCATCAGCCTCCATTCACAGACTCTGTCTGTATTTCCCTTATCATTTCTTTATTATGTGTTAAGACTTTAGGTTGGGCTAACACTATATGAACTGAGGGTGGTGATATTACTATGGATTATACTCTTATTGTCAATTTTGGGCTGTGTTTTATCACCCCATAGAAGGTAAGGCTAGTGGTGAGTTGTACAGTTTATGACAGGGTTCTTGGACAGCGGCGGAGTATGCCTTAGATTTCCATGTTGGCAGCAAGCAGTGGCTGGAATGAGGTGGCTTTAACTACTGCTTATACAAGGACTCAATGCTGCGATTGTTACAGAATTAACTTGCCAAGATGAGTCGAAATCCCTGGAAGGTATAATCATAATAATTATCTATCCATCTGGGTAATCTCCTATGAGAGAGAGGAGAACCAAATGTCAGAGACAAGCAAAATACAGCCCATCTCCACTGCCTGAGAGGGAAGACATGCAGATTGACAACCTCAATCTCAGAGAGTATAAGATGCAGATAGAGCAAGAAAAGAAACCTACACTAAATGTTCTGGGGAAACAATGCAAACTAACATGGTGAGTAGTTCCCTGTTTGTGACTACTCTGAAACCATTAATAATAAAGACGGAGGTGCTCCATAAAGACAGCATTACTGTCGTTCCAACCTTAATAGACTCCGGAGCTGCTGGTAACTTTATCACTGAACAATTTATAAGGAATCTGAATATCAAAAGCATCACCTTGTCACCCATATTAAGAGTGAGCTCACAGGATGGCAGCCCCATTGGTTCTGGTCCCCTCACTCACCGTACTGTCCCTCTTACCTTGCATTCCAGTGCACTTCATAAAGAACTGAAAGAGCCAATTCTTGTAGAGGAATTCAAGCAATGTCTTCCTGAGAATGTGGTGGTATACTTGAATGAACAGAAAGCTTGTACTTTGACGATCACAGCTACATTAGCTGATGAATTTGTATTAAACTACAAAACTGTTTTAAATCCTCCCTGTATGCTGCAGTCGTGCTCCAGCTCCATCACAGAAATCAAGAACACGCCTCCCTCAACTACAGTTGTGTCCCCAGTGGAAACATGAGTGTTTTTACTGTCACAAGCATGGACACATAATAGCTAACTGTCCTGCTCTTAAGTGCAAGAATGCGCGTGCCACGGATGCTCCAAAAAAGTTAAATGCTGTGAGTACATTACCTTTGTTACCACTGTCAGATATAGAGCTAGTTTTTAGACCTTTCATTTTTTATTATTATATCTCTCTTTCGGAATCTGATTAAAGGAAACAACAAATTAGAGTTTTGAGAGATATTGGAGCAGCCGCATCCCTGGTTTTGAACAGTGTGTTGCCATTTTCAGAAAAGACTTATTGTGGCAGTGACATCCTCATTCAAGGCGTTGAGTCAGGCAGACTTAGCCTACTGCTGCACAATATGTTATATTCAGACAATTACACTGGTGTTGATAAAGTGGCTGTTTGTTCTGAATTGCCAGTGAGTGGAGTTTCTTTTATACTTGGGAATGACATCGTTGGTGCTATTGTGTTCCCTGTACCTGAAGTGGTGGAAAACCCTGTTGACTTTGAGCCTGATAATTTGTCAGTTCCCTGCTTGTGCGTTGACCAATGCTCAGGCACATATGTTAGGTGACTTTTCCCTATCAGGCATTTTCATGAGTAATCCTTCTAATGATTCGGATGTTTCTGAGACTGTTCGTGATCCTAACCCTACTGCACCTGCTCCGATCATTTCACATGACCTGATGTCTATGTCAGATCTTATTGCTGCTCAGAGGTCTGATGAGACACTAGCTCATTGTTTTAAACTGATTCATAGGAAAAATAAATCCTTGGGCTAACAAAGCAAGTATTTCATTCAGGACTATGTTTTAATGAGAACATGGGCTCTGTTCACTACTAACCTAAATTGTGATTTTGTGACTCAAATAGTTGTTCCTTTGTCGTATCGCTCCCACGTACTGTCTTTAGCTCATGATCATCCACTCTCTGGTCATCTAGGAGTCAGAAAGACCACTCAGCGTATCTTAAAACATTTCTTCTGGCCATCAGTTAGATCTGATGTAGCAAAGTTCTGCGGTACCTGCCATACCTGTCAATTAGTTGGGAAGCCTAATCAGGTTGTTCCATCTGCTCCAGTGTGTCCCATGTTACGAGATATTCTGAAGCTATTCCCCTTCATTGCCTAAAGTCAAAAGCTGTGATCAAAGCACTGATTAAGTTCTGTACCACATTTGGCATACCCAAATGTGTCTAGTCTGACCAAGGCACAAAGATTGTCTAATCTATTCACCTAGGTTACCCATGAGTTCAACATACAACATCAAGTATCCAGCGCCTATTACCCACAATCTCAGGGTGCTTTGGAATGGTTCCATCAAACCTTTAGGAATATGCTGAGGATGTATTGTTTGGAATCTGATAAAGATTGGGATGAGGGAGTCCCACTTTTATTTGCCATCTGTGACACTGTGAATGAGTTTCTTGGTTTTAGCCTGAACACATTACTTTTGTTTTTCTGTTCCCTATGTGATCCTGTCTAACTTGTCTCGAACTAACTACATGATAGCTATACTGAAACAACAACGAAGGTCGCTTGTGTCATATTAACATGTTGAAACCCTATCGTAACCGCACTAAGCATTCTGGTTCGGGATCCTCGATAGCTTTGCCTTCTTCTACTCCTGTTTCAGTTGTTGTAACCCCTACTGAATATGCCGCTGAACAGGATGATTTAGGTCGGAACTGTCTGCCTAACTTGGAAGCATTAGTACATCTCCCTGAAAAGTTGTCTGACTTTCCCTTAGCAGCCAAAGCTGACTTTACCAATCTCATTCAGAAATACCCCACATTATTTTCTGATGTTCCCACTCATACTACTGTCCTTCAGCATGACATTGATGTTGGTCCTTAGTCACCCATTAGACAATACCCGTATCATACCAATCCCCAGAAACATACATTGCTAAATCAGGAAACCAAGTATTTGTTAGAAAACCACCTTGCGATCCCTAGTGTCAGTCCCTGGTGTTCCCCATGCATTCTGGTGCCAAAACCAGATTGCACATACCGCTTCTATACTGACTACAGAAAAATAAATGCAGTTACTGTTTCTGATTCCTTCCCCATGCCTAGAATGGAAGATTAGGTTGGTTCAGCCAGATTTGTAAGCAAGCTTGATTTGTTTAAGGGATACTGGCAAATTCCGTTAACCTCTCATGCATCTGGAATTTTGGCATTTGCTACCCCTGATTGTTTCCTACAATATACAGTAATGCCTTTCGGTCTTAAAAATGCCCCTTTTACCTTTCAGCATTTGATGACTATGGTTTTAGGTGACATGCCTAACTTTGAAGTCTATTTGGATGATGTGGTTGTGTATACCAGCACTTGGGAACATGTACAGATAAAAAAATCTCTTTATCACTTCCAAGGCAAACCATTCAATGGTTTTAAGCCAAACATGGCTCCACTGTCACAATCCTGTGATTTCCTAGTAGGAGCTGGACATTATCACTTGGTCAGCCTGTTGTAGAAAAAAAAGCTGTTTGAATGTACCATGCCTAGTTATAGTTTCCACCTCTGTGAAGAGGTCCCGAACCAGCTTAAAACTTTGAAGTACCTAAAGAGTACCAGGACCTGGCAGAGGCTTTTAATAAGGGGACAGCTGCCAACTCCACACCATCCATATTATGGTTCTATTGAGTTAATATAAGGGGGTACACCTTCTCGTGTACATCCATACCCCCTTTCTATCACTAAGAATCAGGCTCTGTAGAACTGCATAAAAGAAGTGTTGGAGCAGGGATATATTTGCCCCTCTAAATCCCATGCTTTTTTGTTGCAAAGAAGGATGGAAGCTTACACCCTTGATTGTAACCTTATTTAGGCCTCTATAATACAAGTATCCAAACCCATTGCCACCATTTTCCTCAGCATTTGAGCAAATGCTCAAGTTGGATTTGAGGAGTGCTTACAACTTGCTTAGAATCAAGGAAGGAGATGAGTAGAAGATTACATTCATTACAAATTCTGGCCACTATGAGTATTAGGTTATGCCGCATGATCTTGCCAATGCCCTGTCTGTGTTCCAGTCATTTATCAATGACATACTAAGGGACATGCTCAGTGGGTTTGTGGTCACTTACATAGACATGTTGATTTAGTCCTCATTTCTACCAGAACATGTGGTTCATGTTAGAAGGGTCTTCCAAAGACTGCTAGACAATAACATATATGTAAAGGGAGAAAAATGTGCCTTTCACCTCCAGAAGATGCCCATCAGTGACAATGGAGTCACTATGGAGAATAAAAAGGTGGATGCTGTGGTGAATTGGCCAGTTCCCCAAACACCAAAGGATTTAGAGATTTTTGGGGTTCGCAAATTTCTACCACTTCCATGTTAAAAAGAGGACCCAAGAAACTACACTGGACTCTCAGATCAGAACAGGCCTTTCGGTCTTTAAAGAAAGTGTTTACTGAAGATCCAGTATTGCAACATCCAGATACATAGGAACCATTTCTTGTAGAGGTGGATGCTTCAGAGGTGTGATTAGGAGCCATCCACTCTCAAAGAAGTAAGATACTAAAGCTCCATCCAACTGCTTACTTCTCACACAAATTGTTACCAGAAGAGAGAAATTACGATGTGGGGAATAGGGAACTCCTGGTAGTTAAGATGGCTTTGGAGGAGTGGAGGCATTGGTTGGAGGGGGCTAAACATCCATTCATGGTATTTTCTGCTTAGAATATATTAAGTGCTAATAAGTTACTTCTCATCAAGCCAGATGATCATTATTCTTCATGAGATTTAACTTCCAGATCATTTCAACCAGGACCAAAGAATGTCATGGCAGATGCCCTGTCCCAGATATAGGATGTAAGTAATGAAGAGAAAACAACTGATCCTTTGCCCATTTTATCTGAGGAGTGAATTATAGGAGCCATACAGTGAGACTTTGATGAGGAACTGAGAGATGAACTGCAGGGAGCTACCATTCCTCCATCCTGTCTAGAAGAAAAACTGTGTGTTTCTGGCTTTCCATGGCCGATTGATTACCTAGGTACATTCTTTGTTTACTTCAGGTCACCCTGGGGAGGTCTAGATGCAACAGTTGTTACGCAGGTACTGGTGGGAGATGATGAATAAGGACATACATGACTTCATAGCTTCATGTACACAATCCAAGGCTCCTTGCACACTACTTGTTGGTACCTGCTGGTAAGCTAATGCCCCTTCTAGTACCAGAAAGGCAGTGGTCTCATATAGCTATCAATTTTGTTACTGATTTGCCACTTTCAGAATGCAAGAATACTGTACTTACGATTTTGGACCGGTTCTCTAAGGAAGTGAGATTTGTGCTCTCTCTCCCTTCCGCCTTTGCGACAGCAGAGCATATTCCAACATGTGTTCAGGAGGATATCATATCAGACAGAGGACTTCAATTCACATACCACGTATTTCATGGAAAACCTGGGAGTAAACATCAGCTTGACTTCAGGATACCACCCCACCCACAAAGCAATGATCAGGTGGAACAAGTAAACCAGGAACTAGGAAAATTCTTATAACTTTACTGCAGAGAACAGCAATCTGAGTGGTCCAACTACCGTGGTGTGAAAAAGTGCTTGCCCCCTTCCTGATATTTTTTTTTTGCATGTTTGTCACACTTAAATGTTTCAGATCATCAAACAAATATAAATATTAGACAAAGATAACACAAAAATGCAGTTTTTAAATGAAGGTTTTATTATTAAGAGGAAAAAAATCCAAACCTACATGGCCCTGTGTGGAAAAAGTGATTGCCCCCTAAACCTAATAACTGGTTGGGCCACCCTTAGCAGCAACAACTGCAATCAAGCATTTGTAATAACTGGCAATGAGCCTTTTACAGCACTGTGGAGGAATTTTTGGCCCACTCATCTTTGTAGAACTGTTGTAATTCGGGCACATTGGAGGGTATTCAAGCATGAACTGCCTTTTTAAGTTCATACCACAGCATCTCAATCTGATTCAGATCAGGACTATGACTAGGCCACGCCAAAGTCTTCATTTTGTTTTTCTTAAGCCATTCAGAGGTGGACTTGCTGGTGTGTTTTGGATCATTGTCTTGCTGCAGAACCGAAATGCGCTTCAGCTTGAGGTCACGAACAGATGGCTGGACATTCTCCTTCAGGATTTTTTGGTAGACAGCAGAATTCATGCTTCCATTTACTACAGCAAGTCTTGAACAGCAAAACAGCCCCGGACCATCACACTACCACCACATGTTACTGTTGGTATGATGTTCCTTTTCTGAAATACTGTTATGTTTACACCAGATGTAATGGGACATGCACCTTCCAAAAAGATCAACTTTTGTCTTGTCAGTCCACAAAGTATTTTCCCAAAAGTCTTGGGGATCATCAAGATGTTCTCTGGCAAAACTGAGATGAGCCTTTGTTCTTTTTGCTCAGCAGTGGTTTTCATCTTGGAACTCTGCCATGCAGGCGATTTTTGTCCAGTCTCTTTCTTATGGTAGAGTCATGAATACTGACCTTAACTTAACTTGCCTGGGAAGATTCATCACTGTTGCATGTTTTTGCCATTTGTGGATAATGGCTCTCACTGTGGTTCGCTGTCCCAAAGCTTTAGAAATTGCTTTATAACCTTTTCCAGACTGATAGATCTCAATTACTTTGTATCTTATTTGTTCCTGACTTTCTTTGGATTGCCGCACAATGTCTAGGATCTTTTGGTCTACTTCACTTTGTCAGGCAGGTCCTATTTAAGTGATTTCTTGATTGAGAACAGGTGTGGCAATAATCAGGCCTGGGTGTGGCTAGAGAAATTGAACTCAGCTTTCCAAAGATGTGATAAACCACAGTTAATTAATGTTTTAACAGGGGGGAGGGGGCGCAAACACTTTTTCACACAGGGCCATGTAGGTTTGGATTTTTTCCCTTAATAATAAAAACCTTCATTTAAAACTGCATTTTGTGTTTACTTGTTATCTTTGTCTTATATTTAAATTTGTTTGATCTGAAACTTTTGTGACAAATGTGTGACAAACATACAAAAAAAAAATTTCAGGAAGGGGGCAAACACTTTTTCACACCACTGTATATTATATTGGCAGAGATGGCACAGAACGCCATCAATCATTAATCTACTGGACTAATGCCATTTCAGTGCATCCTAGGTTACCAACCACCATTTGTGCTTTGGAATCCAGAGCCCTCAGTATCACATGCAGTTGATGAATGGATGAAATGGAATGAATGGGTTTGGGAGAGCATACAACAAAAATCCACCAAGCAAGCTCATGTTTCCCGTATCAGCTCTCACCAAAGGAGAGCACCTGCACCGATGTATTCAAATGAAGACAGAATATTGTTATCCAGAGGTAGCTGTAAAATACAACCTACATAGGCCCATTCCTAATAAAGAAAAAAATGATTGATGTTACTCATTAGAGTTACCCAGTTCCTATCGCATTTCTTCATCGTTTCATGCGTCACTATTGAAGCCCTATTTAGCATGACTATTAACGTCTCCTTTAGTGGAGAATGCTCTCTCACCACTGGAGATTGTTGGCTCCCCAGCTTACACTGTGCGGGAGATACTAGGCTCCAGGAGACGTGGGAACCAGATACAATATCTCATAGACTGGAAAGGTTATGGACCAGAAGAGAGATGTTGGGTCCCCAGGAGGGACGTGTTGGATTTACTATGCTCTTAGTCTCATCCTGTGACCCACTCCTCATCCCAGGGGTTGTCTTCATGGCCGTTTGGCTCTGCCAGCCGACTCTTTGGGGGTGGGGGTGGGAGTGGAGGTGTGCCTCAATAGCACTATCTACTCAGAACTACATTACCCAAAAACCCCATGTGCATTCCCAGTAACCAGATTATTAGTCTCATCTGTGTCTTGTTATCCTTATGTTTCTTTGTATATATATATATATATATATATATATATATATATATATATATATACACACACATACATACATACATATATATATATATATATATATATATATATATATATATATATATATATATATATATATATATATATATATATATATATCCCTCTATGATCATTATTTTTTCACGAACTCTCATTTGCCTGTCTGACATTTCTGAGCCATTGGACACTGTTGTACAGTTATGTGCAAAATAATAGCAGTCTAACATCACTAATGTATTTAATTACTGATTTTGGCAGAAACGATAATACAACATGGAGGAAAAATTCATGACTAGGTGTAGCCGAGTAATGGTCAACCAACAGAATCAAGCCATGACATGCACTCTGCTAATTGGATGTAATTGACTCGTTTAATGTGTTCAAATTAATAACATTGTGGAGTTCAGTTAGTGAGGTCATTCATTCTGTGAAGAAACAGGTGTCAATTATGGCCCTTATTTAAAGAAGGAGGGCAGGAAATGTTGTGCCTGCTGGTTTTAGCCCTTACTCAGTGAGTAAAATGGGTCGTTCCAGACATTGTACGGAAGGAGATAGAGCTTTGATCAATAAGTTGAATGGAGAGGGGAAAATATAAGGAAGTGCAGAAAATAATTGGCTGCTCAGCTAAAATGATCTCAAATGACAAACAAAACCTGAAACATATGGTAGGAAAATAAATCGTAATATAACAAGAATGGCAAAGAAGCATCCAATGATCAGCTCCAGGGAAATCAAAGAAGATCTTCAGTTACCTATGAGTACTTCAACAATCAGAAGATGCCTACGTGAAGCCAAACTATTTGCAAGAAACCCTCGTAAAGTACCATTGCTGAAGAAAAGTCATTTTGAAAAGGTTACAGTTTGCCAAAGAACACATTCACTGGCCTAAAGAGAAGTGGCGTAACATTCTATGGACAGATGAGAGCAACATTGTTTTTACTGGGTCTAAAGGCCACAGACCGTTTGTGAGACAACCCATAAACACTGAATTCAAGCCACAGTACACTGTGAAGACTGTAAAACTTGGTGGTGCAAGCATAATGGTTTGGGGATGTTTCTAATATTTTGGAGTCGGACCCATTTATCACATACCAGGCATCATGGACCAGTTTGAATATATCAAAATACCAGAAGAGGTCATGTTGCCTTATATCTGAAGAAGAAATGCCCTTGAAATGGGTGTTTCAGCAGGACAATTAGCCCAAACACACCAACAAGAAGGCAACATCCTGGTTCCAGACCAAGAAGATTGATGTTATGAAGTGGCCAGCCCAATCCCCAGACCTCAGTCTGACTGAGAATTTGTGGGGTGACATCAAAAATGCTGTTTTTCATGCAAAACCCAAGAATGCAGAAGAACTGTGGAATATAGTCCAGTCAGCTTGGGCTGGAATATCTGTTTGCAGGTATCAGATGTTAGTTGACTCTATGCCACACGGATGTAAAGCAGTTATCAGGTATAAAGGTTATACAACTAAATATTAGTCCATTGATCAAAAGAAAAGCTAAATCTGTAAAGAACTTTCAGTTTATACTGTAAATATTCAAGTTTGTAAATGAAAATGAAGACACTGCTATTTTTTTGAACAGGCCATTATTCTTTTTTCTTCATTTTCAGTTTAAACATTTATATTTCATTCATGTTTTCATTTGGAATTGAATGTGCAGTGCTCCCAGTGCCTTTGTGTATATGGAAATAAATGCTATTATGAGGATTGAGCTTTTTCTCAATTGTTTTAAACACATTGCTATTATTTTGTACATAACTAAGTTTTCTCTGGTTACACTGATCTCTGCCTGTATTTTTAGATGACCCTTTTTGCCTGTTCCCCATTGGATTTGTTTGCCTAGTTGGATTGTCTTTAGTTATGTACTTCTATCTGTCTTTGTCTACAACTTGGATTGCCTTTACCAGATTAAACTATTTTGTTTTATTGCATTCGACTCCATGTCTGTTCACCAAACATCACAACTGGGGATCATACAGCAATAAGATATTGTGTTGCCACTGATGTTCTTAAAATGTTTTTAATTAATTTATTCAGGAACACTACAAATAGCATTATCTCATCAGAAAAGTTCGATTTCAACATGGAACATGTAATACTATATACATGTAAGCATTTATACAGCATATTTAACTGGTTTAATATTTTTGGCTGAGTCCAGGATTTATTGGACATTTATTGGAAACATCTAACTGTTAGTCAGGTGGTCATATCACTGGCCATTATCTGCCATTGTTAATGTATGCTGTTTTGTGTAATAAGCGTAGATTGACTAGGTCTTCACCATTAAAACAGATTTGAATTTTTTAAAATAACTCAATTCTTGGTCTAAACAGCCTTTACAATTTGATAGAAACATGTAAACAAGATGCTCTGTCAAAGTGAGTCTGACAAACTGACAGTCCCAATCTGTTATTAACAGTGAAAATATCACATGATCCAGCTGTAGCAGGAAAATTCTTCATATCCGGCAGGACTGTGTGCCTGAAAATTAATTGGTGTGTGCTGATAGCATATAAAAAGGCAGGATAAAAGTGCAGCATGCATGACTTTGGACTGTGGCCAAAAAATAAAAATTAATTGCAGCAGCAATGGTTAACAGTAGTTAGAATAAGACCAGTAAGTTAGAAAGCTAGCACTGTATGTAATTATAGCACTGTATGTAATATATAGTACTTGGGAAACACACCTAACACTAAACTTGCCTGTCTCTGTCAGATGATTGAAAATTGTAAGTTGCTCTAGATAAGAGTGTCTGCCAAATGTATAAAAAAACTTGATAACTTAGATGTCCTGCATAGATAGCCAGCTAATGGTAGAGTGGGCACTCAAAATTAAAGAATAGTGTAGGGATGTATCAACAGCACATTAGCAAAGCAAGGCTTTTCTCCAGTAGCAATGTGTGTTTGGTGGCTATCTCTACTCTCATGACCCAAAACAATGAGGTTGTTTTGCTGCTTTTAAGCTTGTATTCTGGTCTAATGTAGCAACAAGTAATCGTCAGGTAACTGGAACAATGAGCTTGTGAGATTAAGATAATCATCATCATTCTCAGTGATCATTCCCACAATATTTGATTTCTTTGACATCCTTACATCTCAAAGAAATGGTAGTGGGAATCGGTAGTACACTCTCAGGTACAGCAAGATGTATTTCAGTGTATATTTGCTTGTTGGTTTGATTAGGCTGCTACTGTTGGGATGAGTTACTTAAGAAAACTAACCAACCAGCCTTCTCTTTAGGCTGCATGCCTCACATCAGTCATATCAGAGGCCATTCGTGTATTTAGTAGTGGTGTTGTGAATGGGCAACTGTACATTTATTTAGAGGAATTTAGAAAGAGAAAAATGAACTAAGTTTCTCAGTACAAAGAAATATTCCATCATTTTCCATTCTAAACTCTATCTTCTAGATCTGTGTTTTGTTGTTGTTGATTACGACAGACAATTTCAACATATTTTCCTATAAAGGGAGAGAACAGCTTATTTACTAAAGACACATTTAATGGAAACCAAAAGACAGTTTTAGATTTTTTGTCCCTCTGCCTTAAAGAATACATTTTTAGATTTATTTATAGCTTTACACTTATGGGATCATATTTGTCACTTATTGTGAAGGTGGCAGTGATTGCAGAAAGGGAGGTTCTTTATTATCCATAATAAAAAGAACAGAAAAATAAAGTGGCGAGTTGGCACAACGTTAAAAGAAAACAATAAGGAAACGCAGGCAGAAAAGGCTTGAGGTGTTTAGATGCAGGCAGGGTATTAAAGTTCCAAGTTTGTAGAACACACTCAGAGTTTTGCAGTGCTGAAACACAGTAGCCAAGGGCTAATGCATAGCACTGAACTATTAAACTGGTCTCCTGTGGTCTTAAATCGAGGAAGAATAAAAGAGGCAAAACAAGGCACAGGTGCATGGAACCAGTACTCAGGTTATTAAGAGTGGGGTGTGTGTGTGTGTGTGTGTGTGTGTGTGTGTGTGTGTGTGTGTATCAGCGTCCCTCAGGCTGGGTGCTGGCGCAATGTGACACTTATCTATTGCATGTATATTGGAAATATATTAGTAAATATATAGTGTGATATTTTTCAAAAATATTGTGTATATTTTAGAATAAACTAATAATCTATTCTTAATGCTATTTCTTTAGGTATATTGCCTGCATATTTTTTTATCATGTACAAAATGTTATTTGTGGCACAATACATTAACAGTTATTTGTACAATAACTTGTAGTTGTTTAAATTGAGTAACTATAAAATCTATGGCAAAGACATTTGTGAACCCTTTAGAATTTATTTAATTTCTCCATTAACTGCACCCAAATATGAACTTATGAATTAATTGAACTTGCAGATTTATTTTATGTAACCATTCATCGCTATTGCAGCTAAGTGGCTGTAGCTTTGGAACAGAAACAGAATGAAAATGCATGGTCCTGATGGGTTAATCCTGTTTCTCACCATAACCAGAGATCCTCTTGCATTAGGGAATCTGCCATAGTAGGTGATACACAAATAACATGCAATTAGACAAACTAATTTGACTTTGCCTTTATGAACAACATTCTAGTGCAATTACTGTGCAAAACAATTTTACTTTACACACACAGTATCAGCTGCACTGCATGTGTATTTTATACTTTACACATACAGCATCAGCTGCACTGTATATGCATGATATACTTCACACACACATCACTGTTTTGTGTGGTTTACATTTATATATATATATATATATATATATATATATATATATATATATATATATATATATATATATATACATATATATATACACACACACACACTATATATATATATATATATATATATATATATATATATATATATATATATATATATATATATAAATAATATTATTTTGGTATGTATGTACAACTATGTTAGTTTATATTAGATGTTATACTGTGATGCTTGGACAACCTGCTATAGATCATGCTACAGCATTTTAATGGGATAGAATTCAGGATTCTGATAAAGGATTTTTGTGGATCACAGTTACTGTAAACATGATAATACTGATGAGAAAGTTAGGAGAAAAAAATATGTACTATCCTTAACAAATAATAATACTGATTATTTACATGATCTGAATTTATACACGCTCAGTTGTAATATTTTATGCAACATTTGCAACAAACAGTTAAACATACACTGAGGGATAATCAAAACACTTTGATGGCCTTACTAAGTACACTTACTCTATAGCTGTACCAAAAGGCATAATTTACCAAGCAATGCTCATAACATTTAGTTCTTCATTAGATTATCATTTTGACAGTAGACAATGTTTAAGACCAATATGGTGCTATAGAAATTCAGTAATATAGATGTATAGTGTTTAAGTCTATGCCTACTTGACCAAAAGGCTAAGGCAAATTATTTAGCAAACCAAACCCTGTTTTAGCAGGTAAGGTGGTTGCTAGGGGCACCAACCTAACACAATATATGAGTATTGTGAGCAGGAGGATTCCCCCAAAAATTATGCCTATGGAACTGGAAGAGCTCTGGGTGATGAGATATGTTCTGAGCTGGGATTTCAAATCTGAGGAAGAGGAAAGATTATGGAGACTGAGTTCCATGGTTTGGGAACGATAGCATTTATTGCCCTGTCATAAACTAAGGACAATATAATATGATGTACTTGGCATATAATGACAATGTAATGTACTGTGTCATCAAACCATGTATTGCACTGAGAGGAGGGCACAGATCTTATCTTCAAAGGTGTATGATCATCAAGAGCTATAGAGATGGTATGGTTACAACTGAATTGGATATTATCGAGACAGAGTCATTTAGTGATGTCTGAGAGAGAGAAAAAGCGTGTATAAATAAAGGACTGTTGAGTAACTGATTTAAAGCTACAATAGGTTACTACTTTTACTTTTTTAAGATGTAGGAGGGGAGATGATAAAACTGTTTGATATGCTGATGCTCAGAAATACTTGGAAATAAAGACAGTGACATTGTTTAGACTTCCATGGTATTTGAATGTTAAATTGGAAAAGATGCTGTCCAATCTATTGGAAATTATAGGCCAGACCATATTGCACCATGTTCGAACAAACACACTGTGCTAAAATGATTGTTTTTCATAGATACCTTTCATAGAAGTATTTTTTTGATCCGTGGTCTTGATTATTTTAACATTTAATATATTGTGAGCAGTTGCGGTTTTTACCACTATGCAAACCATGCAAATGCGTGGGGCCCCAGAGATCAGGGAGCACCCTGCTGGCCACAAGCAGTTGGCTGAAGAAACAACCACATGCATTCTTTCTATCATTGCTTGACACCAAAGAGATACTGTAACATGCTAGCTAGGTAATCAGGACTCTTGAACGCAACCATGAAATGCTCATATTACAGGGTCACCTAAGACCTCCTTTCCTGGATGAATAAATTAAATTTCAAATTCAATAAATTTCAAAGGGTTCACAAACCTTTACTTTTAACTATGTTTGTTATGGCAATCTGTATACTAACTATATTGCTTGACACATTGTACTTAATGCTGTATATTTGTTTTGTAAGTGTTCTTAGTAAAGTCACAAATCAATTTTCTTTTCTTTGGCTTTCACAGAGCTGGAGCAGGCTTGCACTTTGCATACATGCCAACAACAGCAGTAGTCCACTGTTTGTACAAAATTGTCCAAAAAAACTGTACATTACAAATTGCATACAAATAAATTGGCACAGTTTCAGGAGGACTAAGGATCACTGCTAAAGTTTCGATAAACAACATTATTTTGGCTATTGATAGATACCTAAATCAACTAACTTTGTTTTGAAATTGACTTTGGTTACTTGTAAAACTGAGACATTATTATAAAGGAAAATAACAATAATTAAATGGTAGTTTGAAGAGTAAGAGTTATAAAATATGGCAAGGGACATTATTTAAAAAGGTATTCTAATTATTCCATGTTGTAGAGGTTCTTTTAAGTCATTTTAAGTTTTAAGGAATGATAAACATACTATATAAAGTGATGTCACTTTTTGCAATATATGTGCATTGTAACCAAATTTCACAAATGGAACATTTTCCAGCAATCTCAGTAATATCAGTATATTTACCTTATCTATTACTGCAGAGCAACACCTGTCTAAATGTAGGCTTACATGTAAATGTACAAAATGAGTGACACCCCAGTGAACACAAAAATGTTTAAAATGCATGAAAAATATGATTTTGCCAGACATTCAATGGATTCCATATTTTGGCCATGTCAAAGGTTTTTCATACATCTGTTCATGGTGTAGAAAAGACAAAAATTGTATTAATATACAAAGTGAATTGTCTCCCTGTACTTTCAGTGTCAATCTAATAAAGGCAATGTCAGTCACCAAACATATCTTGTGTAACTACATTTTGGAAAAGTGGTAAATTGTATAAACTTGATTTTCTGATGATACATTGCTGTAAATCTGATGTAAGATGTCACTATATCTTGAAGATTATTACTGAAATAGATATTCAGCATATTTGTGAGTGTCCTGGAACAGTTTGAGAGAGATTGCCATAAGATTCCCTTAAGAGAAATACTGTAACTCATCTTTCCTCATCTAATCTACATATTGTTAGTCCAACCTTCAAATATGTTCCACAATTTTCTTCAAAACTTTTACTAATATTTTAGTACACTGCGTGGCCAAAAAAAAAAGTCACACGCGCTAATATTTCATTGGACCGCCTTTAGCTTTGATTACGGCATGCATTCGCTGTGGCATCGTTTCCACAAGCTTCTGCAATGTCACAACATTTATTTCTGTCCAGAGTTGCATTAATTTTTCCCAAAGATCTTTTTTTGATGATTCGGATATTTGGACCACTGCACAAAGTCTTCTCCAGCACATCCCAAAGATTCTCAGTGGAGTTCAGGTCTGGACTCTGTGGTGGCCAATCCATGTGTGAAAATGATGTTTCATTCTCCCTGAACCACTCTTTCACAATTTGAGCCCAATGACTCCTGGCATTGTCATCTTGGAATATGCCTGTGCCATCAGGGAAGAAAAAATCCATTGATGGAATAATCTGGTCGTTCAGTATATTGAGGTAGTCAGCTGACCTAATTCTTTGGGCACATAACGTTGCTGAAACCTAGACCTGACCAACTGCAGCAACCCCAGATCATAGCACTGTCCCCATAGGCTTGTACGGTAGGCACTATTTATGATGGGTACATCTCAGCTGCCTCTCTTCTTAGCCTGATGCACCCATCACTCTGGAACAGGGTAAGTCTGGACTCATCAGACCACATGACCTTCTTCCATTGCTACAGAGTCTAATCTTTATGCTCCTTAGCAAATTGAAGCCATTTTTGCCAGTTAGCCTCACTGACAAGTGGTTTTCTTAAGGCTACACAGCTGTTTAGTCCCAAACCCCTGAGTTCCCTTCACATTGTGTGTATGGAAATGCTCTTACTTTCACTATTAAACATATCCCCGAGTTCTACTGTTGTTTTTCTACTATTTGATTTCACCACATGTTTAAGTGATCACCGATCATGATCATTCAAGATTTTTTTCCAATCACATTCCTTCCTCGAAAATGATGTTTGCCCACTGTCCTTCCACTTTTTAATAATGCGTTGGACAGTTCTTAACCCAATTTTAGTAGTTTCAGCAATCTCCTTAGATGTTTTCTCTGCTTGATGCATGCCAATAATTTGACCCTTCTGAAACAGATTAACATCTTTTCCACGACCACAGGATGTGTCTTTCCACATGTTTGTTTAACAAATGAGAAGCTACTCACTGCAGCAGTTAGGGTTAAATAACTTGTTGACAGCTGAAACATAAACCAACCATGCAGGAATTATCCAATAGGAGTTTCTTAATTATTTGCTTAGTTAAATCCAGGTGGTGACCTTTTTTTTTTTTGACCAGGCAGTGTAACTATTTTGTTCTCATATTATTTTTTTTATTACTTCTGCTTTGTGTATTAACTAATTTTAATAAGTTTTTAAATTTTATTTATTTATTTATTTTTTTGGATAATTCCAAGCGCCATTAATTGTACTGCAATTTAAAGAACATGCCTTTTTCTTTCACACAGAAAGTACCTTTGAAGACGTGGTTCACCATTACCATTCGTACATGCTCCAGGTTTAGGTGTTTTATATGGAAAGGTCATGAGAAATATAATTTTATCATTAGATTGGAACTTATTGTTTCTTGTTGCAAGGTAACAAAAGTTGCTTTTTATTTAAACTATTAAGTTGTAAGCAAGCAAATACAATATTATAAATCAGGAACTGGTAAAACTCAGAAGACCAAACAGAAGCTTTGAAATAAAAGAAATTCCAAACTTTACCAACTGAAATGTATACTTTTAAGAAGCAAATGTCTGGTACAGTCTATAGCAATGTATAGAGCTGTACAGCACATCTAACTTTATTGCCAATTTTCAAAAATGGATTTGATCCATTTGATCCATTGCCCATCACTGACAAGGGCCTTCTGACTCCATACTTCACAAGCGACCCTAAACCACCCTAACCTAGCGTGCGGTAAGAAAGTCTCAGAAACACAGTTTGTCTAGGTAAAGAGAGAAAATGACACATCTGTCACAGGACGCTCTTCCCCCCCAAGTCACGTGGTATGGCCTGCCACGTGCAGGGGGGTTCACCCTTGTATGTAGCCACACCCCCGTGATGGCACGCACCTGCATGGGGTTTAACGTTGAGTGTTTGTCCATCTATTTAAACCCCTTGTCAGTGCATGCCTCATTGTTGGTCATTATTAATGTTCATGTTAATACTAGTGTCGATGTTGTTGCTAATGTCTCTGTTAATGTAAATGTTAAATACCCCTGTCTCTGTTAGTGTTCAAACTGTTTTTATGTTTATGTTCACTATAGTCCCTATGTGTGAGTGCCGCCACTGTCGTTCATGTTTTATGTTATTAAATGTTTCACCACATCAAGGGAGTCTGTGCATCCTGTTCCACGCCCTGTGGCACTCGGGCCACCATCACAATATCTTCTTTTCACTGTCAGCATGTGCGTGTATACTTGCATGTATGTGCCTGTTTCCTCCTTTGTTAATCGCTGGTTAAAGTAAAAACAGATGTGCACAGCATGTGCAGCATGTACGTCTGGGTAAAGAAAATGTGGGTAAAACTGTTGAACCAATTCTCTATTAGTCCAGCCAAAATGTAAGGTAAACATTGCACCGACACTGAATGCAAGTTGTCCCAACCCCACTTTTCAACACTGCTCTGACATCAGATTCCATCAATCCTATTTCAACATAATTGTAACACTGGCAGGCAAGGCAGGATGCAAAGGTGAGCCGTGTAAAATACAGTGATGTTTATTAACACACACCACACAAGTGTAGCACACAGGCTAATGGAATGTTAAACACCAACAAACATCCACAACTAAACAAGACTTATATACACCCATGTTAATAAAACAAAACGAGGAACAGGTGTGATACACAGGGAAGGCGTGGCCATACAAACGAACACAGACACACACGCACACCCACCCACACATACATCTAGGAGGAGGGGCCATACCGTTACAGAGACACCCCCCCCCCATGGCGTGACTCCCTGGCCCCAAGACCGGTGCCAGGTGCCAAGCAGCAAGGCTGAAGGACCGAGCAACCCGACATGGGCCAGCGCGAGCAAGACCAAGGGGAGGAAGACGATGACAGACACAGGGACTGACTCACTGACAGGAACAGGTACAGACACAAGGGGGACAAAGCAATGGGCACATTAAATGCGACAAGGATGAGTACAGTGATGGGGACAGGTACATGAATAAAACTACACAAAGGGTTGTGGAAAAGTCTGGGGAAGCTGACAGGAACCCCACCCTGTCCCCCAGTTGTCGGCTGGGTTGAAGTCTGACTGGCCTGTGGGGGATTGGCCTTCGCTGATTTGGGTGGCGGCGGCTTTTCCGGCACTGGGGAGGATGCTCCAGGAAGCACGCCAGCTGTTTTGCCTGTCTCTAGGGTGGGCACTGGTGATGCCTCCTTCTTGGCTCTTTGAGGGTTGTGTGTAGGCACCGGAGCTCTGGGGCTGTGTGCCATAGATGAGGGAATGTCCTCGGATGACGACGATGCCACCTCTCTGCAAGTCATGTGGGGCAGCTTACTGACCCTAGCACAGCGTGCCTTGAGCTGGGATGTTTTCTTCTGTGTGTACAGGAGACCTTCTCTTTTCACCACTTGTTTAGATACCCCAAGTGTTTTCACTGCAGGGGTTCTGTGGAGGGTTTTATATTACAGAGCATGCTATATTTTCAATATTTAACCTGTCCTTATCCACCAGATGGAGTCACATGCTTCCTGGGAGTATGGCTCTGCAGTGGGCATCTTTTTTTTTTTTTTTTTTTTTTTTTTTTTTTTTTTTACATAGGCCAGAGGAGACAAGGACATTTGAGTGTTTTTTCAGCCTAATGCAGGCCAGGTTTTGTAAGCCACAGGCCCTGTCTGGGTTCTCTTCTGGACTCCCCAGGCAGCCTTGTACGATTCAAGATAGTAGTTTGTAAAAACTACTTCAGATCCTGTGGTCCTAGTCACCTCTCTCCTGCTGTGCAAGGTTCAGGTCCCCCAGTGGGAGAACATTTGTGATACTGGAGTCTCATGGAACTCCTAGGTCTCCAGTCACTGCTCTGTTGGCCTGCCTGTTGTACCCAGTGACTCCCGTGGCTGCTCCATCAACTTGTGTGACTCCTGTGGCTGATTTCTTGGTCTCCTTGCCTGCCCCAGTGCATCTGTCCTGTCCTGTTCCTGATGTAGTGCATATTTTTGTCCCTGTGTCTGTTTATGTATCAGTTCCTGTACCCATCAATGACTGTTCCTTGTCCTGTGTCTGTCTTGGTTCCTGTCAAGTTGACTATGGTCCCCTGGTTTCTTTCCCAGTGTCCTGCACTGTCTCCCTGTTCTGGTTTTTGTCCTGTGGCTCCTGGGTTTGCTCCTGCTCATGATTCCCAGGATGACACCTTCTGCTCATTGTTTTGGTTTTTCATTTCACTCTTGGATTTGTTTTGTTCTGCCCCTGGCTGTGCTTTCACACTCTTGCCTAAACATAGTTCTCTTATGAAAACTGTACAGAGTTAACTCATAACAAATCAGGTACTCAGTTTCTTCTAAAACAACATAGTACCATGAATAATATAGTCGTACTTTACACTTGCAGTTAAGCTAGACCATTCAATTGCATTCATCAGTTTAATAAGCATGAACTCACCAAACAGTTATTCGACTAACTCTCGAAGAAAATTCCTTGTCCTTGTCACATTTGTGGTCTTGTAACCACTTGCCAATTCGTTCTGCAAACACTTATGTTCATTTTTTTTCTTAGAAAATATTGTTTTTACTTACCCTCTTCATGATGTGCATGTCTGTTAGTTACTATAATGAGGAAATGGTGGCGGGGTATAAGTTCCTTCTCTGCTTGCTTCTGTGTGTGAGTCTTTTTAAAGATTTTGCATTGCAATAATGAACTGTTCCTTGAGGTGAAATTGTGTCCTCTGGTTCTTCTTCCATGCTGGTTCTAAATTGGTGTCGGAAGTGGAATGCTAATACAGAGCTTCCGAAAATCAAGCAGCGCATCCACAAACATGGAAGCAGGTGGCAAAGAAAACAGTCTGTAGGAGGGGGATACCGCCTGCTCCTTGGCAGACTGGTCCAGAAACAGCAATGCTCTGCAATGGAGCCAAGCTGGTGCTCAGCAAGAGAGAGGAGCATGACGATGGTAGAGCAGGCATGCATCCGTATACTGTGGCAAGGGCACCTAGGAACTGTATTCAGCACAGCTGTGAGTTGTCTGTGGTACCGTGGTTCATTTGCTAGTGTCCTGCTTTGGCAAAGTCAAATTTATTTAAATAGTGCTTCTTACAACAGTTGTTGTCACAAAGAGCAATCATAAACTAGGCAAACTATTCAAAAAAGGGGCAGGCAAAAATAAGAAGAGAGAAGAGTAAAAAACCAAAACTGATACACAGGCCATAAAGCAAGAAAAGAATGCTCGTTATGCACAGTAGATACTAGTGGCAATACTTTGCAATACTGGGAAGTTCTAGGCAGGTTTAAATACAGTTGAATGTAGAGAAACAGCTATCAATATTCCAGTGCTGAGGATCTGAAGGAATGTGTATGATTGGTTGAATTGTTAGCCAGGTAACGAACAGCATATTGGGTGTTGTAGTGTGCTTGGGTTTCGGCCGATGTGACAGTACTCCCCTCCGAAAGAGTCCGGGACAGCTGAGGTACGAGGAGGCCTGCGACGAACAATAACCGGTGCAGAAGATGCCGAACCCACCTGAAAACCCCCAGAAGGAAGGCAGCAAGAGTGTCCCCAAGAACAAAGAGCAGGCCTGTCAGGAAACTGCACGTGGAAATCTGAAAGGAAACCGGGATCCAGGATCCTTCACAATGAAGGACTCAGCTCTGTTTCTCAGGACCAAACCCCTCCAAATCAACCAGGTACTGGACCGAATTCCATCTTCTCCTGGAGTCCAGAATGCGACATGCCGCATACACCAGGGTGCTGTCATAGTCAACTGGTTGAGGTGGAGTGTCATCAGGAGACACCTCATCCAAAGGACCTGGAATGCCAGACTTGAGAAGCGAGACATGGAATGACCTAGAGATCCGGTAATGTGCATGCAGATTGAGTTGGTAAATCACTTAATTTATGCATTTGTGTACTTCGAAGGGACTGATATACTTAGGACCCAGTTTGCGTCATGAACCCGGTTTATGGAAATCCCATGTAGAGAGCCATACCCTGTCTCCCAGCTGATATGCAGTAGTAGTTCCTCCATGTCTATCTGCTAGTTCCTTATATTGTTGGAGTGCATGTTCAATTCACTGGTGTTCCTCCTCCCATACCCTCTTGCTGCGTTGCATCCATTCATCCACAGCGGGGATATTGGTTGCAATCGAAGTCCACGAGGCCATTGGGGGTTGGTAGCCTAGGAAACACTCAAAAGGCGTTATGCCAGTGGAGGAACTCGTTAGCGAGTTTTGCACAATTTCTGCCCATGGAGGGATTGTGCAAACAAAAACAGCACAGGAACTTGCTTAGTTGATTAGTCCTTGAAGTCGATTAGTCCTTTCGCATTGGCTGTTGGACTGTGGGTGATAACCAGACGTAAGGCTATTGGCAACTCCTATGTATTCAAAAAAGGCAGATCACACATGGGACGTGAATCGAGGTCCCCGGTCCGACAAGATGTCTTCCAGGATGCCAAATATACGTAACAAATGGTTAAACAAGGTCTCTGCAGTCTGAAGAGCTGTGGGTAATCTAGGGAAGGCAATGAATCCTACGCCATGATAGAACCAGTCTACTACTGTAAGTATAGTAGTATTGCCATTTGAGCAGGGTAGGTCAGTGATGAAATCAATGGCTATAGGGGACCAGGGTCTTTTGGGTATGGGGAGTGGCATGAGTTTACCTGCAGGTAGAGTCTTAGGGGTTTTGTTTCAGCTGAATACAGAACAGGAAGAAATGTACCTGTATACGTCGCTTGTGATCGTCTCCCACCAATATTGGCTAGCCAGGAGCTGTCGAGTTCGAGTCTCACCGGGATGTCCCGTAGCAAGTGAAGAATGAACCCAGGTTAACAGCTGATCTTGACATGATGCCGGTACATAACATCTCCCTGCAGGACAATCGTTTGATGATGGTAAAAAAGGATGACGGTACCTTGTTCAATTTCATCGTCCATTTCCCAACATATGGATGCCAAATGTACCCAGGTGGGAAGGATGTTTTCCTGGTCGTTAGAGTCCTCATCTGTCTCCCCTAGGTGAATGCAGGACAGGGCATCAGCTTTAGTATTGCAGGACCCCAGACAATACATAATCCTGAAATGGAATCTAGAAAAGAACAATGACCAACGGGCTTGACAGTGGTTCAACCGCTTGGCTGACTGCATATATTCTAAATTCCGGTGAGCTGTGATCACTAAAAAAAGATGGTTAGCCCCCTCCAACCGGGGCCTCCATTTTTCTAAAGCCAGTTTGATGGCTCTCCTATTCCATAGTTGTTTGGAAGTAGTTTGGAAGCCTCGTGTCTCTGAGATAGAACAGCCCCTACGCCTATATTCGAGGCATCTATCTCCACCACAAATGGGATAGATGGGTCAGGATGTCGAAGAAGGAGAGCAGTGGTAAATGCTTCTTCTAGCTATCTGAATGCTCGCTCTGCCTCTTGGCTCCCTTTGTGACCATGATGTGCTTGGGTTGTGTTGTTCCAACCATGGAAGGCCCAGAATGAAGGACGAGGCTTCTATAACCAGAAATGAGATGAGTTCTGAGTGAAGTGTGCTGGTGGTGTCTGACTGGTGAAATTGCCCTCTGCTCCAGAGTCAATCTGGGCTGTAAACAGAGAGGACAGTGTGAGAGCCCTAACAGACAGGTACCGTAAATTACTTCACTACCATCTTTTTAATAGGCATCATCCCTACCTTGGCAAGTGGTTTGGAGTCCATGCCTCCTCTATGGGAACAGGAAGCAGACCTGTTGTGTCTAATATGACACTCCCTGATAACATGTCCTGAAGACCCACAGTACAGGCATAGTCCCTCCTGAAAATGTGTCTCCTCTCATCCTCAGTCAGGTGAGAGGAATCACATTGCATGGGCGCCGCTGCATTCTCTTGTCTGGGATCTACTCTTGTTACAGGAGTGGTATAAGTTAAGCATTTACTGTTGGCTCTGCACAGTCTTCGTTCCCACAGAAAATGGTCAAGATGGATGGCTAGGGCTATAAAATGATCGAGGTTAAGCTCGTCATCCTGGCAAGCCAGTTCATGCAGTACCTCTGTGTTCAGACCGTTCCCGAAAGTGACAAGCAGGGCCACATTGTTCCTCCCACTACCAGCAGCAACAGTACAGAACTCACGGGCATAGTCCAAAACAGAACGGTTGCTTTGGTGGAGTTTGGTAAGCATTTCTCTGCATGCTCTCCCCTCATGTGGGTGATTGAAAACAGCTTTAAATTGAGCGACAAAGTCCTAGTAAGAAACCACCTGTATGTTCTCCCACACGTCAGTTGTCCAATCTAATGTTTTTTCCGTTAGACAAGAGATAAGGAATGCAATCTCTGCTTGGTTAGAACAAGGAGGGATGCTATTGAAATACAGGGTGTGTTGTAACAAAAAACCTGTACACTTTTCTGGAGAGCCGTCATATTTATCTGTTTTACTCATGGGGACTGCAGTTGGAGTGCCGCTGGGAGTGGCAACGGATGCTGGAGGTGGGTTGTACCGTAGTCATAGCGTGTACCAAGGATGCAAGTTCCCTGAGATATTGTCTGAGGTCGAACATTTGTGCCTGTTGGTCTGCTTATTGTTTGGCATTTGTGTTCATAGACCGCTTGAATCCCTTGAGTACCTGTTGGTGTTGGCCGAGTAGCTGTCCTTGGCTGGTAATAGCCTCTTTTAATGCCTCCGAATCTGCCGTCTGCATAGTGGCAAAGTATTCTGTGACGGGGCAAGCAAGATCAGATGCTTGCAGATATCGAGCGATGGATTTATTGTATTCCAAGTTCGTGGTGGGTGAAAAAGCCAGGGTCACAACCAAGAAAGCAAAGACAGGGGTAATCCAAATCATTAAGGTAAAAACAGTCCATGTCAAAAAAACAGAGAGCAATCATAAACCAGGCAAACTATTCCAAAAAGGGGCAGGCAAAAATCAGAATACAGAAAAGCAAAAAACAAAACAAAACCGATACACAGAACAGAAATCAAGAAAAGAATGCTCAGTATGCAGAGTAGATACTATTGGCAATACTTTGCAATACTGGGAAGTTCTATTCAAGTTTAAAATACAGTTGAATGTAGAGAAACAGGTGATATCAATATTCCGGTGATGAGGATCTGATGGAATGTGTATGATTGGTTGAGTCGTTAGCTGGGTGACAAACATGTTGGGTGTTGTAATGTGCTTGCAGTTCAGCCAACGTGACATATGCACAATTGTATGATTTCAAATATGTTTGATTTCTACTAATATTAACAGCAATAAGAAACATGCTGATGTCATATTACAATAATAATATTATATACTGTTGTAATAATACACACACACACACACACACACACACACTATTTAGTAATATAACTAGGTCCAATATTAACAATAATAAAAAAGCTGTTGTAGGCATCCTGTAAGGTGGTTTCAAACCGAGGTCAGCTGGGTGATAATACCAACAGCCTACTGGGTGAGCAACCACCCTCTAACAAATGGTGGGCCCGTGTGCCGAACAGTTAGAGCTTGGGTCAGGTAAAACAAAAGGAAAAACTAAACACCATGCCGAGCATGGAAAAAAGGGAGAACAAAGGATGCCAGGGGAAGAAATGGTAACCGCGATGCACTGGGGAAAACTCAAACTAAAACTTCCCAAACAAAACCAGAAAACAGGGAGGAACTTGAATGCCTAAGGGAAGCCTCGGGAGAGAGACAGACTTGAGAGGGAAAACTGGAAAGAGGAGGGGACATGTAAAATCACAGACACCCTTGTAGCACAGAAGCAAGGTGTAGCACGAGAGCTCTCAGACCTTAATACCTTAAGTTACCGGCTAAGAGCTTGGCTCAGAACTTTGGCAAAGACAACAGCACTGAATGACTGGTTCACTGGGCTTATATAAGGTCTAGCCCAGCTGTTGGGTGTTGAGCCTGATTAGTGGTATGGTTGACTCGAGACCTCCCTCTGGTGGGCAGAGGGGGCCTTGGCCTGGTAAAAACCCTTATAGTACTCCCCCCCCAGAAGGGGCGGCTCTTGACATCCCAAGGCCAGCTGCACAATCCCGCCGAAAAGCCCGAATGAGTTCATGGTCCAGGATGTGACGGGAGGGGACCCAGGATTACTCCTTGGGCCCGTATCCCTCCCAGTCCATCAAATACTGGACTCCACCACGAACCCGCCGGACATCCAAGAGATGCCTGACCGTGTACACCGGTGCCCCGTCCACCATGCAGACCTGGCAGGTCAGAGGGGCCCACCGAACCCATTTAGGCCTAAGGCGAGACACGTGGAAAGTAGGGTGGACACGTAAAGACGGGGGAAGGGTAAGGCGATAAAAAACAGGATTTATGCGGCAAAGAACCTTGAATGGTCCGATGTAGCGAGGGGCGAGTTTGCGGGTATAACCACGCAAAGGCAGGTCCTTGGCCGATAGCCAAACCCGCTGTCCCGGCTGATAAGTCGGCACTGGTCGCCGTCTCTTGTCGGCATAATGTTTTTGAGCAGCCGTAGCAGATAAGAGAGCCCTGTGTGCTCTCTGCCAGGCCAAGCGGCAGGGCCTGACTGTCTGCTCAGTAGACCGGACACCCACGTTGGCCTCCTGGTCGGCAAACGTGAGCAGAGCATAACCGTATTGGCACTCGAATGGTGACAGGCATAAGGAGGAGTGCCACAGGGTGTTGTGGGCGCATTCCACCCAAAATAGGTGCTCAGACCAAGAGGATGGGCACGAAGAAGCCAGACATCAGAGGGTGTGCTCCAGGTCCTGGTTAACTCTCTCAGTCTGGCTGTTGGATTGGGGATGGAAGCCAGAGGACAAGCTGGCTTCTGCCCCAACAACCAACAAAAGGTCCCCCAGAACCAGCTAGTGAATTGAGGCCCGCAGTCTGACACAATGTTGCTAGGCAGTCCATGAATACGGACAACTTAAGTAATAATTTAGCTGTCTCTTTTGCAGATGACAGTTTCAGCAGTGCAACGAAGTGGCCGGCCTTGGAGAACCTGTCGACGACCACCAAAATCACAGTGTTGCCCCTTGATAAAATCGAGTGACAGATGAGAGCAAGGGTGTGAAGGGACAGCCAGTGGGTGCAACAGATCAGCAGGCCTTGTCCTGGGGTCTTTGCACTGAGTGCAGATGTGACAGGAGTTCACAAATGCTTGAACGTCGGGTTCCACGCGTGGCCACCAAAACCACCGACAGAGAAACTCAAGCATCCGTGAGACTCCTGGGTGCGCTGAAAAGGGGGATGCATGTCCCTGCTCGAGGACCTGAGCTCTAACTGCCTTAGGTACATACAGCCATCCCGGTGGGCCTCCACCCGGGTCTGGTTCAGCCATGGGAGCCTGATGTTCTGCCTTCTCAAACCCCCCACTGGATTGGTGGTATGACGCGGGCCCTTGGGACAACGGTCCAGGTCGGAGTAGAGGGCGGCGAGGATTCCCACTGGTGGGAGAGGGCATCAGGTTTAATGTTCTTAGTGCCTGGCCGGTATGATGAGGTAAAATCAAACTTAATCAAAAACAGTCCCCATCTGGCCTGGCGTGGATTAAGTCACTTGGCCTGCTGTATGTAGGCCAAGTTTTTGTGGTCCATCCAGACCAGGAAAGGGTGTTTTGCCTCCTCCAACCAGTGTCTCCACTCTGAGCGCAAGCATAACCGTCAGTAATTCGCGGTTGACCGCGTCGTAGTTCTGTTCTGCTGGGGACAGACCCCGAGAGAAATAGGCACAGGGATGCAGTCTTTTGTCCTCTCCTGATCACTGGGACAGAACTGCACCAACAGAGAGGAGGGAACGTGTCAAAACACAGACACCCTCACAGCACAGAAGTGAGGTGTAGCACCAGGGGGAAAACTAGAGGGGGAACATGTTAAAACACGGACACCCTCGCAGCACAGACGTGAGGTGTAGCACAAGAGCTCACAGACCTCAATACCTTACGTTACCAGCTAGGCGCTTGGCTCAGAACTTTGGCAAAGACCCAACACTGAATGACTGGTTCACTGAGCTTATATAAGGTCTAGCCCAGCTGTTGGGTGTTAAGCCTGATTAGTGGTGTGGTTGACTCAAGGCCTCCCTCTGGTGGACAGAGGGGCCTCAGCCTGGTGCCAACCCTTACACATAGTACATGCAATGAAAGTTATGAGAGCACAAAACAAATATATATGTGGTGCAAAATTATTTTTGTTTTTATTTATTTTGTACATTCATGGACTGTGCAGTCAGTGATTTTCACAGCTGGTCCCTCCTCGCTTTGATGGTTTCCCTGTCGTGTGTGTGTGTGTGTGTGTGTGTGTGTGTGTGTGTGTGTGTGTGTGTGTGTGTGTGAGAGAGAGAGAGAGAGAGAGATTTTGGTTCCAGCACTTAGTTTCGTTTTCTCCACCTCTCGTTTGGTTTTCCACGCTCGTTATTGAATTCACCTGTTCCTCGTTTCTAGTCTTGTTAAGTTAATGTATTTAAACCCTGTCTGGTTCCCTTTCTCAGGGCTGTTCATTGTTTGAATTGTTCTTTGTCTGTATGTTTAGATGTTTTTGCAAGCCAGCAGCTGTACGTTTGTACCCCGTGCCTCCTAGTCTGTATGTTTATTGTAGCCTTCCCATCTCTTAGCCTCTGTTATAGCCTGCTTCCCCTGTTTGCCTTTGTGTGTTTTTGGTTTGTCATGCATTCTCGGAATCTCTGTTGGTTCTATGACCCTGGACTACCCTAATGACTCTGACTTTGGATTTGCCCCTAATAAATTTAGCTCTTCTCCGCACAAGCGTCCGCCTCCTTACCACTCACTGTTACAATGATGATCCTGAGCATCTCTGTCAAACAATGAAAGCTCTGCTTTCTACTCTGTATGAAGAGAAGCAAAAAAAAAAAAAATCAAATATTAATTATGCATTATAAATCAGACAAAATTCAAAAGTAGCTAAAAGTGGATACTTTGATGTGCTCTGTAGACCCTGCTGAACATATCATTTGTGTCTGAATCACTGACAAGAAGACATCCAATGTCTATCTTCTTCCACACTGTATCTTTTGCTTTTACACTTGGTGAAGCTGTATTGTCATCCTATGATACCAAATATTTCTTTCTGGGGGGGGGGGGCTGCAGTTCTCTTCATCCAATGTACCACTGGCATCCACACCTGTTGACAGTACTAAGTTCTATATTGTAATTCTCTTCAGCATCAAAAGAGTTCCAGTCCACTGTCGACTCACAGTAATCCATGGAGTTCAGTAAATCCTACACTTGCAAAGGAGCATAGATCCTCATGTGTGCCATTGCATTTTCTGTTTACTCCAAACAGGACAGTAGGAAGAAAAATGATGATTCACCTGCATTTGGTTGTATGCTGTTTTTCCTAATTCAGAACACCACACCTACAGCAATTCAAACAAGTGTAAATCTGTGTTGCTTCACAGGCACAAAACAAATATATGCAATAATGGAGTTATCTGCTTCACAGGTGTAAATCTGTGATGCTTCACAGACATTACATATGCATATGCAAGACTTCCCTGCATTTGCAAGGTTCCATACATCTCACAAAAAAAGATCTCTCTCCCTATATATGTAGAGAGAGACAGAAAACATTTTGATTTTATATTTTATATTATTCATATTTTTGTAGTTGTTTTACACGCTGCAATTTAAACAGGTTTCAATCTGTGGTGCTGCACTGGCACAAGATAAGATAGATATGCACACGCAATAATGCAGTAATTTGTTTCACAGGTTTCTCATAACTGCTAAGGCCTGTTACACATCAGGAATGCTTAAACCTACAAATCTACCAATACTCACTTTGAAAATTATCACAGCAGACTACTTCTACTGTTTCTACTAGATGGTTTGCTTTACCTTGCTAGGTTGCTTAGACTGTGAGATGCAAATGAAGTCATTCAGATGCAAATGAATAGTTGTGGTTGTGCAGAGTAAAAGGTTTCCCCAAAAGTAGGACTGCACAATTTACATCCAAAGAGGAGGAATTCTGCCACAATAAATGTAGACTTTCGAAATCACCTATTAATTTGTATAAATAGAAAGAAATACTAGATTTAGGTTTCCTTTGACTTTAGATTTTACTGAAAATGTTTACATTCCCAATCTTACCTTACCAGTTATCAAACAAAATACAAACTTAAAAGTATAAACTATCATCCCAAGATAACAAACATACAATGTGCCAGATCAGTGACAAATGTAGCACAGCATCTGTTCCTGATGTCTTTTTTGCTCAACGTCCCAATTCCAGTCTCATATATGGATCTGTGCCCAAATAGGCTCAAAATTGGCCCAGATTAGAAAATAACACTGTTACACCCAGCCCTGACCTGACACAAACCCAAACTGACATTTTAATATTAGGCCTAGGTCTCCTAGGCCAAGCTTACACTTATTCACAATGAAAACAAAAATCAACGCTCTGTGTAAAAGCCAAGTTGAACCATCTGACTGCAGGTTAATTGATGTATTCATCGTCTGCTTGGAAAACAGATGGATTATTGTTAACAGCACCTATACAGGAGATGACATGACAGAATATGGTTGGCCATTTTAGCACCTCTAATATTATAATACTCTTTCAGAGGACAGTTCTCCATACTTTAGGTGAAAATATACATACTCCAAGTAAAGCCATACAAAAACTTAGTGGAATTGACCTAAAACTTTATCTTTACATTTTGACTTTTGAAAGATTTATTGTTCTTGTTCACATTCATGATGAGAATTCTGCAAAGATATAGGTCCCCAAAAATGTTTTAAATGATTAAGGTGTTTACATAACATCCATAATGCCAATACAGTAAAAAGTAAGAAAAATGTTTAGTGTATTCTAAAATGTTATTGACGTTTTGACTGGAAAAAAAGTTTAGTTGCTCACTGATAAAAAGCTTTAAACATATTTTAATTTGGTGGCCTATATTCGCAGTTTTTAAACTTTGCCACTTCATGACTCAAAGTATAAAAACTTTTCCACATTTATTTGTACATTCATTGTTTGTTATACATATGCTAATTATGTAGGTGTGAGTATTTATAGGTTCAGCTGTGTGAATGGTTGGTCAGTAAATAGGTGGTTAAGTGCTCATCAAAAATGTCAGTACTAAATGGAAAGTGTTGCAGGGTGGGGTAGGGCAGGATAAAGGTAATCATCATTGTCACTGGTTCTCAGACAATGTCATCATCTGAGACAACGGGCAATTGTCAACTATCTGAAAAGCTGAATACATACTACTGCGGGTTTGAAAAGGCCAAGCTCACACTTTGCAGCAGATCATTCTAACACCTCATACAGTGGGACATTCAACCATCAGCAACTTGTCCCTCTGTTCTCACAACTCTCATCTGCACCTCAGGCTGCACTCACAATCTGAAGGCATAATAAGTTTAAATATATAAACTTAGTGTATAGTCATGGTAAGATTATTCTGTTTGACCTTTTTGTTATTTAGTGATTCCAGCCTCTCTTTCTGCCGAGGTACATCTACCCGATGTCCTGATGTTACTAAGCCTCAACCCATCTCAGCTGCCATGGCTACTCCCACCACCTCCTGATGTCCCCTCCTATAGTCCACTACACCTCTAAACTAGTCAACTACGTCTCCGTTGCCTGTCTCTTGCGGGATGGGTTTCGGGCACATGCACACCATCCAGATAAGACTAGGACCTCTAGAAAGACTAGACATTATTTGCTTATTTTTGCTTATTTTTGAATTAGAATTCAATAAGCAATGCTTCGAGGACCACAGTTCATGGCAGTGCCACTTTATGTGCTACTGTCTTCCAGAAACCCTATATAATGATTACACTCAGTAACACTGCAGTGACGAATTAGCCTTGGGTCAGTGTGTCGTTTTTAGTTGTTTAGCAATTTGTAATGATTGATGTGAAATTGCTTTTAATTTGATCAAGGATTCTCCGGTGATTACATTTTCTCTCATGCCATTTTCCTGTGTTCCTCTGCACTGCTCTTGTTTTAGTACTATAGCCTACCACCAAGCTTTCACAATACATTTTTATTCTAATTTCATATTACCGCTGCTGTAGGTGATGTTAGCCTGACATATTTTATGCCAATTTTATAAAGTTATTTAATGTCTCTGACTTGACAAAGCTATATATACCAACTGATGAAAAAATGAATGAAGTAAGAATGTCCTGCCTGTCTTGATTATTACAATAGAATGAGGTGGAAAATTTAAATTAGATTTTTCTACCAATTAGAAGCCATTTTTAAAATTTTAGTATATTCAAATTGTATGCGTATGTTGACAAGAATAGTATTAAAAACAGCTTGTTTGGTTATTGATACAAATATAATTATAAAATTAAAATATGATTTTTCCATCGTAAATAATATCTGTGTTTTCACAGAATAAAAAGTGTAGATCATGTTCTGCATTTATTTTTGTTTACACCTAATAGCTGTTTTAAAATCATTATTAACTCCAAAGAAAACGATTGCGACTAAACTTTTATGTGCTCTCATATAGTTCCTGTCATGTGACTGAGAAGGCCCAATTCTGACCCAAGTAACCCGGAAGTACCTATGCGGTTTCCTAAACGCTCCGTCCGGCTCTGTGGACTCAAGGGGAGTAAGGTATTGCACCATGGTTTTGTAGTAAGCCGTGCTTAATCTGAGAAGTGTGGTCAATTTTCTGGCAATCCGTCACCATCCGCGCCTTAAACATGGACCTCCAATCAAGAGGATTGGTCTGGAGGCAACCAAGTTATCAGTAGTTACTTCTGAAAACTATATTTATTCATTTTTTATATATTGTCACTTTTTTGCCTTTGCACGCTACCGGGGATTTAAACGTAAAGTGACAGCAGGTAGCTACCAGCTTTCAGCGATTAGCCACACTTTTCCTTGGATCTAAAGACGTGTAACGTTCTTGCAGTAAAACATAAACAACACATTTTAATTTCTCGACTTTAATTTCTCTTCTGGGACACCGGGTGAGTAATCCCAACGCCTCTGCTAGGTAGCTAGCTAATTTTGCTTGCTACTTGTTACTGATAATCATGAAGGCCAAGTGGGCCCTGAATCTATCATGAGAATTGCTCGCTAGCTAACCTAAGTAGCTATCTTGCTGTATTGTTAACCATCTAAGAAATAGTTTGTTCTAACTGTCTATTTGGCAAGAAGGTCGTGTAAACTGTCAGGTGGTAGCTAGCTAGCTAGCCAGCTAGCTATCGTAGCAGGTTTTCTTACCTCCCATTCCCCTCATGTCATTCAAATTATTTCAACATTGCCGTGATCTTAACGTGAAAGCCACCTAGCTTTAACCTACACCCCGTACTTTAATATAAAGTTATGGTAAGTCTACAAATATTGGATATCTACTAAACTTGCAGTAGCAATTTAGTTTGAAGCAGTCACAATGTAAAAATATGACGAGAACATAATGATTTTCTATTTAAAACCAGACATGACGGTCCTGAGTGGGCATTGGGATTTACTGTTCGTGTATTCTTGATGGAGTTTGTCCCGTTGTGGTCACAGTTCAAGTGAACATGTCAACGCATGAAATGAAACCCAGAGGTACATTACGGGGTTACTCTCACTCATCTTTAGCTTCTCGTGGCCAGCCAAGTATCCTTTACAAAGCAATAGTGTTTTAGCTGGCGTTACTCACCCGATGCCACATAGCGTTGCGTCCAAGACAGTGATTAAAGGTGTATAAGGGTATTGCCACTGCAACGTTGAAATTAATGTTGTGTGCTGGCTACATAATTTTAATTTCTAAATATTAAGTTGGTGTTTTCATTGATTACATTGGTTACGTTGAATCTGGTCAGATTAGAGTGGATACTCTGGTGGGCCTCGGTTACCAAAATTAAATAGTAGGCCGCGACCTAATTCTGGCTGATCTTGCTATGGTGGGTGTTCGTAAAAGTTGTAAGGCATATGTCTCTCCAGGGTTTGGGAATTTCTCGGGCGCAAACGACGTCTCGTCATTTTAACATGGCAAATTTACCGTAATGTAACGTGGAGGCTGCCATATGGTTGCTAGCATGCTAACGCTAACTGTAAAGTTTGAGTGTTAGCCGGCTGTGGTTTATGGCTGCAGGCTGACACGTCTGTTGGCGTTTTTCCTCAGATTTTACTTGCGCTACACTGAGGGTTTGCCGGGCCTGCTTGCTAACATTTCGATTTAAAACGATATCTTTACTGAGATTTTTAATACATGGCTTAACATTAAGAAATTGAAAGCTATTGCTGCTGTACCTTTGGAGATTTAGTACCAAATAAACTTTTCAGTCGTTCTTTTTTTTTTTTTCTTTCATTTTTACAGTTGATTTCTTTATGTGCAAAGCCTCTGGCTGAGAATAATTTTTTTAATTGAAATCCATCTTAGATTTTGCCGCTTATGGTGTTTCAGTTTAACTTCTGAAAAAAGGGAACAGTACCCTAGTAATTTGTAAACTCACGTTTGCGCAATTGTTTTATAACATTCAGAAATATTTGCTAATTATACATGAAGAAACACCTTGATTGTACCTTGCAGAACCCTGGACTGTGAATAGTTTACCAGGATTTGACTAATTTTTAATTTAGTTTCAGTAACAGCAATATAAAATGCTATGTTAACTATGAGTTACATAAGCATATTGAATATTAACTTAGACCTTTCTGTTAATTGGATGGTGAAGAGATTGTGTAGTGCATTTTAGCGACCTTGTGTTTAGTCAGGGCGCTACATCTACTAGCTTTTCTGTGATACTGTTTTGAGGATAAGCAAATTTGTATGTCAGAGAATTTGTTCTTCAGACTTAGCCAAGGTCTCCCCTGTGGTGTTTAAACATCAAGGTCTTGTTGTTTCAGTGACCTTTCTTCCCCAGAAAGTTCAAGTGACTCCTGATTGCTGGCTAAAAGCACTTGATTGCTAGCAGTTAGCATCTTTTAATATCCAGTATCTGCCCATCAGTACATAAAGCACAGAGTCTATAAAGAAACAAAGGACAATTCTGCTTAAAAATCTAAACCAGGGACTGAATGTTGGAGACACTGGGTTTGGGCAGTTGCAGCCAGGCACCCCCTGTTCTGTGGTGCTTGGTTGCCATCTTGGTAAATTCACACTCAAACCAATATCCCTTAATTGGATCATAATTAGGACATGTATGCCTTCTACAGTTTTGTCTGTAAAGATTTAGGCTCTGATTTCAGTTTCCCATTCCTTGTCTCTCAGATTGTGTTGGTTTCACTTAGCATTGACAATGTTGACCAGGGTCTGCACTTGTGTAATAGGAAGTCGTCACCCCCGCCCACCTCCCCTTTATTAGTTGTAGTCTTACTTTTGGTGACAGTAAACGTTTGTATTCAAACAGCAATTTCCAGAAGTACACACACAAAATCAGTTATCCATATTCTCCTCTTAAGCTAGTTACTCAGTTTGATGTTTGAGTGAAGTGTGTATGGTTTGAATGCTATTACAGCCATCTACATTCCACCTAAATCCATTTAACTGAAATGTGTTGCCCCACCGCAATTTCCTGAAGTACACACACAAAATCAGTCATCCATATTCTCTTGTTAAGCTAGTTACTCAGTTTGATGTTTGAGTGAAGTGTGAATGGTTTGAATGCTATTACAGGCATCCACATTCCATCTAAATCCATTTAACTGAAATGTGTCGCCCCACCGGCTTGCAGCCAGTTCATTTGTGTATTGTGGCTCACAGGGTTTCTGCTTTCCCTTCCCCTCCCCCACTAAACCATCTATCCCATGACAGCTTCTTCCATACTGTGCCACTGCCCCTGTTCTTATTTTCGCTCATCCATGTTGATGCCGATACTTTCTTCCACTCCTCTCGATCCAAGGAACCCAAGGTTTCCCCCGCATGCTCTCAAGGGGCTATGGCTTTTTGGAAGACGACGTCCTCTTAACTACAGAATGCGCCAGCAACACCACACACTACTATTTTGTTAGTGACAGCTATTAGCAAATGTAAACCTTTTATCTATGCCAGCATTCATGTTATGTAATGCGTAGTGTAAGTTAATTCCTCTTCAGTGGAGCTGAGAGTGGAGGTTGCTCAGAGTGCATAGTCTTACGGTCACGCCTGAGCTGTTTGGATGAAATCATGCAGTATGAATTCCTTTGCTGAGGACTACTATACCCATGTTCCCCTGAGCAGCCTGCCTCCCCTCCTCACCCTGCTTTCTCATTCCCTGAAAGAGCAGACCCACCAGGGCTTTGTAGTGCTCTTCATGGGGAGTTTATTGGCTGCCATCTGTCTGGATCCAAGACCGTAGGGCTGGGTGACGGTGGCTCTCTTGTGTCGTGTGAGGCGTCTTGAAGGGACAGAGGTCGCTGCTTTGCGTAACCTCTCGGCCTTGAACACCCAACCTTTTCTGCCCTCAGCTCTCCAGCTGGTATCCACACAGGCACCCGTGAGCAGCAGACCTTTAGGAGCGCAGTGTTATGTTGAGAGAGCAGCACAGCATCATGCAGTGGATTAGATGGCAACATGAACAGATGTTCTTGTAGGAACATTTGACATCATTTTGGATGTATTTTGTTAAATTGACGTATTTTCCTCCTTCAGTGTATATTGTATCTTTATTAGATGTCTGAACGTTTAGTTGGAGGTTGTGTGCATTCAGAAGTTTAAAAGGGTGGGGTCTGCTCTTATCAGTAAAGACAGTGTACACCCACCCTTTGCACACTGAAAATGGATGCCGCCTGAGTATGTGGCCCCTGTTTTTGGTGCACGTTGTGCTTTGCATACTCAAGTGCTGAAGCAATATTTTAAATTGTCAACTGAGTACATGTTCAGTGAGTCATTAGTGTGCTATGGAGCTGTGGAAGCTAACCTGTTAACTGAAATGCTATAGCCTACACCACAAGCTCTTGTCCTAAGAATTTAAACTCCGTTAATGGTTAAACCGCACTGCTTACTCACCCCCTGTATTATCTGATACAGGACACACTACACAAGGACCTGACTGAGTCTGCTAATACGAAGAGATTAACAATAGTTTCAGATGTATGTAATCCTTCAGCATTCTTTCTCTTTATTATCTAGGATGTTTTGTAAATATATACTGTTTAGTGCACTTTAAAAATTTTCTTTGTATTCATTGTTTTCTCCTTTGTTAGTTGAATTAATTTTACCTTAAAAGCATTGTTCTTTAGGGGTTTCTTGTTCCCCCCCTGACTCATGCTCTTGTTCTCCAGTTTGGCAGGCAGGTCCGAGGCCCCCCTCATGCAGAACCACGTGAAATGAATAAACCACCGCAGCCTATTACAGGACCCCCTTCTGTGCCCCACCCCGCCCCTTCCCCAGGACTGACACAGGTGAGAACCAGTAATGCATGTCAGTCCTAGCAAGGTGGCAGTAGCAGTGGCCAATGAGTCAACTGTTTGCTTTGTTTGAGCTATTGTTTTTGTGCAGGGTGCCTACCCCCCTGGCCAGCCCCCCTCTGTTGTCTTTGCCCCTCCACCTCCACAAATGAACTCTGCGCCACAGCCCAGACAGGTACACAGCACCATGCACGCACGCACACACGCATACATACTTTAATCAGCTGGGAAGGTATTGGTGCTTCTTGTGGCTAAGCTAAGCGTCTGCTCTGAATTTTGCTTTGTTTGTTTGAGGGATCTGTGCATGCAAGCTAGTGCCTGTCCTTTTTGCCTCTTTTGAACTGTGACCTCTTGCTCTCTCTCTCTTTTCTCTGCCGTTCCACCAGTATGCCCCAGGGCCACGTGCTTTACATCAACAGGTACTAACGATTTTCACTGGGAAAACTAACAGATGGCTGCTCAAATCTAGACCTCTAGGGCGTGAATAGGAAAGGGCAAAACCCCAGGCAACACATTGCCTTGTTACTTGACAGTATTCAAATAAAACATCAAGCCCATCACTGCTTTTTCTATTGCTGCATAAGTCATACTGATAGATCTGGGTCCAGTAGCCATGCATTGAACAGTGTCTGCTCTGTTCCGTCTTCATGTACAGAAGTATATTTTGTGCCATCACTGTTCTATTAGTCCAAGTCCCAATGCATGCATGCATACATCTGCTTTGTTTGTGTCTGCTGCTAACAGCTTACTGATTAACTGCTTCTTCATGTCCTCCTTTCTGACTCTCTCATGCTCGCCCTCTCTTTCTCTCTCTCTCTCATGTTGTCTCTCCTCTTTCTGCTTGCTCTCTGCTGTGTGTGGTGCGGCTGAAGGGTGGATTCAGGTCACTGCAGGTAAATGCCACACTTTTTTTTTTTTTTTTTTTTTTTTTTTTTTTCTCTCTCTCTCTCTTTTCCTCCACCACCTTTCTGTGGTGTCAAGCCAGTATGATGCTCTATACAGCTGTTCTGTCTCCTCTGCATGCTCTGGCTCTCCATCTTCCTGGCATAATTGCCACACACAGACTTTTTTTTTCTGCCTCTGAAATGTATGCCATAGGTTCTGAAACTGCCATGATGACAAAGCAAAATTTGTAAAGACAGGTATTGCCTAGGAATTGCTGAAATTTCATTTTAGTGCAACAAACCCAGCAGCCTTGCTTGAAAGTACATTTCTCAGTAGACTTCACATTATTGTATGCACCATCTCGTGTGTAAAAGTGTATTTAAAAGGTTGTGTAAGGCTTTTTTAAACAATGCAAAGCTTATAGCAACGGGTTGTCTTCTTATTTTAGTGTTCCTGTCATCGTCTCTTTCATATACTGAGTGTCTCATATATTCATTTTCAGTCAGGTCAAACCAATTTGGGACCAGAGCTCGAAGGTTAAACTTCTGGTTGCTTGTAGTGTGCCGAGATGGAGATGAAGCAGCAGCCCTGTGCAAAACACCCTTTGTTTTTGTTTTTTTTCTCTGCTTGATGACACATTTCAAAGTACATCTAGTTTATGATGGCAAATATGAAGGAGGGTTATAGGAGGCTGATCTTGAATGTCTAGGAAGAACTTCTTATAGAAAGTTGAAACATGACACAAACATTGTTGCTCACTGAGTGAACATATCGCATAGTTAGTTCTGCTGGGAAAAGTATTTCCAAAAAGATTTTTCCACTTTGGGGTTTGTTTGAGTTTGTGTCTTTCGCCATCTTACCCCTCTTCTCCCATAGCCGTACTACCCCAACCGGCCCAGTCTGCCCAGCGGCGCCCCACGGGTGCCACCTAACAGTACGCCTCGCCAGGTTCCACCCACCCACGTGTACCCAACCAGCTCCCAAGTGATGATGATCCCTCAGCAGCAGCTGCAGTTCCCCAACTCTCAGGGCCCCGCCTACTTCCTTCCAGCTGGACAGGTAATGCTGCAGTGCCATTGAGATGCTGCTTGGGATACGGGAGGAGTGGTATTCTTGAACAAGTGGGGTTCAGCAGGGGAAAAAACGTGTAGATGGGCTACAGGGCCATTTTGTGCAAGGTTTTGTTTCATGAGGTCTATTGTTTTCATTGACATCTGTTTGCAAATCAAAATTATTTGGAAGCTGTTAGACTGCAGAACATTACAGTGAGCAGGAATTCTAATATGGCCTCTGGTGTTCCTGTGCAACATGGGAAAACCATTTCCTTTCTAAGCTGAAATCATCAATTTCAGAAACAGCAACAGATAAACAACTGTAGCATGACCTTTTACCATGTGTCTGTCATAGTACCGTGCTTCGTATGTGCCCCCGACCCAGCCGTTCTCCGTGGCCGGTGCTCCCACAAGCTTCTACTCCAGCACCAATCCTGACTATAGCTCTACATATGGTGAGAGGCTCTTTCATGCACCACACCCATTCTCCCTGTATACTTGTCCCCTCCAGTGATTCTCTCTCTACCACTCTTGGGTTCTCATTTGATTGTTCCTATTTTTTTTATTAAAAAGAAAAGAATAAAAAGATCCGTGCTTGGTCTCCCTTTTTGTCTTCTCATCTCACTTTGCAGATTCTGTAACCCCATTGTGCTTTATAACATTAGCTTCCTGCTGGATCTTGGCATTCACTTTCTACTCTTACACTCTCTCTCTCGCTCTCTCTCTCTCTCTCTCTCTCTCTCTCTCTCTCTCTCCCCCCCTCCCTCCCTCCCTCCTCTCCTGGGCTGAATTCAGAGGCCTCGCTGGCAGCGAGGGAGAGGCGGGGGGGTGGGGGGAGAGGCTCGGGCCGAGAGAACGGCCGTCTCTCTCTGCACACTGCCCCTCTCCCCTCTCAGGGCTATCCCGGTGAGTCTGGCATGCAGAGCTGCCTGTGTCTGTTGCTCAGTCCTCATGCCTTGCAACCTTGGTCCCTTTTGTGAAAAGAAATGCGGGGGGGGGGGAAATCATAAAGTTCTCAAGCATGCACTTGTCGTTTGCTGCCATAGTCTCCATGACAACCTGCATCTCTAAGGCCCATGAAGCAATGCGCTTTTTTCCAAGTGACACAGAAATAAAGCTCAACCTTAATGCAAAATTTGAAACAGACGACTGCATGTTGAGTCTGTATTGCTTTACCTTGTGCATCATTGTCTGGAGCTGTGTGCATGTTCCTTTTCTGTAGCTGGTCAGTTTGTTGTGCCTTATTTTGATCTAGTTAAGTTCCTTATCATTTGATGTTGCCACTTGCATGTGGCTGAGTCCATGATGCAGGTGGGAACAAACCTTTGTTTAGTGGCTAACTCTCTTGAGATGGAAGGACTTCCGGAGTAAACTCATAGCAATTGGGCAACCCTGCATTGTGAACTTTAATTGTTCCTGGTCAGGGGAAATCAAGTCTTTATTTTTTTTAGTGGGGTGGAGCCTAAGGTGTTATCTGATCATGCCTTGTCTCCTCCTCCAGCTGGAACGTATTACCCTACACAGGCTCAGTACCAGCCTTCAGTTCCTACCACACAGGTGATGTTGAGCTCAGCCCAGCAGCAGCAAGCCCCACCCCCTCAGCATGCCCCACCCCAGCAGCACAAGCGAGAACGCAAGCAGGTGAGGAGCTGAAAAGTTTTTCTCTTGAGTGCCTTGTGAGAGCAGGATCTCACCCACCAAACCATGTTCCACAGATTAGAATACGAGATCCCAATCAGGGTGGACGTGACGTCACAGAAGAGATCATGTCTGGTGCAAGAAATTCGTCTACGCCCACGCCCCCTCAGGTGAGTTCGGTATTTAATGCCTATGTATATGCTTACCCTGGAATGCTTGTAATTGGTCCAAATTTGTATACAGCATAAAGAATTTTCCCCTCTCATCTCCCTCAGACTGTAGGCCCAGAGGCTGGAGGTCCTGTCCAAACAAATGGTGAAAGCATGCCACCTACAGCAACAGTAGTGATTCGACCTGGTAAATGTTTATTCTATTTCTATTATAATTTGATTCAATTTTTTATTTCAGAAATCTTATTAGAAATATTCGAAATACGATTTTTAAATTGTGCTTTGTTTAGATGATCGTGTGAAGCCTGTCGCTCCACCAGCAGCTGCCTCAACCCCCCCACCTCCATCTAAGACACCTGACCTGGAGGTTGCTGCATCTCTCACATCTGAGCCTAAACCAGGCCAGAATCTCCAACTGGCCCGGGATGTCCAATCAGCCCCACCCACAAGTGCAGTGACTCTAGGACAAGACACTGACGAAGACTTTGGAGCGTCTGCCTCCTCACCACCTGATTCTTCAGCATCTCCTTCCCCGCCACCTGATATGACAGCCATTCCTCTAGCACACAGCTCCGCCTCTCCTGAGCCCAAGATGGGCAACAATTTGGATGCGCCACTGCTACCTTTAGCAGTGCCCCAAGAAGAGGAGGAGCCTATTGAGCCTGAAGCCCCTGTGGAGCAGCTCTGTGCGGATGTGGAGAAGGCGGAGCCAGAGGTGGTGAGGGAACAGGAGCTGGAGCCACTGGCTGAAATTGCACAGCCAGTCTCTGACCCAATGCCTGCACCTTCTACTGCTGCTGCCATGCCCAATGATGACAGTCCCTCTCCAATAGCCAATGGTGGCGAGGTAACTTCTGCTGAGGCCACGCCCACCACTGACCCAATGGCAGAACCTGTTCCTGAGCCTGAGGTCTCTGTTGATCAGCCTGAGAATGTTCCACTTCACAATGGTCTGCCTCAGGACCCCGAAGAGAAGCCTGAAGGCAGCGGCGAACCTGAGCTCGAGGTTGCCGAACCCATTGCTGAACCTGAGGCTCCTGAAGTGCAGCAGAAAGCACCTGCTGTGGTTCCTTCACCACTGGTTCTGGAGGCAGATGTGAAAGCAGAAGAAGCTCCTGTTCTTGCCTCTAGCTGCCCTGTCGACGAGAGTCTGCAAGGTAAGGGTGTCTGTGGGTCATGAACAACAGAATTTGGATAATGCTTAACAAATATCTGCAGGGTCACAAGTCTGATGATGGCATTCAAAGGTAGGTCTTAACTAACTATCATCTCTTCCTAGCTGTCCTGCCTGTGCCAAAGAAGAAAAAGAAGTTGAAGGATCTGAATAACAAAGATGTGGGAGATGTCCTAGATGCCTTTAAAGAGGTATGAGCCATTTCTCTTGATGGACAGAAATAAGTTTTAGCTGAAATCTACATTTGGCCAATTAGTTTCTAAAAAGCAACTTAGAACAGGCAAAACTGCAATCAGTGCTAGTGTTGAGGTCATTTTCCATGGTTAACCTTGTACAAGTGCATGGTAGATCAAGAAAATTCAAGTGTGGTAAGTGGAGGCAGGCTTGAATGCTAACAGTAATTTATGTGGTATAAGCAACAGTCAAATCAAGATGTACTTGGTATCCTCAAGATGTATAGTCAAGGAAGGGTGCCGTCTGATGTGAGCAAGCCTTTTTAAGGTGGGGTGCATATACACAGGATCCAGAGGTTGATGTCAGTGCCTGAATGTGCGATTTGACTGCACTACAAGAGATTAGCGACTTTGAAAGGTACAGATACTGATGTTGGTGGAATTTTTAATGCAGATGCATTAATATTGTCTCTGGAATGTTATCCCTCTTAGCCCGAGGAAAAAGAATCTGCCGCTGAGTCTGCAGCAGCTCAGACCCAGCCTCTGGAGCTCCGCCCCACCATGCCCGCTGCTCCACCCACTGAGGAGCCTGAGGAAACATGGGAGGAGAAGGAGGACAAGTTGGACATGGAGAACATAGAGCCTGAGTCCACTAAGCCCACGGAACAGAAGTATCAGTATAAAGAGGGTGAGGGAAAAGATTTCAGTCTTGAACTTGAAGCCCTTTAATCACTGTTTGAATCTTTATCTGAGTTGAAATAGACTATTGAAAAGCTGCTGTCTATGCTATCAGTGCTATTTATGAACAGCCAGACAACCACTGGGAAGGACTTTGTCGGTATTCTGAATTAGATAATTTTTTTAAATGTAATTTACTGATTTTGAAGAGATCTGTCAAAGGTTTAACCTTTTACAATAAGTTAGACTGGCTTCATTGTGAATGTTGATCCAGACAGGAATGATATTTTAGAGTAAGTTCAGCTGTTGAGCTTTAGTACTACTGAATTGCTTTGTCCAAATGAGTGCATGACATGAAGTGACCCTCCTCTGTCCCCATCACCAGAGCACTGGAAGCCTATTAACCCTGAAGAGAAGAAGCGGTACGACAGGGAGTTTCTGCTGCGTTTCCAGTTCATCAGTGCTAGCATGCACAAGCCTGAGGGCCTTCCCCACATTACTGACGTTGTGCTGGACAAGGTAAGCGTTACTCTCATGACTGGCAACTAATTTTTCCCCATGTCTTGACATTGTGTCAGCCCTTCAACTTTCCACAACACACTATAGGCTAATAAGACGCCCCTGAGACCTTTGGACCCCAGTCGCCTGATGAACTGTGGGCCTGACTTCACACCATCGTTCGCTAATCTGGGCAGACAGCCACCCGGAGCAGGGCGAGGACCAGTAAGTCTTTCCTTTACCTGGGGAAACATCACCCATAAATGCTCACATTAAAGGCAGATGGAAGCTGTTTAAGGCTGGTTGGGTGTTAGCACCCTACATGATTTGTTCTATATTGTTTACTAGCCATGTTATCATTGGTGCTTTTAAGTTGCCTTGACTGGGAACTGTTGTGACTTGTAGCTGTTGATTTAACCCCCAAGCCTCCAGGCCCAAGGCGCTCGCAGCAGGGCCAGCGCAAAGAGCCACGCAAGATTATTGCCAGTGTCTCCCTCAATGATGACATCCAGCTGAACAAGGCTGAGAAAGCATGGAAGCCCTCTACAAAGAAGGGGCGCGGGCGTGTGCCTGAGACAGATGAGGATGACCCCGAGGTGGCCAAGACCCAGGAGCTGCTCCGGCGTGTGCGTAGTGTCCTCAACAAGCTAACGCCGCAGATGTTCCAGCCGCTGATGAAGCAGGTGATGGAACTGACCATCGACACGGAGGAACGGCTCAAGGGCGTCATTGACCTAATCTTCGAGAAGGCCATTTCCGAGCCCAACTTCTCCGTGGCTTATGCCAACATGTGTCGCTGCCTCATGGGGGTGAGTGCCGGTGTTTCTCGGGCAATCCAAGCATGCACACGCCAACAGCGAAAGAACCGGTTCCACTTGTGACCACCAACGTTTAACTAAAGTGATGGGATTGAGGAACTCAGGGTCTTATGTCTATCTTGTTTGTTACTTAAGTTGGGTGCTGTAACACACATACATTCTTCCAGCTGCTCCAAATGGGCATGAGGGTTAGAGCAGCACAGCAGAGCAACTGCCCACCCCAAGCCTTCTGATTGGCCAGGCAGGGAGGAATTAATTGCTTTGACCTTTATCATGTCTATGCAGTAAAGTAATGGGCAATGGACACAAAATAATAAAAGGGAATGCTTTAGCGGCGTATCTGAAAAAGCCCCCTGCCACTTGATTTTATTTTATTTTTTTTTTATATTTCAAACAGGGCCCACAATTAATACTGTCTTATCTCTAAATGTAGGTTAAAAGTTTTGGCAAAAAAAATCAAAACAGCAAGTGGCGGGTACCTTAACTTCTTTTAACAGTCCTACCTCAGTGTACATAATGAGCTGTAGCCAAACAACTGTTTTTTTATTTTGTTTTTGTTTTTTTGGGGTGGGGGTTGTGATGTGATGGCTGGTTAAAAGTGTGTTGTATTTTAAACACACATCCATCCTTTGGCCCATGAATCATCAGCTTATCTTCCATTAACAGATGGGTCAGAAAGTTGATTCTGCATCTGCAACGTCTTTGTTAGTCACAAAAATCTTATTAACTTATTAATCTTATTAACTTGTGCTTGTTACTTGTGCTCTTCCCGGTGTCCAGCTGAAAGTGCGCACCTCAGATAAGACGGGAGCTACTGTGAATTTCCGCAAGCTGCTGCTCAATCGCTGCCAGAAGGAGTTTGAAAAGGACAAAGACGACGATGAGATCTTTGAGCACAAGCAGAAGGAGCTGGACGCCGCATCAGAGGTGCTACCATCTCAATAGAACAACTACCTTTAAGTGCACACTTGTGGGCAGTGTAACGTGAGCATGAAATCCAGTCGTTTTAATTGTGTTTACGTGCTCATTGCGGTAATGACGGGCCAAACCCTAATGTGTTGGCCCAGGAGGAGGAGCGCCAGCGATTAGTGGAGGAGCTGGAGGATGCGAAGGACAAGGCCCGCCGCCGGTCACTCGGTAACATCAAATTCATCGGAGAGCTGTTCAAGCTGAAGATGTTGACTGAGCCCATCATGCACGACTGCATCGTCAAGCTCTTGAAGAACCACGACGAGGAGAGCCTGGAGTGCCTCTGCCGCCTCCTCTCCACCATTGGCAAGGACCTGGATTTCGAGAAGGCCAAGGTACCATATGCTCAGGATTTCCCATCATGGGCTTTTAATGCTTGATGTATTGCTGTTTTTACTAGGTGTCAGCCCAAAGCTGACTTGCCTTGCATTCTAAAAGAGTTTCTCTTTGACTACACAGCCCCGTATGGACCAGTACTTCAACCAGATGGAGAAAATCATAAAGGAGAGGAAGACCTCGTCCAGGATCCGTTTCATGCTTCAAGATGTCCTGGACCTCAGACGGGTAAACGCACATCACCCCCCCCCCCCTTTCTCAAGTCTTCATGTTTTATTAATTTGCACTCAAATATTTACTGTACAAGTACCTTTTATGGAACAGCTGTTGACCAGCTTTGATGTTTTAGGCGTAGAAGTTGAGTTAATTGAGATTCATGCAGATGTGGTCAGACCGCTTAGAAGTAATAACCTTCCCTCTGCTCTCCTCCTTGGCTGTAGCTGTCTTCCCCCCCCCCATCCTTCATCCCCTTGATGTTCTACCTCTGTTTTTTCCCTGTACCCCAATGCCAAGCTGCCACTTTAAATGTGTTTTAAAGTGCTCTTCTCTTTCCCTGTATGGTAGAATAACTGGGTTCCCAGGAGGGGTGACCAGGGCCCCAAGACCATTGACCAGATCCACAAAGAGGCTGAGTTGGAGGAGCACAGGGAGCAGATCAAGGTGCAGCAGCAGCTGCTGTCTAAGAAGGACTCCAGTCAGGGGCGTGGCGGGCGCAGTGGGGCCCACTCCTCCGGGGGCCGCATAACCCAGCCGCAGGATGAGGGCTGGAACACGGTGCCCATCACTACCAAGACGCGACCCATTGACACGAGTCGCCTCAGCAAGATAACCAAGGTAGAAGAGGATAGTGGATTCATCAGTTTCAGCTAACTGCACTGGATTACAGATTCCCTAAGGGAAAAGCTTGCCCTTCCCTTTGTGTTACTGGTTGAGCTGACAGCAGGGCATTACCATATCACCTCACTTTAAACATGACTGACACTGCTTGATACCTGTGATTGGAGACACACTGTTCTAAGTGGTATTTTCTCCAACTGAAATGTTTTCAATGCTTAATTTTCTGTTCTCATTCCACAGCCTGGTGCCTTGGACTTCAACAATCAGCTGCTTGCCCCAGGTGGGAAAGGTTCCTGGGGCAGCTGGGGCAAGGGAAGCAGTGGTGGGTCTGGAGCCAAGCCCAGCGGAGAACAGGGTAAGACAATACTGTCGCCTGCTTTGCCTCGCACCTAGCCTGTAAGATAACTAAAGTATATTGATCATTGCCAAGTATTACAGCAGTCAGGTATAGGGTCTTGTAACAGGTGATTTGCCATTCTTATCTGGTGCTCTCCTCTCTCAAGAATCTGGCAGGTCCACCACCAGCACCCTGAACCGCTTCTCTGCCCTCCAGCAGTCAGCACCTTCATCAGCTTCTTCCTCTCTGGACCCTGACCGCAGGGTACCTCACAGGCAAGTATCAAGAAGGCCCTTTGTTCTCCTGCAGGAACTTTACTGCTTCATTGAGTACCTATATGGCACCATGTGTCTGAGCCACTAAGTGATGCTGGTAGGACTGAGGAGCAGAGGAGAAACACAGCTGATTGGTCATTTTAATCAAATTGAAGGATAAAGCAATGCTTTCAAGTTTTCTCTTTTTCTATGCAGAAGCAGCTCCAGCAAGGAGCGGAATGACCGCGACAGATTTGAGCGCTTCGACCGGCGAGACAGCCGTGAGGACAGAGAGAGAGGCCTGGACAGAAACCGTCCAGTTGTTACCAAGCGTAGCTTCAGCAGAGAGAGCGATGAGCGCGCTCGAGGTGGTGAAGGCCGCGGAGCTACCGACACTGTGCGCCGTGTCGCCAGCATGACCGACGAGAGGGGAAGCCGCGACCGGGCCATGAGCAAGGAGATGGGTGAGGGGAAGTATCTTCCCCTGTGTGGGAGAAGCACAGATGCAACAGTTTTATCACTAGCAGTTGTTTTTTGTTTCTTTCCATTTGGCAAAGTGCTTTGGGATCCTTTGAGTGACACTTCTGTGAAGTCTGTCTGAACCATTTTACCTAAAGTTATAATTTAAATAATATTGCAGGTCCAAGTAAGGGCATCAGACAGGAAATCATCAGTTACGGCAAAGTGGATCAGTATATGCTGTTGAAGTGCAGTTTGTGTTGCTTACTTTCAAGGTCCATTATTTAGGGAGGTTTTAGAGGAAATCCTGGCACAGTCTCCATTGTAAAATTCTGTGTGTTAACCTGTTCTTGTTCTGTTCTGGGTTCTGTAGCAAAGCGTGAGACTGCTCCAACGCCACCTCCCACCCCAGTCAAACCAGCTCTGAGTGAAGAGGAGTTGGACAAGAAGTCTGTAGCCATTATCGAGGAATACCTCCACATCAATGACCTGAAGGTAAATGCCAGCACAGTGTGTCAGGTTTTTTTGCTTTAGGAACATTTCTGTTTTTATTTATTTTTTAAACTCCTTTTTGAGTCCTTTTCATTTTTGAACGATTTGTACTTGTTCACTTTAACACTAGATATCTGAAATTGTACACATAGCACAATGATCGTTCAGGATTCAAATTGAAGTAGACACTTGGGACAAGACATCCATTCACATCTAGGCTTATTTGTCCATCATTTAGGTTCAATTTGAGCTCATCTAATACAGAAGAAAATGTCAAAAAAACAAAGTGCCTTTGATTTTTTGGGTGTATAATATGTATTGATGCTGGAGATTCATTTTCACTCATACTCTACATTTCCTGATTCACCAGGGTCTTGTGTAATAAAGTTTTGAGCATATGCATGAAATGACTAGCTACACAATGTTTTCCAGTAGGTGTCCTAGACTTCTCCAAAGTGTCCAAAAACCTCTCTAAATGCACACAAAGCTAATACTGTAAATGCTGTAATACTGTAAAAAATGGTATACTTTCTCATTTATACTTAGAATTTGTAGCAAGATTATGAATTTTTCCAGCAGTGAATGGAAACATTCAGTGATTTACTATGCAACCATCGAAGCTAGTCCATGTTAGCAGCACCTAAACATCTCCACATAAACTGCAGCTAAAATAAGCCTCTTCCTTTCCATGATGTCCAAACATTTTGATAAAATCATCATATCATTCTTATGGTTATACGAGTTTAGCCAAACAGCGTCAAACCGATGCGCCATGCTATCTGCTAACACTGAAGCAAATGACAGTACACAGTGCGCAGACCTTTAAACATTAAAGGGGTCTACGTTTTCGTCTAACTCTTCTCTATTTGATGAAACAGCTGCCAATCACGCCGCTTGTCTTAGAAACACTTGGAAACACATGGAAGTAAATGATAGTCAACCAAACAGTAAATTAACAGGAGTTTAGCGGTATATGGGACAAATTATACATAGGTAAGCATACACATGCACTTCCTTAGTCCTTGGAAATGAACAGCTAATACAATTCTCCTATGCACAAACATTGCATAAAGTATTCTAGCCTGCATATAAATATTGTCATTTGCCTGAAGGCCAGTTAAAAGATTACCAACTCAATATCTTCATTTTGAAATACATTAACGATCATGTCTGTAACAGTACTAAACTCACTGAACTCTATTTAATTGCATTAGCGTGCACAAATTGAGGATGGATTATGGAAGGCTACTGCACATTATCTTCGTCTATTTAGGTAGCATTACACTTGTACTAGGCATGTGCAATCTATTGCCCTATGGAACTATGTCAACAACTCAGTGTGGTAATACAAATTAACAGCCACTATATACTTCCTTTCCAAAATAAAGTTTGGGAAGAAATTGAGTTGATGCATTCTGCTTTCAAATGCTATCTTTACATATCCTTTCTATGTGACTCATAGAAAGGATATGTAAAGATAACATTTGAAAGCAGAATAGCAAAATGAATCATATATTCAGATTAGCAAGAGTACAAAAGAGGAGAGTAATAATATGGATAATAATAATCTCAAGTATGATTGCATAATCACTTACAATAAAATGTCACCTAAATCTCATTCCTTCAAGGCATTTCCTGTACAGGCGACCAGATTTTGCTGAATGTGGTGCCTATGTTGTCTCTCAAAAGTCAGTTTTCATTATTGGCAATCTGTGTTAAGAGAATGTTACATCAAGTATCTGAAGAAACCCACAGCAATCAAATACATCATCTTTGCCTAATTAGGTGTCAGTTGTGTGCATGGAGCAATTTTGTCTCCATTGTTTCAGCAAGAGCAGGATTCTGTAGGATTCCCCTTTCCCATGGGGGCCTGAACTCTTGTTTGTCACCATACAACAAATATGGAACAATCTGGCTAAAACTTCAAAGTGATTTGAGAAACAGTGAGAAGCTCCAGTGATGTTTTGGCAGTTAACAGCCAGGTTATTCTGTTCAGATAGCATATATTATCCATTCTATGATTAAAAATACTTTGATTGTGTGAATCGGATGAATAGTAGAGGGTTAAACTGAATTGTTCTCTCATCACCCGTCAAGCTTTATTGGGAATGTGGATTTTGTGCAATAGTACTTGAAGAAATGGTTAGCTAAGCTAATACAACTTTCATGCACACCATGTTCCAGTGTGTGTATGGCTGACACTTCACTCCATGGTCTGCAGGAGGCGGTGCAGTGCGTGCAGGAGCTGAACAGCCCCTCTTTACTCTTTGTGTTTGTGCGGAACGGGGTGGAGTCCACACTGGAGCGTAGCACCATCGCCAGGGAGCACATGGGCCAGCTGCTGCACAGACTCATCAGCAACAGCGTCCTGCCCACAGAGCAGTACCACAAAGGGTGAGCATCATCGTCACATGCCACATGGCTCCCCTTAGAGGACGAGCTGTCTCTAGTTCTGCAGAGCTGCCTGCATTCATCCTATTTCGCCTGTTTATTATGGTTGCATTTGTAATTCAGCTATAATTAAATAGATGGTTCTAACCAGCATTGAATTGCATGCAGGCACGCTTGGTTCTCAGCACTGAAAACCTACACCTTGTCAAGACAATAACGGCAAATGCGATACTCCATCAAAGTTTACTGACTCTGTTATGACTGTGCAGGAATCATAGCCCAACCCCCAAACAAATTTTACTAGTTTTAGTTTAGTCTGTTTGTGCAGTCTTAAGTTCCCATTCTCATTCACTCAGTGCCTTAAGGAGAACAAATGCAGGGGCCCCATTTGGTTAAATTGTTAGCAAGCTTTGTTGGCTGACCAAAGAATCTTCTAGATCCTTTCACAATGGAGAAACTCCTTAAATGTTGCTGATTTCCAGAAGTCTCTCTTCTCTAACACAATTGGTGGATTTGATGTCCGCACACTTTACTGTTTGTCACCTGCACCTCCATCCGAATGGAGCATAGCCAAGATGATTGCATTATCAATACCATCTAAGCGATAAGGTTAATAAAGCAGCCCTTTTAATGCTTTTAGATTGCTAGCAGATTGATAGGAATCTTGGATTTTCTTCCATGAGCATGTTGAGCTTTCCACCATCTGAAGGATTTCTCAGAAAGGAGTGACTAAATACATATAAAATGTTTTGAAATTGGTAGTAATTATATACAGGATAAGATGAGATCCTGTGCCAAATCATTAGGGTTTTACATGGGGCCCATGGGGCCCAGATCTCCCTTTTCACTCAAAATAAACCATTTAGGCACCTACCTTCATCAAAGTTTCATCAAATTAAACCAATGACTCAAAGTGAACTTTGAAACCACAATCCTTTCACTTACCGAGCCTCTTTAAACATAAAATTGTGTTGGCCTCAGTTGTGATTTAAGGCTGTACCCATTCCCACTGGCATTGTCAGTGTACTATGAGCCACCAATTTTTACCTACTATGCCATGGCATACTTCTAAAGTGGCAAATCCGCACTGGCCTGCCAAATTAATAAGGCCATACCCAGGCCACTGGCACAGTCCTATCTGGATGTAACATTCTAGACATGGCCATGACAGTGTACTCACCTGCTCAGTCATCTGTGTGCCTGAGATACAGAAAAAAATGTAGCCTCTTCTCTTTTGATGGCTAGAAATCCCCCATCCCCCATCACCTATCTCTACTGGCCTAATGGACGCATTCCACTCCTGTTCTCTCACTTTAGCCATGAAATTAGCATGTTAGCTTCTTCCTTTTGAAAGCTGCAATCCTTGAAAGGAATTGATAGCTCTGTAAAATAAATTTACATTGAGTACACCACCTTATCCAGCCTCAATGCAGTTACAGCAGTACGCTGCAGGACCTAGTTTTCTGCCTACATGCGTTACTAGTTTGCAGTCAACTTATTCACTGATATTTATGGTCACCGATATTTCTCTCCTCTCCTTTCACTGTGTAAACAAACTAATCAATAAAGTGAAGAGTTTGCACAGTTCTACTGTCTTAACCTTCAGGATTTGGCCTGTCTTGAATTTCAGCACATCAGTTTTGCTGAGCTATCATGCTGCAGTGAGTCCATAGGAATGGACTGAAGATTATTTACCTAGGAATCTCGTTGCAGTTGTGTTTCACCATCCACAGTATGAAATTCTATATCAGCATAGCTGAAGCTGTTGTATTCTTTTGACCAGCTTGGAAAGAAGCTTTCAGGTAACTATTGTGGAAAATGGTTGTGAATCATATCAGCAGAAATCATTGTCCACGTAACAAGCAGGCACTCCTTTTACGTTGCACAAATCACCTAGCCAGTAAAACACTTATAGGGTCACTTACTTTGATAACCATGGAGTTTAAATTTTCTTTTTTCTTTCACTGCCATGATCATTCATAGAGAGGCTGAGGCACAGGGCAGTTCTTGAATGTCTCTTCATAGCCTCTTGCATCTGGCTTTGGTCATCACGCTGTTTAAATGTACACACACAACTTGTATTTACCAATTTTTGGCTTTTTCACTTCATCAAACTCACCATTTGTTTTTCCTCCAGCTGTTAAGTTCTTCTTTGGCAGCACATTATTTTCATGACTATGCATCCACCTTTTGCGACCTGTAGTGATGAGCTCGAATGTTGGTCCCTCACAAATACCACCGCACCGTCAGCCGTGACCATATCGGGACTTTTTCGGTCATGGCACTTGTACTGTACTTTTGCCCCCAGTCTCATGCTATTGGATCAGTTGGTTCTAGTTGCTTATGCAATTCTCTCTGTATTGTCAGAGCATTCTGCTTATGTAAAAGCTCTCCTTGCAGCATATAATGCTGCAATGTGCAATAACACCCAGGTGCTTATAGTGGAATCCACCAGAGCATTTGGCTTATCAGTGAGAATTGAGGGGAAATTTGGGTTCTTCCCAAAAACCAGATGGGAATATAGCCATTTACAATGGGTTTCTTCACTGTCAGTCAAATCTCAGGCAGTTTTCAAGTTGCATTCAATTTCTTTCTTCACTTTTAAAAGGCCTGTGGGCTATAAGCTGCAGTAGTCTGAACTTCAGTATTGGAAGTTCTCAACTATGTCTTTTATTTCCTCCTCACTAATCAGTCTTTGAGGAGGACCATGAACACTTATCCAACAATGACTGGAGTGATTTACACCCTTCTGTTCTTGGTGGTCACTGTACTTCTTGCGCTAAAGCATGTAATGTGGTCAGTAGTATGATGCTCTTGGCTTTTGTCCATGCAAGTTCACTGCCACTGTATTATTCTAACTTGATGTCTTGGGTAAACCCACAGCAGATTTGGGTTTGCTGTACCTGATGTATTTCATCACTATTTCTTTGAGGACTGAAATACCGGCCTGTCCAATTAACAATAAAGGTAGGTTTTAGTTTTTCCACTGAAGCTTGTCCAACGGTCTTATGTAGCTTCAATAGCATGTTCTATTTTTTATTCACTCTCATGTTCTGTTAACGTAAGAGCCTCATCAAGAATTTCATTTTACAATGACTCATTCTGTTAACACAATAGTGTCCTGAAGAGGTAAGTTCAAGTTGAACTAGCTGCTTCAAAAGCTTTACAGCTTTATCATTGTCAGTGTCCAGGACTGTACCTGCGCTTTGTGGGTTGTTTTTTTTTTTTTTTTTAATTTTTTAAAGTAAATGAATATCAATAGGGACTGCTTAAGTTCCCTATTGCGACTGGAATTTTGGCTTTTTGTTCACTGTACAACTCTTCCATTGGCAAACCTGAGCTTTCTCACACTTTTTGCATTGCGATTTCCTTTATTTTGCCTAGGTTGATCCTCACACGCTGATCGTCAGTTCTCTCCTACAGTTTGGTTGCAGGATGTCAATAACGGCTGAATCCTGTGATTTCAACATACATTTTGATCTGTACTCCTCTTTCAGAAAGTGTCAAACACTAATATTGTATTCACTCCATCATTACCTATATTCATCTGCGGGAATTTCAAGGACTGAATAACTCACTCTTTCATATAGCGGCAATGCTACAGATGAAGCTTGTTCTTTTTCTACAGTTCTGAAATGTGCCTCCACATTTCTTAACTTTTGTAGGATTTTTTTTCATTGAAATATGGTGGAGTTTTGTAGTTTCCAGCAGCCATCATTTGCTACCAGTGTCGAGACAATAATGCCTAATGCGATTACTCCCTTTCAAATGACTGACTCTTGTACACAATAATAGCCCCCCCACCAGAAATGTTCTATCTAGGTAGCCTCCTAACAGTGTAAGGAAATATAGCTTAAAACCCCTCTGATGGCATCTACTTGTGCTGCAGATGTTTCTCATTAATCAGCAGAGGTATTGCTGGAAACTTACACTTGACCACCCACTGTGAAAATGAACAAATCTGCCTTGAACGAAAGAGAAGACTGATGGCAGCTCAGTGGTTCAGCATGTCCAGGCAGCAGTGCCTAGGTTATTAATGAGAAGTTTAAGTTTCTTGGATGCCTATAATGTAGCAATGTGAACATTCAACAATGACCTCCATTTTGTGCCATGTTTCTGGGCCACTGACCTGCACTGATGGAACTAACGTTGGTAGTTTTGATAAAGGGGCCTTATAACCGATCATGGTGATCTTTTGACTGAAGCACTTACCTTGGCAAGGGTTTTTTTTGTTTGTTTGTTTTTTTTTTTAATTTTTCATAGAAATTGAGACTTAGTGAAGATTACAGACTATAAGCAAGGGCAAGTATGACATCTAGTGGTGAAGCAGACCAAATCATGATTAGATTTTTTTGGGGGGGGGGGTTCCCCTTTTAGGGGTGTGAAAAGTCTAATTATTGAAGCATAAAAAAACAGGTTAATTGTAGATTAAGTACTGTATATTAAGTCATTTACTTCCCCCTCAACAGTATCAAAATACTCAAGTGTTTAACAGTGTGACTGCACAGAGTAAAGACCATCATTCATTCTCATTCTCAATGCAGAAAAAAAAAAACTCCAACTCTGGTTTGTTCCTCAGACTTCGGGAGATCTTAGAAGTCGCTGATGATATGGCCATTGACATTCCTCACATCTGGCAATACCTGGCGGAGATCATCACCCCTATGTTGCATGAGGGAGGTGTTCACATGGGCCAACTTTTCAGGTAGGTCACCACCTTTAGGAAACCTTATCCACTGACCCAGTCTCCGGACCCACACAGACCATGAAACCTCAGATTTGACAATCAAATGCATTTTGGTTATCAGACTGTGTAAGTTTCTGTTGTTTTTATAGAGAGGTGTCCAAGCCTCTGCTGCCTATAGGTAAAGCCGCTGTCCTGCTGGTTCAGATCCTCAACCTGCTCTGTAAAGGACTGGTAAGTGACCTGACTGGGCCTAGCAGCAGGATTGGTACCAGCAATGCCCATGTTGAGCTTCCCCAGTAAATGTCTTTCTTGTATACAGAGTCAGAAAAAAGTTGGAGCCTTGTGGAGTGAAGCAGGACTCAACTGGAAGGACTTCCTTCAGGAAGATGAGGATGTGAACAAGTTTGTGACAGAATGGGTACTAAAACTACTAATTAATATATGGCTAGATTACTAGTAGGCCAAATGTAATTGGATCGAGGCTAGCAGGAGTAACGTGATGTGGCAAACTTAAATTTCTCACTATATTGTCTGCCCTGCTGGGTAGAAAATGGAGTTTACATTGGGAGAGGAGTCAGAGAAGCCAAGCAAGAAGGAGCTGACTCCAGAGGAGCTGAGCCGCATCCTGGACAGGCTTATCGAGGACAAAGCCAGCAACCAGAGGATCCATGACTGGGTGGAGGTAGATCATGACTTGTGCCTGCAGAACAAAACTGTCTGAGCAGGAGTTATGTGATTTTAGATAAGCTGCAAGGTTACCTGAATTATATATTTTAACTTCTTACAGGCAAACCTTGATGAGCAGAAGATAGCCTCGAACCAGTTTGTGAGAGCTTTAATGACGTCAGTGTGCCAATCAGCTATTATATGTGAGTGCAACCTGCCTATTTTTCATTGTTTTTCTTTTTCTCTTCCTTTAGTCAATGACAAATTTGTTTACTTTTTCTATATTTACTCATTTTAATGGTCCCATTCTGAATTGCCTCTCCACTAGGTGAGAACCCTTACAAGGTAGATGTGGAGCAGATTACCCAGCGGGCTAAGCTCCTGCAGAAGTACCTGCTGAATGAGCAGAAGGAGCTGCAGGCACTCTATGCTCTCCAGGCTCTTATGGTCCGGCTGGAGCAGCCAGCCAGTCAGTACCTTTTTTTTTGTTTTGTTAATATTTATCTGAGAATGAAGTTGTTTACAGTTGTAAACATTTCGTTTTTGAAATAACCTTTTGAGGTGGACATGTAACCCATTCAGAAATAATGGCCAGACATGTTGCTGCAAGCTGCTTCATAGCAATGTTTTACAGTTCTACAGTTACAAGTGTGTTCAGGGTGAGATTTGAGGCATGTCAAGTATAACGGAATGGAAGTGCAGCAGAGTTGGGAGGTGTAGTTCAGCAATTAGATGCATGGCACTAGCAGCAGTGCTTGCTGGTACATAATTCTGCTTTTTCTCATCCACTTTCTCACTGTCAGACCTGCTGCGCACGTTCTTCGACACCTTGTACGACGAGGACGTCATTAAAGAAGAGGCCTTCTACAAGTGGGAGTCCAGCAAAGACCCAACTGAGCAGGTGGGCAAGGGTGTGGCCCTCAAGTCTGTCACCGCTTTCTTCACCTGGCTCCGGGAGGCAGAGGAAGAGTCTGACAACAACTAAGCGCAATGCTTCAGTGTGTGGAGAACAGAGGAAGATTTTTGACTTCAAAGCTGAACTTCATTCTCATGAAACCTCTTCTCTGACAGAGACTTTTGTGGATAAAAACTACACTTTTTTGACTTCTATATATTTCTTGTGCCAATTCCATGGCCACTAAAAGGAAAAAAAAAGCTTAAATAAAGTTTAAAAAAAAAAAAAATGGGGATACCGAAATGATTCACATGAATGCTTAAATGCTTTAATAGCAACATGCTGTCAATTACTAAGTAGTTAAAAAAAAAATCTTGAAAATACCAACCTGCACTGCTCTAAATTTCAATGTAATTTATCTGCAAGATGGTATATAACACTGCACCATACTATAAAAAAATAAGTGTTGTATATTATGTTCTGAAAGCATGACTGCGATCATGCCCTATAGGTTTATAACATCAGATCAAACATGGAGCTCTTTAAGAATTTTTTTTTTGTGTGTGTGTATGCGAGAAGGTTGGTATTCTTTTTAACATTAAGGAGGATGAAGTTGATGAACATGGTATTTACTGACTTCTCATAATGGATGGATTTTGCCTCCCATTTCCTTCAGTGGAGGGGGGCATGAAACTGCTTTTGATGATGGGATGGACTTTCACCTTTTTTTTTTTGCCCTTTTTTTGCTGCTGGGGAAGGTCAGCATGCTTCCTTCTAAGCCATCCCTCTCCCGCTGCCTGCCGATGTTTCTGCCTTTTACCTCTCAATCTAGGGACGGTTGGGGATCTTCTCAAAGACCCTGTTGAACAGCACGTCTGCGGTGGGTTTTTAAGAGAACATTAAAACTTGAAGCATAGAGGAAAAAAAAAATATCAACTTGATGAAATGAGACCGAAATGATCCTAAAAGCCTTTTCTACTTGCAAAGTGAAAACACATTTCAGGAGCATTCTGTACATATATATTAAAGGGGTTTTGTTTTATTTTTCAAGAAACAAATATCTGATGTTAATGCCATGTATTTTTTTCCAACAGAAATGGCAAGTTTCCCTGTATTTAAATTTTTCTTCCAGACGGTGAGAGGTGCTTAATAATCCATTGATTACAGTTTTATTGAAAAATGTAAATATTTTTTTTTCTTTATTATTTAAGGATTTAATGCTTTCACATCAAACTGGAAACGCTGGAGAAACAACATTAAAAATAAAAGACTATCAAGTTGCTAATGAGTTTTTGAAGGATGTCTTCTCTGGTATGGAGGTAAAGCCTACACGCGCTGTAAATTGGGGTGTTGATCATTGTTTTGTGATGGCCATGATGTGCTTTTGTGAATACTTAAGTGTTTCTCAGTCCTCACCCTAGAACAATATTTGGCGTTTTGACACCTTGTTGAAAAGTGATGTTTTAAGGTGACTAGGCGAAGATCGCTGATTTTTTAAGGTTAAGCAACAATACGCTGCTGAGCTTGGTTCAACTATGGGATTCTATGGAATCGCAACTGATCATATACCGTACGTTGGCCTTAAAGGAAAAGCTCTTAAAGGTACTCATTTTGTAAAGTACATCGGGCCGTCTGTGTGGAGAGTAGAGCTCGCGTTCCTTGCTCCCTGTTGTGTATGCAGTTGCCTGCGTTTGTCATCAAATATATTGTAAATACTATTAATCATTCCTTAAAACAATTTGAATGCATTCTTTCTTGAACTCTCATGTTACTGAGCTTTTCGTGGCCTTGAATGCAACCTAAAAGGGGGGGGGGGGGGGGGCGTCGAACCGTCAAGGAATCGTACCACAAAGACGAATGCATCATGAGTCATCACTCTTTACGGCGAGTTGAACATCATTGCAAATAACACTATGCTGATCTCGCTAATACCAGCGAAATTCGTTGACCTATTTTCAGGGATGCTGATTATTCGTGAACTAGACATGTTGCATGTTTTTCTCCTTAAAACCCATTCTGAAAGCTTACAAATGTTGACATGAGCGGGAGCTTTGTAATTTCATGTCGCTGTTGACGCAGCACGTTTAACACAGATGCAGGTCAAAGAGGGTGCTGGATGCGCCCAGTAGTAAGAACTCGTTTACTGATTAAATCGGTGTCGTGGAGTCGGTCAGTATGAAGGATATGTATTACGCTTCCCCTAATTACGCCCCCGTTCTTGAGGTGAAATGGACTCCTATGTCTTTAAGAAACAACGCGCGCACACAGGTGGGTCCTCAAAAGGGTGACGCTGGTAATGGGACTCGGTGAGGGGACATGTTTCGCGCTTTAACGAGACAGAGGCGGTAGCGGAGCTCTGCAATTGTTCTCCTTCCTCATGCTCAAGTCACGGTGGTGTTCTCAGTGCCGGACGCCTCGGGGATTCTTTTTATATTCCTGACTGATGCTTTATCCAAGTGCAATGCTTTTGACTGCATTACCCCAGTTGAATTTAAAGGTACGTTTTGTGGTTCGTCGTTCGCAGGTGCAGTTTCTGAAACATGCGTTTCCCAGCCATCATCGCTGCTGTCGTGATCGTGCTTAAAACAGGTTATCTTCATCAATACCGAGGTCCTGTTTTTGAGTGCATAGTTTATTCGCCATTATGTTGTACCGTTGGTAGAGCGAGTATACGCGACCGTGGTAGCCTGTTGCCAGGATACAGATCTTCATGAGCACTCGCCTGTGGTTGTTCCTGAAAATGATCTTCCCATCAATCTCAAGGCGCTGTGCGTTCCATCTTTTAGATCGCTTGTCGTGCCATGCCAACCCACTTGCGTGCGGTGATTTAACTGACTAGGTCATGTATAACCAATACATCAACTCTATATATGTTTCGCTCCACCTACCCATAGTTTACGGGGTAAATGTGTGGATGTTTCATCTCAATGCACGTCTCGATGTTGACATCACTGTTGACTGCATTTTAGCTTTTTGGTCGTTATAAGGTTAAAGTAGTTTTTAATCTAATATTGTGTGGGCTGATGAGGCGCTGGCGTATTGTTTTGTTTTGTTTTTTTACTTGTGTCAAGCTCTTGAAAATAAATACACCTAATGTATTCAATCTATCACGCGCCAAGGAAACTCTTGGGTTGGAAATAGCCCAATATGTTGGACGTGTGCTTCCGCTTGTTCCTCGCAGTCTTGCATTATTGAAGTAAGTAATTTTTTTTCCCTTTTACTGTAGGATCAGATGTGTTATGGGTTACCTGTTGATATAAAGACCGAACATATTACGTTAATTGCACGAGTTGCTTTGCACTAAGCTTATGTGGCTCTGTCGAAAAATTTTAAAAATCCAGTTCGCTCTTATTTATTGCAATCAACACGTTTCTGAAGAAAAAAAAATGTTTTCAATCATTAATCATATTTCACTTTCTCTTATTCAAACTGCCACAACTGTAGCTCCACTTTGCATCGTCATTGCTTGAAAATACTGTAACGCCTTGCATGTTAATTTGGGTAGGTTCGATTGTCTGCTCTCCAGCTGAAGCAGTTATTTTGTTATTGCGTTATGATTTTGTAGCCTTGTTGGCTCTGTGTGTAGAAACGCAAGACTTTATGTACCATGGTTGTTTTTTGGTTGTACGATCCTTTTTCTGCTGCCTTGCGGTAGACAGCGGCATTTGAAATGGCATAATTCACAACGGCTCTTCAGTTCGCAGGAAACAGGATTGCATTTAACAACCACAGACTTGGAGACATACAGTTCTCTCACTGATTGGATTGTTCTAGAAATCACTAGTTGTTGCTTCTGTTGAGTACTTTTTTTTGGCCTTTTAACAGGAAACCCGCAAAGGCATTATTACTCATTTGTTATTCATTATGAGCAGAGCTGGATTTGCACCAAGTGTAATTGGATTTAGATTTATGGCATAGAATAGATGAATATGCATAGCCTGTTAACACACAGACTACACTCTAATATTCTTAGGACTGTAACTGATTGACCTCATTAAGATCATTCTGACCCAAGCATGTTTAATCTCTTTCTTTGACTGACTGCTAATCCTATGCTTGGTCTAAAACATTTGACCCACATTGCATGGTTAAAGTTGATAGCAACTGATCTCCACAATCTTTGTGTGGGCTTGGTGAGCAGCTTTTTGGTATTGGCCATAGGACCAGTCTCCTTAGGATGTGCACATGCATTTCAGAATATACTTTCTCAGAGGTCATTTTCTAAAACTCAGTATTTACCTAAGAAAATATACTACGTGACTCTTCTCACCCAAAACATATCGGTAATAAAGTGAGCTTTTTAGACCTACTGGCATGTTTCATCAAAGTATGCCATAGCAAAGCTAGCACTGTCAGACGTTTAACCTAAATAACTGATGTTTATAATTAATCGGTGTGAGTAGTTATTGCCAGATTAGATTTTCATTGGCCTACATCTTGCGTTCCATTTGCATGGAATGTCAATAAGGTCATTGGGCCCCAACTGTGCTTAAAGCTTTTTCGTACCGGGGACTTCTAATATTATCTGCAATGAGTGAACTCTGTTTGAACATTATTTGTAGCATATATAGGCCAACTGTCAGGGGATCTGGAATCACCCTGTCATGCCCAATTGAACACCATGTTACACCAAAAGAGATATCTGTAAGAAGATTTGACTATTGATTGTATCACTGGTAGTCCCAATTATGCAGTACCAGTATCAAACCAGAGCTGCCTTAGCAGTCAACCATTGAACACATGACTCATGACTTGGACAATCTCTATTTTATCAGGGCAAGTGAATGGCCAATGATCTTATTAGAGGATTTGGCATCTGTTACAGTGTTAGAGTTTGGATACGCCCATGGCTTTAACATAGTCTACAACACTCTAGCCTGTGACCTCAACACGTAGTAGGCTAATGCAAAGCCTCTTCTATATCTCATAATTTACGCCCCCAACATACTTTAGGCTTTCAGAAACTTGTAGGCAGCATGAGATTTTCACAGGCATTTTGGTGCTGTCCAGATGCTGCAAAACATGAATTAGCATCCTTTGATCAACACAATGCTAGCCAGTTATTTACAAGTGTCACAGGAGTAATGGACATTTCACTATTACACTGCTCTGTTGGAAATGTTAATGATATTGTAATGAAACAAAATTTGATCAAGGTCATTGTTAATTTTACTACTACCTTATAATGAGCTAAAAAAAGACATGTTATTACCAGATGTACCTTTAGAGTCCCTGCTCACTTTATTAAGTATATATTTAACCTTTAGTCACAAACAGGAAAGTCAAATTGCAATTTTAATTCAGTACATTCTTGTTAGTACTGTAAGAATGAGGAACGTGTGCATTTACTGCAAAGGCTGTGAGACTAACATCTCTGTGATTACTTTTTCAGGTTGACGAGCCCATTGACATGCTCCCCAAGTCAAGAAAAGCCCTTAGCATCCAGGAAATTGCTGCTCTGGCCAGATCATCACTTAATGGTAAAGCACTCATTAGGCTGCACTTCACATCCCCTCCACCTCTCAAGCAGCCCTTATTCTCCTGTTCGTTTGTTTAGCTGTTCGTCTGTGATGGGCAGTGGTCCCCCTCCTTGAACTCGATTGCAGGCATCTCACAGGTGGTGAAAGACCATGTGACCAAGCCCACAGCAATGGCCCAGGGCAGAGTTGCTCATCTGATTGAGTGGAAAGGCTGGTCCAAGCCCCTAGACCCGTCGTCCGCTACTTTGCAGTCTCACTTCAACTCGTACTCCCACCTGAGTGAGGGGGAACAGGAAGCCCGGTTCGCAGCAGGTGGGTCTCCGCTCCCCTTCTGGTGTTTCTGCTGTCAATCTCCTGCCGTTCGACATTCACGGCAGGCATGACCTTAAGCACGCCAAGGAAAGCATCAATCACAGGTTCGCACATGCTTTTGCACGGAAAATAATACTGGCTTTAAGCCGGGAACTGTTACAGGATTTTCCTGAATGTCCCTGGATGGTCCTTTTTATGCAGCCTAAATCCACCAATATGTTTAACATGTTTAGCAAATTCACCTTTACAGAATGTGAGAGTATCCTGCATTTCTTTGTATATTTGAACCACCCTGCTCACATACTTTTATGTAATCAACTTCCAGCACCCACCTTTTAAAGGCATGCTGATGGAATGTGTACTTTTAGTCTCAAGCAGATGGCATTCAATAAGATTGCATTGTCACATAGTCAGACCTGCTCCTACATGTCAGTTTGCCTTCTCTTCTCTTCTCCCTTGCGCCTTCCCTTTCTCTCCCTCTCTGTCTCTGACACTGTGTAAGTGTATGTGTGTGTATGTGTGTGAGTGAGACCCTGTCTTCCATAGCTGTGTGTCTGGTTGTTGTCAGCTGACCATAATGCCGTAAATTGGATGTTAGCTCAGGGTGATGAGGAGAACCCAAATCGCACTTGGATAAATCTTTTGCATGCCATCCCTTGCCTTCACCAGTGTCACTGAAACCTGCGAAACACTCTAAATCACATTCTAACGTAAACAAAGGACCTCAGCAAAGCACTTCAAGCTGCAAACATAACCCAGTACTGGTAAGAGAGAATCTGCCTGTGTTTTTTGGTTCAGGGGTAGCTGAGCAGTTTGCCATTGCTGAGGCAAAGCTCCGGGCCTGGAATTCTGTCGATGAAGAGGATGTGGATGAAGACTGTTCTGAAGAGGATCTTCCTCAGAATAACGATTTAACTATTACTAGCCAGAATTCAGGTATGTTCATATAGTGTCTTTCGAAATGTGTATCTGAATGACAATTATATTAACCACCCTATCAATTTATAATATTCAGCCATTTACAAGATTCAGTGGGATTCAGAAATTGCAGCAGTGCTCATCTGCAAGTTGGCATTTAATAGTAAATGGTTAGTTATCACCTCCTTATGTTACAAATATTCATTAGCAATCATGTGAATTATTTACTATTTCATATCAGTATGTAGTACATCAGCAAAAGTGTTCTGGGCTGCTGCTTCTGTGAAAGTGAAAAGAAAAAAAGAAAGTAAACTACTTGATAGCAGTGGCATTCCTTGCATGGGTTTTAGCCCTCACCTGTCTGTGAAGCTCCTTACTGATACATGCTTAATATTTCAGTCGTGCTGTTGAAGTTCTCTAGCTTATGGCCTCTGCACTTGTTTTAATGTACCAACTCTTTGGTGGTTTTCATCTTTAGGGTTTCCATCACTAAGCATTAATATAGCAATCTTCATTTACTTCACTGATGGACAAGGCTCCGGTAGCATTGTATGTTACTAATCTTTTGTTTGCGTTATTGCTCCTTCAAAATTGTAGTGCTTATTTCAGTTCAACTGTCCTATGGCTTGTGCTGTATTTGTATTCATGTTTTTTTAAGTCTTAAACCTAACTGGTGGAAGGTTTCTAAGGATGATGTATTGAGTATGTTCCACATCACTGACATAGGTAGCGTGCTCATATATGTCTCTCTGGTGACAGTGTTCAAATGTTTCTAAAGCTTTCATTTTAAATGTTATTACAGTATTTGAAAGTTCTTGGTCATTGCTGTTAATTTAGTGCAAATTATGGGGAAGAAGACAGGATGTTCTAGCTTTACAGTTTCAGTCTTTTGTAACAGAGTAGCCTCTTATCCTATGACCTAGAGGCTATAAAAGTACCTTGGTGCTGTCAAAAATATCAAGGTGTAGAATATTTAACAGAAACAATATAAGATGTCTTACTTTACTATAACTACTGAGATGTCAACAGTTACAATCCACTACTTGATGGAATCTCTGTGATAATGGTGTACAGTATCCATGTGTTGATAGCACAATTAAAATCTGGTAATGCTGTTTATAAAACATTTAAAATTTATAATTACAGTTTTTACTGTCCCATTTGCTGAAGTCCAGTATAATGTCTCTATTGTGTTTGATGGAAACACTGAGTACCCACTCAACTCTTGTTAATGTATGTGCATCAAATAGGAGCACTGTGTTTGCAGTTTTCATAGATCAACCTAAGACATATCATTTCTGTTTTTGTTTTGTGAGTTCTCCCAACAAAAATTGCTCTCAATCTGTCCTGCACAAACAGCTTGTAAAGAGTGTCTTTCAAATGGTATGAGATTCCAATTATTGAAAACGAGGTGCCTCAAGGGTCTATATTTGGACCTTATTTATAATATGAGCTTTAAACTAAGCAATGTAATTCTATGGATTTTTTTGACAGCATGGCAGTCTATTGACACCACTGAGTCAATAGCATTCACCTTGTACAAGTCAGCAAAGCTCTACATTTTGCAGATGTTTTATTACTTGCATACATAAAAACCCATACTGTCTGGTGGGTTTTGGGTGTCTGCAAATATTGTGGAAGCAAAAATTGCTTTGTATAACCTAAAAAAAAAGTAAAAAAGTAAAAAAGTAGGTTCAACCTGTCTTGGAAAAATGCAACCTCTGAAAAGGAGATTTTGTAATGGGATTGAGAGAAATCATAAAACTGCATCACTGTATAAGGAAGCATGTGAATTTTTCAGAACTCAACAATTTACCATGTCACCTGGGAAAATAGGACCTTCCATAATGCACATGAGGGCAACAGTACACATATGCACTCATACCCTTCACTCTAGACCTCAAGGTTACTGTTTCTCTTCTCCTTTGTGTCTTTCTTCTACATGATTAATTAAATCTTCTTCTATGTGGATCTGTGAAAAACCCTCTGTGTGTCTTTCCTGTTTGTTCATCCCTTCTACCCATGCTCCCATTCTTTCTTCATTCTGCCTTTTCATGCGTTTCTCTTCCTCGTTTGTCCATGCTTTCCTGTCTCCCTCTCTGTTTTTTCTCTTATCCTGTCCTCTCTGTTCTCTAGGTGTTCTGACTCTTTGCTCCTCCCTCAGACGGCGTGTTGTCCACTCAGGAGTGCCCAGCGCCATACCAGGCTGATACTGACAGTGTCCATGTCACGCCCTCCGATAACCCACTCTGCTCAATGGGCACGAACCAGAGCTGTCTGCAGGAACCCTGCATCACCCAGATTAACTGTGATGACAAGGCCAACGCAGAGGGAGCTCCTCCGGGAAAACTACGGCTCCCGACAGAGGAAGCTGACAGAGAGCTTGGTGAGGGCTATAAGCCAAACCGGCATCTTCTTTGGAGCAGGGGAGATTCCTGTTACCACTCCACCTCCTATTCAGAGTCTGGTCTATCTCCAGAAGAAGAGGAGGAGGTGGAGGAAGGAGAGGACAATGTGTTTCAGGAAGTCATCCGTTGGTACAGTGTCTGCAGGAGCATCTCCGATACTTCTGGAGCAGTGTCCTTTGATGATGATGAAGAGGAGGTGGAAGAGGCCTCCAGGCAGTGATGTTCTGCTCTCTCAATGTCTCTTCCTGTCTCTCTTTCCATAATGTCCCTTTAGTGTCTCCTCAGTCATTCAGTCATCTGGAGATGATCATTTTCATCTCAGCGTTTGACCCGCTTTCTCCTTCCTTCTGATCAAGCTCCTCCGTCATCTTCTTGGCCATCCTTCTCACTTTCCTACTCCATGTCCTTTGGATTTGAGTGGAAAATAAAAAGACCGCAGTGTCCTCATTTTATCTGAGGGATCAGATTTGGACAACAGCTACACCAGCCATAGCTGTCTCAGTTGTCCTAGATGCTGTACTTATTGACAGAGGAAGTCATACTATACCCATGCTTTGTAGTCATACACAAAAACGTTGGGACAGTCTCCTGCTATTAAGAAATGGAAGGATGTCACAGTAAAATGTATATTTCTAATATGTTTTGATGTGACAGCTCTGATAAGGAACTAGTTAATGTAACCAATGTTGGTCCGTTTCCTTAGGGAAAAACCTTATTTTGTTTAGCTTTGAATCACCTGGATCTAGAGTCTGGCTGAGCATTGTGGCTATGAATGGAACATGCCCATTACTATGATCACTGTGTGATGTTGTACCTCAAGAATCTATTGCGTCTTGTTTGTCTCTTTTTCTCTCTCTCCCCTTCTCGAATTTGCTTTCCAGCTCCGTAGCAAGAGACTGAAAAATTAGGTCAGCTGCTGAATGAAAAGGTTTTTGTGGCCGTGTGTTCCCATAACCTTGAGAGGCAGCTCTACTGGATGAACATCAACACTTGCATGGAATGCCACAGTAAAGTCCACGCGTGATTCCCAGTCATCTTGGCATTATTCTGACCTTAATAAATGTGGCCTGGTAATGACACTGTGGTTATTTGTGAGGACATTTGATGTGCAACCCTTCTGTCTCTCTTTTTTTCTTTTTTTACCCTTTGTACAAAAACAATCTCATGAATGCATTAAAGCTGAAGAACACATGTTCTGCTGATGATGTATGTTTAAAATTTGCACTATGGCTACTGGTCAGTGATTGAGCTATGACCAATTCTTCACTTTACTAAAGACTTCAATATCTGATAAAGGGAAGTTGAGCGGTAAACTTTAAAGTTGAAATTTAATTTTTTTTTTTTTACTCATGTACAAAACAAATGTTTTCTGAAAAATAATGGCAATTGTTGATTCCATATGCATATATCTTCTATATGTACAGGGCATGTGTGCTAGAGTTATAGACATACATAGTTTTTATAGTCTGTACAGGCGATATTATAGAAAGCATTCTGGGGATGACTTCTGACTTATTGCTTAACTCTACATTGAATGTGCAGTATATTAGCATACAGTATACATGACGGGCTCAATTTAAATAGCTCAAGTGTCAAATGTAAACGTAAAATGCTGAATGGTATCTCAAAATTATTAACCATGTTTCAAAGTGTTATCTGTCCTTGAATAGCATCAGTTTTACATGAATCTGCAATCTAACAGTGATGCAACTGACTGGAACAGCCAAATTAAATGAGGCATGTCCTTGAATTGACAGCACACAGAAACACAAAGCAAGCATTTCTGTGGGGACATGAAAAACGGAAAACTGCTTTGCCAGAAAATTGGAGTATTAGAATTATTGTTCTTGTGAGCTTGCCTTCATTTGTTTAAATCAAGCCCTTGATCTCCATTTCTGCTGCACAAATGGAAACAAAACACAAATGCACATCAAATCATACTCCATCTTACCTATCTGAGGCAAGTTGCACTTTTCCTGAACCACGTTTACAAGCACAGTGACGGTTTCCAACACAACACAACTATTCAGCATTGGCTTGGTGAACAATATGTTTAGTGTATTTTGAGCAAAGTTGCAATTTAGAAGACATAGAAAAGGTCTTTCAAGATGGATTCCCAATGGAGTCCCAGACCTTTCTCAGCTGTCTTGATCCAATGAAGTTACTCCCACCTGTTTTCAGCCATGACGGGCAATTCATACCTTCAATTCAAACCCAGGATTTTATGAAATAATCTTATTTGGCAAGCATTCATTACAAGAATACAATACTGATTATTGCACAGTTGTTTAACATTAAAAAGGCAAAATAAATAAATAAAAGGTTTGCAGCTGAAAATCAATACTAACATTTGGTTTATAATCAAAGTGCATATAAAACAGTGATATGAACTGCACCAAGTAAAACACACTTAGCCTACCACATGGCTAGCACAAAAACCACTCACTCCATGTTAGCAGGACTGAGATGCATTTTGGACAGTGAAGGATAACAGCAGATTTGAATATGGCCAGAGACCTCACTACAGCCTCTACTGTAGCACACTGTACATGAAAAATATAGTACAATTGTGCTAAAATGTAGTTTCAGGTTAGTGATGAGCTTGCATGTTCTGTAATAAGCTGGTTTACTTGAAATATAGCAGCTTTGATTGAACTATCTTTGGGGCTAACAAATGAAAGGACTAATTGTCTTACTTCAAGAAACTGACAAAAAACTTCTGCCTGTAAATAAATGTAAATTGCCTGCTTGTTCTGACTGAAACTGGTGTAATATTGATACCCTTTGGTTTAGGTGTACTGTCTGGGCTGTTTTTCATTTGTGTACATGAACTGCCAATTAACTATAAAGGTGTGTATACATGTCATTAAGAGTTCATTAATTTCTTAGGTGCCAAAAATAATTATTTTCACACAATAAAAATAGCAAGGGTCTTTACCACATACAGGGCCTACCTCTACATGCATATGTTTGTGTGTGTGTGTCTCACTCTTGGGTCGTCAGTATGCACCGATGAGAGTGGCATCAACACCCTCTTTAAATGAATGATTTCTGCACAGTATCCACCTTCATGTGGTTTGTATATTGGTGAGTGTTATTTGCATGCTAATTACAATGTCCTAAAAATTTAGCCCTTGCACTGGGCTCTGATCCTCCTGCTGTGATTGAGAGCACATTTATTTCCACTTTACCTCTCTCTTATTGTGCCATTCTTCATCTCCCTGACCCTCTTAACATCCCACCCCTTTGATCTATCTCAACACCACTCCTCCATTTTGTGTCATTATTTTAATTTCTCATTTATTTTTGTTCCCCACACCCATGCTTTCTATCAGTTCAGGCTATATTTGGAGAGAAATTGTATCTTATTTAGATTAAAAGCGTCCGCTCCAGATGGGTATGTGGGCTAGGCATAGCCGAGTCACAACCTAACACACAAGCATACAGCACTTCACATATATGCCCTTTTACTTACGTAAAGACAGACACACACACACACTCCCTCACTCGTTCTCTCCGTTTCTTTTCTCCCTTCTTATTCCTCTCATAATCCGATATCCATACCAACATGATACGCATGTTAAATACAACTTCACCGATGTGTTTACGGAGACTAATTCATGCTGTGGCACCTATACATTCACACTCCATCTCACTGGGAAATACCAGCACACGCCATAATCAGTGTAGTGGGTCGGATCAGTATGGAGTAGACAGTGTGCTTCATTGCTGATATGCTTTTTCCATAGCTTTCTCACCCTGATTTCACAATGCTGCTTATTACATATGTGGAGTGTGCATTACCAATAAAAATAAACAAATAAATAAACAAACATCTGTCATTCTGGCTGAATCCCAGTTTCTGAAGGGCTACCTTCACATGGTAGTTCCTCATTTTGGGCCAGGCCATGTTCATTGGCTGACTCTGAAAAGTTTTCAAGATGAAGAGTGTGCTCACAATCACAGGGCAGCTCTGATCGGTCCTCTTCTTGGGGTGTGGTGTCGGCATAGGACAGCTGTGATTGGTCCTCTGTATGTAAGGGGCTGTTCTGACTGGACAGCTCAGTGCAGTCCGTCTCATTCACCAGGCTGCCTTCAGACGGCTGCTCCAATTGGTCCCCCAGGTCGGGCATGTTGGGTTCCCGTGGTAACGACAGGCTCCTGTGACGACTCCAGAGCTTGTGGAGCTCGGTAACCTCGGAAACGCTGCTGCTGGTTCCGCTATCACGGAAACTTGCCAGCGGGGGGCGGACCTTCACCCCTGTTACTGTCACAGAGCCTTCAATGGCCTTCCGCAGCTGTAGGCAAAGAAAGAATCAGCAGTCCAACATCTGTCAGATACCACAGGACATATGCATTCTGTATGCATCAATGCAAAGTTAATGCAGCATCAGTTGGCTACAAAGTACTTGAAATGGAAATGAGCATTTTTGTTATGTGAAGTGCTAATAGTAAAACTAAATGTACCTCTTTCAGAGAGACGACGCCGACAAGCCTTCCTGTGCTTGTGACATAAGCGTGATCCAGACCCAGCAACGAGAAAATAGTGTGTGTCTGATTAATCACACAGGGAAAGCACAGTTAGGAGATCTGTAAAACCCTGTCATATCAAAGAGAAACTCTGTAAACTGATACAGATTGTTTTTTAATTGAACACAAAAAAAATATAGTATTTTTACAGTGTGAATTCAGTCAATCTATTTTTAACTAACCAGACAACTAACCAAATACTTCTTAGTGCATTTAGGAAAACCCAGTTCAAAGATAAAAGAATCTCTGAAGTGAGTAACAATTTTCCTTGATTACATGCAATCTTTAATGTAACAGTGCAAACCGATTACAAAGGCAGAAGCAAAGGTGGATGCAAGCAAAATTACTTTATGTAAAGATGTGCGCTCCACAAGCTGGAAAGGAGCGGGGTCTATTTTACAGTTGTTGAAATTAACAGCTTCGTCCAATTGCTGCTCCTCCCATTCGGCTATCTGAGGTAAAAAGCAGTCATGTGGGTAACCTGTCCACATTCCGTGTCTCCTGATACACACCCTAGTATTAGTGCAAGAGACCTACCTCTGCTGTTGACATATCATCCTCAACATCAGGAGTATCCTGAAAACAAAAACAGCCCACCTCTAGTCAGACATACATCATATATCTATTAAAAAAAACTCCCAAATGACACTTTTGCCTTTCAAAAATTGCATGCATTTAGCTTATTGTTCACAAGATGGACAACACACACTAGTTCATGGAAGCAGCTAAAGCTTTACTGAACATTAGCAAGCTTTAGCAACACATTAAGCACAGCCTGTACACACGAAGAAGACTAGGTGCATGTACAGCAGCAAAACACAACTAGTAGAGTTAACGGCCTCATTATATCTCCACATTACCAATTTAGTTAGAGATTGAGGTTTCAGGTTCAATTGAATTCAGTTTTCACAGCATGGTTTAAAGGCATCACATCTCCCATTGAGCTTCAGTATGGGACTTAATGACATCCATTTGCAAGATCAGGAACCACCAACACAACCTTTGGACCTCCTCACAAACAGTCTCATCCTTAAGCTATGGCCTGGCATGAATCCCATTAACGACTACTAGTAAACATACCGTGGTATGTGTAAATTCATGAATGAATTCATACTGTGGTATGAACAAGTATCATTTCATGAGTGAGATGATTTGCTGCTCCCTTGTGTGGATGTGGTAAGCCAGGGTGGCAGCACTTCTACAGGACGGAAGAGCAAGCCAGCAGGGCCACTATGCCACAGGAGCCCTGTTGGCTGTGGAAAGGCTTCTGCTCCCTCTGGAGAGTCAGCAGGAGAGCGGAGCTGGTCTCCGTGGCAGTGCCCTTACCGCCATACTTATCTTCACACGCTTGGGCCTCCTGCTCCTCTTAGGAGCCTCGGAGCCAGCGTTGCTCTTCCGGGAAGGAACCGATAGAGAGAAGGGGAGGAGCACACAGCGTTACTGCAACATTAGTGCAAAACGCTCACTACATGTACACAAATGTAACATTAAACAGCCATGACGAGATAGAGGCTGAGCCGCTGACCACCCCTCCCATCCATGGACGAGCACAGAGAGGGGGATTATGGAGCATCAATGAAATGTCAGGACTGTGTTTGTCACAACATTAATGCAAAGTTCCCAAAACACCTGGTCACAGCCTGCCAGAAATCCTATAAGTGATTGGGTAAAAATGTCATAGTCATGTAAGCAGGTAACACCTCCAATTGACCTGTGGATGCTGACAGGAGGGCATTGGTCCAATAAGAAATAGCCTCTGGAACTTTGTAGCAAAGGAAAGAACAATGTCACTATTCAAAAGGAGGATATGTGAAACACTCGAGGAAGGTCCATGTTTGGAAAAAGGAACACCTGGAGAACCTGCAGAGCAACTGGAAGCAAATCACAGGTGTACCATCACCTGCCGCTCTTAAGAGCCCTTCTTACCTCTACCTGCTCCTTCGCAGACTCCCCACTGGATAGACTCGGAGAGCCTACATCAGACAGAGGAAGGGGAGGGGAAAGGGGGCATGGGGTAGAGCCCTTTCAGTAAGAATATAATGGAGTGTGTAGTGTATGAGTAGATTTCTGTGCACATACTATTTAGGGTCTCTGTGTTGCTGATCGCCGACACTGTCTTGAGGGCAGATTTGAGAGGAATCTGGGAGTTGGTCAGAGTGGGGCTATAGGAGGATTCCTCAGTGGAGATCTATAGACACAGTTTGATTATATCTAGACAGCTGGTTTTCAATCAACAGTGCTGCTTACTAACATAGCCTTCAATGAAATCTAATCATTCTAATAATACAGATACATAGGGTAATCTTCACTTAAATGTAATTTATTATATAGTTATCTTAAGAAACCTCAACATGTTTTAAGATCATGTCCAGCTGCTTCATAAGGGTTCCCAAAAAGGCACTCAAAAAAAACATGAGTCTCTTTCAAAAACATCCTTATTTCATCGCCAGTGCAGCGCATTGTACAAGGATCCACACCCTCAAATACACCCACCGCCACTGCCCCAGCCTCTTACCAAGAAGCGAACCCCCCGACTGGCCTTTGGTGAAGAATCCTGGGACAAGGACGGAACGTGGGTGCCGTTGTTCTGGGCACGTTCCCGCAGGAAGTCCAGCCTCCGGGCCTGGCCCAGCTGCTCAGACAGCAGAGACTGGAGCTGGGAACGTTCGATGGAGCCCAGCAGGATCATGGAGTCTGCAGTCAGACAGGAACACGGGCAGGGGACACAGCAGAGAGACCAGAGAGACCAGAGAAAGAGACCAGAGAGAGAGAGCAGTGAGAGACACACAGAGGGAAGGCTGCAGAAGAGGAGGACACAGGGTCGGATGGAGGGGAGGGGTGGAGAAGGTAAAGAATGCATCTGTCACAGGGTGAGTACTAGGGTTTGTGGGATGCTAGTGCCAACTGTGAGCAGTAGATCAACAGGGTTTTAAAAAAGGTGTGTTGAATTAGAAAACTTGTTATCCAGTATATCTAGTCTTTCCAATATCCAGTTAAACTTCCTGTGGCATTTTAATGTTCTAAACACTGCCTAGTACATTCTACTAAGAACACTGGCTAGTATTTACCAACACATTGCAAGTAGTCTTTAAAAAGCATTTTGAGGCCATCAATATTTTCATCAAAGCAGACATACATCCTTATTGTGGGCTAGTAAGTTAGATAGCAAATAAACATGCTGGGGTGAGAATATTAACGTTTCGTAGGAGATATATATTAATGTACATATTCTGATTCAGGAATGTAAATTGTCCACAATGTCAATGCTTGTGCATAAACAGGTGTTCATAAATATAACTTGCATTTAAACGGCCCTTTTGATGGTCTAACAACACCTGTTGGAATTCTGGGAAGATAAATCCAGTCAGCAGTGTATTGAACAATTTTGATTTCTTTTAAATTACAATATTTAAGTTCTGACATACTTGATTTTGGGCTACTAATGGTCTGAAACCCACTAGAAAGGTGGCTAAAATTAGAACCCAAGTATGTGTACTGGAGTGGTAACTGTCTCACCTGTAGACTCCACCAAGGCCAGGGTCTTTAACTGCCCAGTCAGCAGAGACTCCTGCAGGTCCCGGTAAGTGGAAGTCAGTGTGATGTAACGCACATCTCTAACCATGATGTCCTCCACCCGGATATTATACTTCCTACAACCAGACCAGACATTGCAGAACTGTGTACAAAAACGTGTTGCTGCTGAAGGGTGGAATTGATGATGTATACATATGACACAGACAGATGGGCATGCAGACAATGGAGGCCAAAAGAAGCTACTCACTCCTGCCCCCAGCCCAGTTCGGGCAGGTACGGAAGCTTCTGGATTCTGATGATGGAGTCGTAGAGAGAGGGCTGCAGACTCTGGGCCACAGCATTGGCCAGAATGACGGCGATCATCACGGGCAGGATGTGCGAGATCTGCCCAGTCAGCTCAAACACGATGACGGCTGTGGACACTGTGTGAGTCACTGCTCCGGAAAGTGCAGCAGCCCCTGTGGAAGCCACACCAACCACCCCACACCACCCCGCCGCATCCCTGCATCAAATTACAGTATAGTACCTGGAGGTAGCTGCTGGCTATTTGATTTCCTATTGTGCTCATAACAAGTGTTCCAGTCTGCTGCATGAGTTACTGCTGGAGCTGTTTCCATGGGCCAGATCTAATTTGGTTTTTGGGTGGTGCAGCTTAATGAAAAATGTATGACTTTGCACATAAAACTCCTTGCAGGTTCAATTATGTGGGTGTGAGTAAGACACAGTTGCAACAGGGTGAAATTGATGGGTTTTGAGAGAAAAACATTGGTGTACTTTGGGATGCATGAAGATGATTCTCACCAACAACAGCATAGCCACCAGGAACTATGGGATATACAGTGCCATCACTGTGTATTCCTTCAGGGAAGACAGCTGCCATGCTTTCACCAACCAAACGGCCAAATGCAGCACCTGCTCAATCCACACACAAACACACACATTGCAAATGGGATGGAATCATCCTAATATAAAGTCTACCGTTCTTAGTAACCAAAACAGATTAGGCCATAGACTTTCTAAAAGCTTAACACACAAAAGTTACATGAGAGATACTTACATATGGTCACAGGCATGCAGACGATTCTGGAGTCAACAAAGCTGCAGTCGTTTCGCCAAGTAACACACCAGTCAGTTAGTCAAGAGTCTTTAGTCAGTCAGACAGTGATGATGTTTGGCAATGAAGAGCAGAGTGGCGTGAGAAAAGGAGAAACACAAAACATTAAAGCAAACCAAAAATATGAAGACAAAACGGGAACGAATGTGATGAGGATAAGATTTGTTGACTGAAAAACATTTTGTGCACACCTCTGAACAAATCGGCAAAAAAGGTTTGCATGAGAGACACATAATCGGACCATGGCCCCCGTGAAATGGCATAAACACCAAGTCTGGGATCATATACAGATACGGAAGACCGACATGAAAGGCTGGGGTCATGTACCAATAAGGAAGACTAGCATGAAAGACTGGGACCACGTACCAATGAGGAAGACTGGCATGAAAGCTCCACAGGGCACTGGCATGGTTGTAGCAACAGCTGACATCCAGAACTATGGAATAAAGGGGCTTTGTAAACCTGGGTCACCATACACAAGAACATACTCAGATTCCTCTTAAAACGCACTAGTCGGGATGGTAATATTTTATTTACCCCATTATGGGTTAAAGATTTTGGTCCCCATGCAAGGAAAAAGGTTGGCTTTTTTAAACTTCAAGTATATTTTTCATTAACATGGTGTTGCTCAACCACAAGGACCTTTATTTTGAACTTTCTAAAATAACTGGGCTCCCCGGGTGATTACAATCAAGGTATATGGGAGATAAATAATAAACTTTAAAACTGCTAAATATGTGCAGTTTCAGACTGGTATCAATTGTGCAAAATGTGTTTGGTTTATAAATGTCATTATGGCATAAGAAGTTGTTTAACAGAAGTTGGCATTATTTTTATCAGATTATTTCTTATTCTATGGGCAGAGTGAAATGGTTCGAATTTCCATGTAAACCTAGCAGTAACCAGTAGAGACTTTTAGACATCATGGCAGGAAAGGTATGGCATTGACAGGGCATAAAGGCACTTTCCCGTGATGTGGAAACAAAATTAATACAATTCTGTGGCAAGTTCTTTTATTACTGCTAGAGTATCAAAAATGGAGCACACAATCATCAAAAAAAACTTTGAAGCACATACATTTTGATGCAGATACATCCTTAAGATTTTAAGCCTGTGTTTATGTAAAAGGCTCATAATTGTTCTAATGTAGGCTCCAGGGGAGATCCTACTGTTTTATAAAGTTAATCTATACAGTTTCAGTCATCAAAATAAGTGTCTGAGTGTGAGAGACGGCACTCCATTTCAGTGAATAATATGCATTCAGTTCATAAGTACCACACGTTTCCTTGAATGGCTTCATAAAACATTTATAACATTATATAACTTGCTTCGTAGTCATCCAAAGCCAATTATGATTGCTTTATGTAGACATCTGGAGGCAGTGTGGATGATCACAGGCAGTTAGGATTTCCTAGCAAATTATGTATGCGTTATGAATCTTTCATAAAAGATATTAAGACAAGGCCTTTAAATTAAATGTTATGCTTTGGCCAAAGTGAGAGAAGGGCCCTACCTTCATCACAATGAAGAGGAGAAGCGTGATGAAGACGCTGACCTGCGGATGCTTCCAGGCCTGGGGCTGGCTCACATACTCAAACTCCTCTGCCACACCTTGCTTGTACCATGTTCGGTTGTCGAAGAGAGCCACTAGTGACTCGTGTTGAGTCAGCTTAAGAGGGAGGCAATACCAATTGCTGGATTTACAGTGTGTCTCTGTGTTATCTAGAGATAATGGGCAATAACCCAGCTGAACAAATGAAGTGTTGACTTTATGTTGACCGCCAAGTGTCTGGTTGTGCAGGGGGGGGCTGGATACACATGGGGCAAATGGTGAGTGGGTCCACTGTTAGGATTCTTAACAGTGACTTTTTTTTTTTTTGAGTTATACCTATATTTGCAAAACAAATGGAAATAATTTGTAAGATTCCAACATATATTTCTTACTGAGGGCAAAAGAAGAGCCATATCTGCCTTTGATACTGACAAGAAATGCTACAGCAAGTGTATCAGTGTCTTTGTGCATCTATTTAAGCATGAGGCACCAACATAGTTTTCAGGAACAGAAGATCAGCTGAGCAATACCCACTCAGTGTTTCCAGGCCTTGGCGTGTCCACATATGGCTAGTACATGCATGCAGATAAATGGCTACAAGTGAGAGGTGGGGTCTCTGAATGGGGCAGACACAGCAAACGCAGCACAAAAGTATCCGACCTGGCCGGCCATGAACTGCCCAAACCCCGGGGGAAAGGTGAGGGTAGAAACAAGAAGAGTGACAAAGGCAGGGTACACCAGCCGTCTGTGGACAGAACATAAAAAGGACCAGGAGGGCATTTACAATTGGATGACATTTCCAACAGGTTTGTATAATTGCATTTATCAAAATTCAAATTAAGATGGATTTCATATTTTGTGGAATAAATCCTTTCCATGAATTATTTATCAGCACCGAAAATACCATAAATTTTCATTTAGCATGTTTGTTTTTTTTGGCATTTTTTCTTTAGTTGAGCTTACTTTTTCAGCAGAAACTTATTGATGGTTTTTTGTTTTCTCATAGACTCCACTATTAGTCTGTTCAGGTAGACAAACAAAGCTCCCCCAAAGCCGCTGGCAATCCTGAGGAACAAACACTGAGATGTCCATTCATGTGTCAAAACTACAGTTAATCTCAGAAATATTTTAATGTTAAATTACAATGCACAATAAATCTGAGTGTCTTATACTAGATAAACACTCCACTGTGAACAGACAAAACAATGAGTATAAAGATATGACAGCATACGTCTACAATTGTAAAAAAAAAAAAAATAAAATAAAAATAATAATAAAAAAAAAAAAACACAAAGCATTAATTAAATACACTCAAAATAATGACTATGCAAAATTAAAAAACGAGAGGAAGTCACTTTCAGACATTTCAAAAATAGCACACTAGAGAACTATAGAAAACAGAAAGTGGAAGGTGCCATGAAATACATTTTCTAAAGGCCACCACATTGTAGACTGGTCATTTAAGCAGTCAGCATGTATTAAACTGTACTGACAAGCCATTTCTCTTCTACTTTAGTACATTAATTTTATCCATTAATGGACAAAAAAAATGATATCAGTGCATAATTACACATATACACCACGCCTTTAGAGCTCTGTTTTCACGTTGGACTCATGAAGATTACTGAAGTTGTACACATACAGTGTCATGTAAAAAGTAGGCAACCCCCTTAAAAGTCATCACATTAACCTGGATTACAAATGACAAAAATTGATAGCACAAATATAAGTATTTTATAAGACTGATCCTCAAAATGTAATCAAGCAAATAATTTGTGAAAAATAAATTAACTGAAAAACGCTGTTGGCTTAAGTATTCAAATGTTTGTGTTGTGGAAGCTCCAAGTTTAAATAGGACAAAATTTTCACAATTGGCCACCTGAGAATCAATCACATTTTCAGGATAAAAGGATTTCCATAGAATTTACATTTGTGGCTTTATCTGATGCTTTTATACAAAGCAACTTATAATCATGACTAAATACAACTTGGGAAATTTACAGTTAAGGGTCTTGCTCAGGAGCCCAACAGTGGCAACTTGACAGTGGTGGTGCTTGAACTGGCAACCTTCCAGCTCAAGTACCTTAACCACTGAGCCACTACTGCCACTACCACCACTTGTGAAGGCAAGCTGTGAAAATAAAGAGGATTCTAAGCAAATTAGAGATAATTTACAGAATGGGCTAAAAAGAAAATGCTAAAAACAGGAAAAGGCTAAAAAAACATTTGTACATCTCAGTGAGTAATGTTGGATCAATTGTGAGCAAAGGAAAGCAGTATCATACCACCCAGACACTGCTTAGACCAGGTCAGGTTGTCCCTCAAAACTCAGCATCAGAGCAAGAAGGAGACTTGTAAGATAAAACCACAGAGGAGCCAGCAATTACTCTGAAGGAGGTACAGAGTTCAGTGTCTGAGACTGGAGTGAAGGTACATCAGTCAATTGTATCAAAAGCTCAGCATACAACTGGCCTGTATGGCTAGAAAAAAGCTATTAATGAAAACAAACATCAAAACACATTTCAAGTTTGCCAGAAAGCATCAGAGTGACCCAGCTAAAAGGATAAATGTTAGTTGATAAAGGTTGTTTGGCAAAAATTCAAAATGCTACATATGGCACAAACCTAACACTTTCCTTTCCTCAGTTGGAGATGCTCTTCCTATGTGGGGTTGATAAAACTGGAAGGATGGATGGTGCAAAATACATGAAAATACTGCAAGTCCACCTGCAAAAACTAAAGGTTGGGAGAATGCTTTTAGTAGGATGATGGTCCCCAACAAAAGGTCAAAGCAAGGAGTGGTTGAACAACAAAAAGGTGAACTTTCCAAGTCAAAGTCCAGATCTCAGTCAATGGAGAATCTGTGGCACTATTTGAAAATTACAGTCCACTAGCAACATCCAATCTACCTAAACAACCTTTAGCAAACAACCTCTGCCAGGAAGAATGGGTAAAAATTACTCCCAAACAGTGTGCAAAGCTGGTGAAAACCTAGCTCAACAGAATTAAATCTGTTTTTGCAGCTAAAGGTACTTCTACAAGGTACTAGTGTGAAAGGATCAAGCAACACTCAGTTTTTTTATTATGAAAATACACTATAACAGCATTTTGGTTTGCAATAAATGTACTCACTGGAAAAACTGTATAAAACTAATCTGTAATCCAGATGAAACTGATAATTTTAAGAAGGTTGAATACTTTGGCATGGTATGTTCATTATAGTTAGAAAGCAATTTTTGCTTTTTAGCTGGTAAAGTGATTTAAAATTATGGATCTTGCAGCCAAAGTAGATATACTATCACTAAATGTTCAATTCCATGATTAGGGTTGATATGCAATATTATAAATAAATACTGGAAATATTAAATAGCCCAAAGCTCAAAAATGAATGGTGTGGGCTTTTTTCTTTAATGTGTATGAATATCACAAACAAATGAGGTAAAATGCTGTACTTCTGTGCCATATACAGGCTAATTTATTTATTAAGGAAAGATGGTGGTGCGAGTTGCATACCCAAGCACAGCAAAGGCTGGGAGTTCCTGAAGGTCAAAGGGGAAGTCCAGACGAAAGCGTGTTTTAAAGAGAGCAGTGATCGTCTCTGTGAAAGAGAAAGAGCGAGAGAGCAAAACAGAGAGAGAAAGAGAGAGAGGATGTGGAGGAACGACGAGAGGGTCAGTCGCACTATAATGGGGAAAGAATCACCATAATACTATTTTCAATTCTCTGTCAGTACAGCCATCTATCTCACCCTCATCCTTGTTCCATACTGCCAGCACCCTGAAGATGAAAGCACTGAATGTGGCAGCAAAGAAGCCCCTCCAGTAGTTCCTCACAGCAAAGAACGTGGAGGTCACCTCGATGCTAAATAGCACACCTGCAGCAATGGGTCTATAGTTAATAACGCTATTTCACCCATTCCACAGTACTGGCAATGGCTCTTGGTATACCAGTGATTTACATAAACTCTGATTTAGCTCTGGGTACAATAGTGAAGTTCAGCGTATTGACTGCCTCTATAGAGCCGCAACAATTTTTTTACCTCCAATAGGGGCAGCAAAGCAGCAGCCAACCCCAACCGCACAAGCTGCAGACAGCATCTCGGTATTCCGCAGCTCATTCTGCAAGGACACACACATATATACACACACACACACACACACACACACACACACACACACACACACACACGCTCAAACACAGACACACACTATGCAGAGCTTTCTAAGACAGCATTATGTGAAAACATTAAGCTACCAAACAGGTAATTCAGTTGAACAGAAGGGTATCCTACTTCCACTAACTACAGTTTGGATTTGTGCCTCAGTCACCACAGTCAACGAGAACAAGCTCTTTTCGGTGTGCTGTACCATTAATCTGCATGTTTTCACATTTGAAAACAAAAAGATCATGATGGCAAGCAAATATCTATGCAAAGAAATTGGAAAATAAAACAAAAACTAAAAATAAAAACCACAAATGGGAAATAAGCAAAATAAGAATCTAGCCCCTTATTCAAGGATAAACAGAAGAGTAAGCTAATAAATAAATAAATAAATAATATATACATTTGTCTGGTGACATGGACACATCTGCACAGCATACCTGCACACTGTCTTACCTTGTTTCCCTCAAATGGCTCTTCCTTCAGCAGTAAGTAAAAACAGACAACATAGATACAAATGAGAACCTGAACATCACAGCCTGCCATAACTCACTTGCTCATTCTCCTACAGCCACTGGTGTCTCTTGCACTGGGTTGACTGTTCAACATCATGCACTTTTAAAACATACCAACACACCAAAGTTTTAAACAGTGCTAATGGTGCTAAAACCTCACCAGTAAGTGAGTGAATAATTGACTTGGTTTTCAGCTATAGTTTCATATAAACATGCAATTGATTAATGGGCCCAATTATACTTCATGGGAGATCCATCTAATTATAGCTCTGTGGCAAGTCTTCTGTCAAACTCATTCTGTACAAACAAAATTATCGATCCATCTGGACAGTACCCAGACAGCTGTATGTGTGATGTACAAGGGTCCAGATATTTGAAAGACAAAAATCACTAAAAAGAAAAGCCTCCAGAAGCTCCTATTTTACTAAAGTGAGCTTTCACAGAATTATACCAACCTCTACATTGCCTGTAGACCAGTAGGAACTGATACTTTACAAAAACCCTCTGGTTGGGCTCCATAACCTTTTATTCAGAGCAGTTGATTTTAATGCACTAGTTTGGTTCTGGATAACTAGTTTGGTGGTTGATAAAGGTATTCCAGACTGGAAAGGTTGGAGCATGAACTACAATGCGAGCACCACAGACAGAGTGACGTTACAAAAGGACACTGAAGAAGAAAAAAAAAGTTAATTGTTGATTTATTTGAAAGTGCCTCTCACCATGTAAATTCCCCCAAACAGTGCCATGAATTTGCTGAGCAGTGCAGCGCAAAGACTTGCAACGTGTACAAATGGACCCTGGGTAGAGAGACAGAGAGGTCAGGGGTCACACCACAGAGGGTCTACTGACTCACATGAGTTTACTTTCACAGTGGCTCTCTTCATCTTTTCTGCACTGACTGTCAATGGATTTTCAAAGGGGTACTTCAAATAAAACTAATTCCCTCATGGTCATGGCTATTTCAAAAAGTCTTTTCTAAACAGCCAAGCCAAATGAGAAAGGTGCATTCCATCAAGGTTAAATAGTTTTGAGAGGCAACAGCACATGTTTTAAGAGATTTAAAACCAATTCGGTATTGTATTTATTACCCCTATCGACACCTTTTACCATTGTTCTATATTTCTAACCAAACCTTATCAGCAAGCAAGGCTTCCTCACTTCTTTTCCCAGAGGCATTCCACTGCCCAGGGCACAAGTCAAGCCAATGACTTTGGCCACAAAGGTTTTAAAAGTCAGGTACTCTTTTAGCACCACACCACGAAGGATGGTCTTCATCTCTGGAATCCCAGAACCTGGAGATGATAGGATGGAGGGAAGAAAACAAAAACAAAAGCAATGGGGGAAAAAAGAAAAAAAACCCCAAAACAATCCAATAAGAAGACAATAAAAATAAATAAATTATAATTCCACATACATCCATCTGTATGCATGTGTGTGGTCATGTACGTCTCACCTACTGCTTGGGGTGCAAGTATCTGTGTGAATCCCGCAGAGAAGGTGATAAGAACAACAGGATAGGTGACCCAGGCCAAATACTGCAGCAGCATATTACTGTCCAGACCTCCATACATCCACTTCTGTGCTACAGACACAACCAGACACACAGCACCCCATCATTACTGCCATAAAAGCACCTCCCACACCATCTCTTGAAGTTCCTTAGCAACACCTAGGGTGAAGGAGTCAAAACATGGTCCAGGATTGGTGTTCGATTAATAGATACTAAAAGTTACTCCTCATTTCTCAAACAGTTATCAGCCTCACATAATAGAACTTGGCTATTAATAAAGGTTTTAATGGTCTGAGACTTTAGTGTGTCCAGCAAATGTATATGCTGAGAATGCATTTGCTGTATTTTGTAAAATATAGCTGCTGAATTATTCAGCACAACAACCTGAACCAAATACACTGGGTCTACACACAATTTATTACACATCCATTTATTAGGTACACCTACTCTATACCTTTACTGTAGTCCTATAATCTGTATAATTGTGTCAACCTTTTTTGATCCATTTTATGAGTGATCTGGTTTTGACCAAAGGGCAAGCGTTATATTAATGTTTTACCATACATATATACTGTAAATACTGTTTATGAAACACATATGAATTGAGCATAAACTAACATAAGCATTTATATATGCATACACAAAATATTCAGACATCACCTACAATGTCTGAAAGAGCACAGCAAAAACATGGCACAATGGTACAGAAAACTAGACAAGTTACAATCAGCCAAATTTCTGAGAATGCTGAACTTGCCAAAAAATAAGCGATATCCTATAGGAAGTTATAAATGGGTGTTCATAATAAAATGGCAACTTGGTATATGTAGAGCTACATGCTCTAATTGCATCCTAAAATGGAAATAACTTTTTTTTTTCCATAGAATTTTCCATAAACTATTATATATTTGATACACGGTGTGAACTGGCAAGAGTGACAAGAACATGGGAGATTTAGCTTGTTCCATAAGATGGTACATAAATTTCAGAACCAAAAACACAAATAATGGCAATTTATGTGATCCATAGAGTTGCGGATGCTATTTAACTTGATTTAATGCTTGATTTTGACATAAGAGATACTCCTAAATGAAATGCATTATACTGAGCTATTTTGTAATATACTGTAGAGAGATTAATATCATTATAAAAATCACCTATAATATATTGCACAGCCCCACTGTAGGGGAAGGATACATTCGAGCATTTCAACACCATATTCTTTACTTCTGTCTTCTGTTCCTGCCCCTCACCTTGCTGACAGAAGGCTATGGTGTAGTCCATGATCCAGCTGACCAGTGCCATGAGGAGTCCCAAAAGGATGAGGAAGATCCAGTCTTCACCCACTCTGGAAATCAGGAACCTCTGACAGCGTGAAGTGCACACTGAAGACAGACATTGGGGTCAGAGCTCACCTCAAAGCTACCGTATCCATAATTCTGCTCTCAGGCATCACATTGGCAGTGCGCCACACTGAAAGCTGGTGCAGAGCAGGACAATTAATCAGCAGACAGCAGTAGATAGGTGCACAGTGGCATGTAATGAGCCACACAATTGGGTGGCCTGAGCAGCTGAGAGAAGTAGGAAACAAGAGATTCAAATTAAAAATATTGTTTTGGTGACGGACAGGGCTGTGTGTGTGTGTGTGTGTGTGTGTGTGTGTGTGTGTGTGTAGATAAGCTCCAGATGAACGACAGGGCTGAAAGTGGGGGGGGTCAGGGGTTATCAGTATGTGTGTGACAGAACCAGCTGCCCCGCCAGCCATGGCACCTGCTGGTCTCTTCCTAACACCCCCCCCCCCCCCCCCCCACCCGTCCCCCCAGACACACACACACACACACCCCATTTCACCCACCAAAGCTCTGCTATGACAGAATGACGGATGCTTTCAAGCTCAAAACAGTCCACAAAAGTGGCACGTGATAGAGTGTTTTTACTCTGGAGGGTGTAACATCTTAAAGAGGCAACCTAAAATGTTTATCACTAAAAGCACAGCAAACCTTAGTGTTAAGAGGCGGTATATTTTGACAGCTTTTTTTTTTTTTGTTAGGAGGACACCATAGGAAATGTGCCTAGCCCGGGCTTTCACCAGCGTGGATGCTAGCAACAGCGATGAGCGAGACATGGGGCGGCGCTGCAGCTGACACCCACGGCGTAGAGCGCATGCATAATGTAGCAATGCGCAACATGTCGAAGAGCAGCGGGCTATTTATATCCACAACCCGGTCGGGTGAGGTAGGGGGACAGGGCACTCGTAGGAGGCGTTGAGATGTATTCTCAAAGCCTGACATGACAACTAATGTCAAGAGCTTCTCGCAAGTCTCCTGCATGAGGACAGCTGCCAAGACCACCTCACTGTCCAGAGCTCCGAAACCTTTAGATTCGAAGCACACAGTTTATTAGAGTGAGGATAGTAACACTTAACCGCAAAAGTCCATGAGGGAAAATGTCAGGTTGATCTGACAAGCTGTCGCCAGTATAGTCTGCTCTGATCCTCTTTCGCTAATTACTCGGGGGAAAGGTGTGATGTGGAAAGGTGAAGGGATAGAGAGGAGACAGAGAAAAGGATATGGATGCATAACATGCCTGAGCGGTCAGGGCAGTGTGAAAAAAGTGTGTGGGAGTCAAAGAAATCACACCCCGATGGGAAAAATGCAAAGTTCCAAGGGCAGTACAAGGTATAATAGCAATAAAAATGGAAAAACAAACTTGAAATACATTCACTGTATAAAATCAGTGTGTGACAAATACCACATTTGATAGCAGTTAGAGTTTCAAGCATCTCTAGCCATTTTACACATTGACTTGAATTTTTCTCAGTTTCTCTTGACAGATTTGCTCAAGCTCGCCCAAGTTCCTCAGCCATTATGTATATTTTTAGCACTTGCCACACATTCTCAAGAGGATTCAAATCAGGGCTTTGACTTGACCATCAAGAAAAGACAAAAAAGTATTCTTGTAATATTTGCTGGTATTTGACTCAATCCATTTGTCCTTCAACTTAATTAACTTTCCAGTTCCTGCTAGTGACAAGGATCCCTAAAGAATGCTGCTGCTGCCAACAGGACCATTTCTGAAATTACATATTTTCTCCTATTTCAGGCATTATATTTATATGTCTTTCAGAGACTCAAGTTGCTATCCCTCACCCAGTTATGGCTGACCCAGCAAAGAATTCCAGACACCTCAGTCTGGAACAAAAGTCTGATCTAGACAATGGTTTAGGTTTGTATGATGCTTCTTCCATTTCATCACAGGGATATTTGAAGACTTTGATCTTTTTCATCTTTGATATCTTTTCTACGCCTTTATGCTTTTCAGTAACTTTACCTTTAATGATATTTTGTGGTCGACTCTTTTCATTGCATGGAGACAGATGAACCACAGATAGTCATTTTTGTGTTGAAGCCTTACTGGACCTCCCTGCATGCAGACAGAGATCACTCAGCTAACTGGGTGGATTAGTAAAATAATATTGTGCATTTGAACTAATTATGCAATTCTCTTATTTCTTTGCCTCTTTCTGTCTTTTCATTTTATTTATTTATTTTTGAAGTCTATTACGCCTCGTTTAATGTTGGAAATCTTCAGTTAAAGCTCCAGGCTTTTAAATATATAACACTTAAAAAGCTGTGCACTTTCTTGGACATCAAGAAAGTATTCAGTGCTTTCTTGAACATAAAATGTTGTGTCAGAATAAATGTACTCAGTATATATAAATTTAAAAAATTGATACATAAATACATTTACCATGAAATCTGTGTGCCTGTGTAAAATTTGATTCCTTCCCTCTTCAACGTTTTACTCTCACACACACACACGCTCTGTTGTCCCTACTTTTTCTGTCTCCATTTTTTATCCATCCTTTATGTGTCCATTCCCAATCATCTCTCCTTCCCCTGAGTAATTACACATTACCCATGGAACCGAAGCTATTAAGTGGTAATTACACAGACTTCAACATCATAAGAACATAGGTAGGGTCTAAGTACTGTTCCTAGACAATGTGTGTATTTATACATAAATTACACACACAGACTGTATTAGCACAGCATTGTAGTGAGAGTGAGGAGGAGAGAGAAAGAGAAATATTGGGTGGGTGTAAACACTGTGTGTATTTTTTATATAGACATAAAGGGGGGAGTTTGTGTGTGTTTATTATGTATATACAGCCATGTGTATATAGCCACAGTGAGAGAGAGAGAGAGAGAGAATGAGAGTGTGACGTCTGCTCAGCAGAACTCACATTCTGTGTGTGGGTGGTGAGCTGGTGATCATCCAAGCCCCTCCAACCCTGTCGCAGAGGTTCTGAGGAACAACACGCCATTCTGAGGCAGCAGGCGATTTTTCACGCTTTTTCACACCAAGCAGTTCACACTCAACAGGTTGCATAAGGAGGTGATGATACTGATACAGAAGGTGTGTGGGTCTTTGGAGATTATCCTAGCGAGAGCCAGAAATCTGCTTCATTTATGAAAAGCCAGTGAGGTAACTGGAGGAGGCTAAGACACAGTGAGCTCTTAGGCAGCCTCCTTCTAATGAACTCATAATTCAGATGTGTTTTTTTTATTGTGGCACATTTGTAGCTGATTAATTACGATATAATAATTTAATTATATATAGTATATGAGAAATTAGAGGTTGCCCCACCACAAAAAAAAATGTAACCATTGAATTTTGTCTAAAATAGTCAGTCACTCTTAGATGCTCACGCACACACACCCTTGCACACAAACACACTGGCACATGTGCAACCGTGCATACACACAAACACAGCCAAGCAGCTAAGTATAGATACATCCCACGGATATTCAGGATCAATTGTCCTATATTGACAGAGACTGACTGTGCTCTGTACTGGCAAATATACACCACTAAGCTGCGGGTTATAGGTTGGGGGCTTGGCAGTGGAACAGGATCCAACAGATCCGATTGGTTTTTCCCAGCCTGTTGATGACACCATCAAAATCATATAATTACCATCATAACTGGCATCAGTTACCCATCAGCACCACTGGCAACAAGGTCAGGGCTCACCTCCGTTATCCTCTTTACAGGCAAGCTGAAAGAGCTGCAACCACACCTGTGGAATCTCAATGAGACGCCCAAGGACAAGCCGATCAGCCACACGTGACCAGGCGCAATGGCAGCTAGTGTCCAGGAGAGGGCCCTCTATCTTTATCAAGCTAGAAAACGGTCCTACTGTGTCTGCAGCATTTGGCCCCCTCAGACATCCACATCACTATGAGCAACAGTCTGCTTGCTATTTCTAGAGCTGCAGTAATGGCTGTGTGACAAGGAGTAGATGCAAACCCCACTCATGGCCCAGCATGTAAAGCAATTACCAGCACCTCTTTCATGTTCAGCCTGGCCTGCCCTACCAAATCCCCTATTCCAGTGTTCACTCTCTTGCTCTCTCCTTCTGTCTCTTTCTCTCACCTTCTTTCTCTCTCTCTCTCCTCTCCTCCCATAGTGCCCCCCCCCCCCAATCCCTTCATCCTTGATTTCCTGCCCTTCCTCATCCTTGCCAACCCCCGATGTGGCTCATTGGGGTGGGCAGCTGTAAACACAGGGTCATCTGCATGGTCAGCTGCATGCTCAATGGATTCAGTATATATATATATATATATATATATATATATATATATATATAAAAAATATACATACATACATACTCACGCACGCACAAAACTCACATTGGCACTTTGCGCACGGGTCCTTTTCATCCTCCAGCTGTTCTGGGGTTTGGCTGCGGACACTGGTGGCCCTCCGCAAGCCGCCATCTTCCCGTAGCCGGGCCGCCTCCTCCTTTGCGTAGGCTCCCAGCTCCTGGGTGTAGCGTCCATACATCTAAAGCCGACAGGTGGTGGAGACGTTAATACATAAGAGCGCCACGGGGGAAACTGGCTTACATCCAACAGTTTAGTGTGTGTTACAGGCAGAGCAGAGCAGGTGGCATAGTAATGATATGCCATCAGCATCTAAGGTGAACGGCAGAGGTCTAACACCCTGTCAGTCTTTTAGGCGACCTGTGGAGGGAACGTGATCTGGTTCAGGAATAGGATGAAATGGAGAGGTATGAAACAGATTCAGTTATAAACAGGAAAGGTGTGAACTTCATATAGTCCCTTTACATTTATTTGTGTCAGTTTGCACACCAGAGAAAAGTTGTTCAGAGAGAGATCTATACTATAGTGCCAGAAGTATTCGCTCGTCTGCCTTCGCACACATATGAACTTGGGTGACATCTCAATCATAATCTATAGGGTTTCATATGCCCACCCTTTGCGACTATAACAGCTTCAGCTCTTCTGGGAAGGCTTTCCACAAGGTTTAGGAGTGTGTTTATAGGAATTTTTGACCATTCTTCCAGAAGCGCATTTGTGAGGTCAGACACTGATGTTAGACGAGAAGGCCTGGCTTGCACTCTCCGCTATAATTCATCCCAAAGGTGTTCCATCAGGTTGAGGGCTGGACTCTGTGCAGGCCAGTCAAGTTCTTCCACACCAAACTTGCTCATCCTTATCTTTATGGACCTTGCTTTGTGCACTGGAGCACAGTTATGTTAGAACAGGAAGGGGCCTTCCCCAAACCCATTCCATGAAGCTGTCTATGCACTGTTCTTGAGCTAATCTGAAGGCCACATGACATTTGGAGGTCTGTAGCGACTGACTGCAGAAAGCTGGCGACCCCTGCGCACTATGCACCTCAGCATCTGCTGATCCCGCTCTGTTATTTTACATGGCCTACCACTTCATGGCTGAGTTGCTGTCATTCCCAATCATACTCCTGAGAGTGACCCATTCTTTCACAAATGTTTGTAGAAGCAGTCTGCATGCATAGGTGCTTGGTTTTATACACCTATGGCCATGGAAGTGATTGAAACACCTCAATTAAATGATTTGGATGGGTGAGCAAATATTTTTTGGCAATATAGTGTAGTTTATAATAAGGAACCCAAAACAGTACCCCAAACAAAACCCAAGTGAAAAAACAAAAACAAAAAAAAAACATTTGAAAATGGCACAAATCAAAACGCAATGGCTATAAGAGCTCCCAGTAGATCGCTCATCCAAACAGCCGTTTTAATCCAGTACACCATTAGAAATGCTGCCATTCTGAAGCTAATGAGAAAGTCCACATCAAATGATCCTTTTAATGCAAAATCTTTAGGAGAAATTGAAACTAACAAACTTGGGTACTAAACGTGAGATATACAGCTTTGCAGTTTCTGTTTAAAGCCTTGCAAACACTCACCATTTACTTAATTAAAAAACTCGATCTTATAACTACTGTCACTGCTCACGTTATTAGGTAAATCTTATCATCATTGTAGTTTGTATGTTGAATTACAGACCATAAGCCAGCTGTCAGCACACATAAAATGGCTAGAGGGTGGCTGGTGACTTATGACCACAAACCACTGATGACCATATATGATGCTCAGCACAGCATTAACATTGCTATTGCAGTGGTTTGATAGACTTGTAGCAGCCCAACACCCGCCATTAGGCACAGCAGTGTTGCTGGAGTCTACACAAGCATAATGTCACCCCTGGGCCATGAGTGACCTGCCAGCCAAAAAATCTGATGGCAGCAAAGGACCTCTCATCAATAACTGAGCACCAATGAAAAATTACATGCAGGCTAACGCAAATTAGGCATGGTAGCAGAGGGGATATAAATATCTGTACACCTACAAAGTGCAATTACTAGGCAGGTTTTTCTAACAAGAGTGCTCTTTTCTCATAGGTTGCCCTTTAAAGTACACCTCACAGTAATAGTTTTGAAGTCACTTGTAATAAACATACAGTCACAGTGCACTAAAACATACAGAATCCAGTTATTTTAGTGTGGAAGAAACACCTTCCAAAGACATTGTTACAAAAACGTATGTAATTGATTTACACAGCTCCTTTGTGTGTGTGTGTGTATTAAAAGAATCTTGTCTCTAAATCAGTTGCCCAAGTATTTTTAACATGAGACAGACTCAGTAGTCTGCAGACCTTCACTGTCAGAACATTTTGAGACCTAGAGAACGGAATATATTTAGTCTACCCCTCAATCACCATGGTTTGAGGTCACACAAGGATTTCTGAATGAAATCAAAGTCTTAGAAGTACAAAAGGGGCAGAAACTATCAGTTTTATTCACACAGAAATGACCCAAAACTGTCCACTTTATTAACATAAAAAGTAAATAGTTCAAGCCCAATTACAGATCCTTGTGGTAATAATTCCAGAAAATATCTCACGTAACATATGACCCACAATAAGTTACTACCAACCCAATTACAGCCAATCCATGCAAAAGCAAATTGTGATCAATCATACTAATTAATTTGTCACATCGACATCACGTTTAGCACAATGTTGATTTCCCTCAAATATCACAGTATAAAGGCAGAAGCAACAATGCCAGGACTGAAATTCACAAAGCATATCCTGAGTAAAAGAGCTGATGCAGAATCAGATTCCTCTGTGTGCATGCCATATGGTCATAAACCAAGCACAAAAACCAAGGCCGGTGTAATACTGCTGCACTCAAATGCTTTTAAAAAGACGGTCTAGTTTAAATAAGACGAATAGCTCTTGGTGTCCACATACTGGCTATATTAGATTAGATATATTAGAACTTTCAGAAGAGCAGCAACATGAGACACTTATACATGTTTGTTATAATCCACATTTTAAAAAGCTGAATACAAGAGTGACTATATCATCCATAAATACAATGAAGGGTGTGGACGCAAAAACACATTACATATAATCAAGGAATCCAATAAATCTAAAAAGTATCAACTGGTCCAAAATCAACAACAGCAAAAAAAAAAAAATTCTATAGCTTGGACATTATGAGTAATAAGGTCAGACTGCCTGGCACAGTGTCTGTCAGATGCAGGATGGCTCTTATGATGATGCAATCTATCAAGAGGAAGGAATGAGACAAAATGAGAATTAAAAGCATGACAAATTACCTCCTCATCACTGGAGAGGCAAGGACCTTTAATAATTTCCACAGAAAAATCCATGGAGCAACTTCACCTCTTCCACACTGTCCAGATGGAAGCAATACCTAACATTCTGCTTCCATCATTCTACTTTGACCTTTTACCTCTGCTTTTAAGTTGTACATCTGTAGAAATGATTTATCCAGGTGTGAAACAAAAGTTAGTCCTAGGGCCAATCCTGATCTTGGAATGTGTGTAACATCTATTAAATAAAAAATAAAGCATTTGGAAAACCAAGCAAAAAAAAATAAAAATAATAATAATAATCTGTAAAAGGTTCTCGTGCCATTCTCCTACAAGTCTGATGAATTTGATATTATTTCTCTTTTAAGTGCATACTGATCTTTGTATTTATTTCCTCCTGGGTCTATCGTCTTCGCATGCTAAGAGGTGTGTAGTTAAGTGATATACAGGGATCAAAACTAGCCAAAAAGAGAACCTTTAAAGAGCACACAGACCATCTTTTTATATAATTACAAACCCATATACAATTACACAGCAGAAAATAAATCTATAATAGTGCAGACCTTAAGAAGTGTCAAAATGGCTCAGAGGTTAATGTTGGCAGCTGGAAGATTGCAGATATAAATCCCAGTACCACAGGGACCTTGGTGACTAGATGACTGCTCAATGCGACCCATGTGCTCTTATGCGAAGTGTTTCACCCAGAGTCTCTCCAAGGGCAATGTACTACTATAGCGAGTTGTAAATACCTGTAATACATTCAGCTTGGGAGATTCAGCTAAACGATTGAGTGAGGTATTTTAAAAACTTAAAATGACTCACTTTAAATCACTTTAAAGTAAGGCATTTTATGTTTTGTTCATGTAATGCTGTCTCTAATATAATAAAGGTTTTGATTTATTTTTGCTTAGTTATTAAACCTTATGATGACAATACACAAGACAGTTATAAGTAAGCCCTTAGATGGATGATATATTTGCAATAAAAAACTTATTGGAAATGCATTCTTAGTAGAGGTGCACGATATATCGATGGCCAATGTATAATTTGCTGATAAGGATAATTTTTACTGTATCGTTACGGTGTGGAAATTGGAATTTGTATATTAGTACAGGTCTAAGATAAATACCAATAATCAGAGATGGATAGTTTTCTTTTCTAATGTGAAGCTTGTGTTTAGAATAATTTTTACTGTGCAGTTTCTTATGCCTGCATCAGCTCAGGTCATTAAAATGGCACATAACATTTGAGAAAGGTTATGCATAAAAGGTAAAATTATCAGTCATTATTATCGGCATCAGCAACAACAGGGTGCCAATTATCAGTTATTGTATTGGCCAAAGAAATTCAATATTGGCACATCACTAATTCTTAGTAGTAGTGATATTTTACATTATGTTTCAGCACATGACGCCAAATGATTTAATATGATATAGTTAAAGGTAATTGAATTTGTCAAATCCAATTAATCACACAAAGGTCATATTCAGCTTGAATTAAAGGTGTTCTGTCTTTAATTTGACCATGTGGCAGCATGGTGACTTGGTGGTTAACATGCCTCTCAGCACTAGGATATTTGGGGTCCAATCTGTTTCCATATTCTCAGCTGTGTCTGTGTGGGTTTCCTCCCACAGTCCAAAACATGGAGGTTAGGTAAATGGCCATCCTGTTGTGTGCGTGCATGATCGTGTGTCTGCATACTCAGTGGTGGATGGTGTTGTCGTCTCTCCCCTCCCTGCACCTGATTCAGTTCCCCAGGGGGCTGAGGTTTCTGGCTGAGAGTTCACTGTATGCAACACGGCTACTGCTTCTCACCGGTTTACATTACTGGACGTAAAAACTGTGTTAATTGTGAAGTGATCTTGGGTTCTTTGAAAGGCACAATACAAATACTACTTAATTCATATAGAATAAAATGAGATCATGATTAGTGGCAGCAGATCATGTCAAATTATTTAGATTTTATTCTTTAAGATTTTGCATTTTTTTAAAAGAACATTTGTGGAAATAATTTTTTTTTTTTTAATCACTTCTTCAGTTTCTAACCAAACACCGATATGGCAGACTGACACATAAATGACACCTAATAATGTATTGTTAAGACCCCTGTTTAAGTCGCATGCAGTGCACTTAAAAAGCCTGCGTATAACAGCATAGCATATCAAAGAATTTATCTGGATTCATACTAAGGTATGAACATTTTTATACAGGTGCAACACCATATTATACAGTGACTTATAAATATTTTATTGGATGCTTGTGCTAATTTGAAATTAAAAGTCTGAATTTATAAACTAGGAAACTGAAAAAAAAAAAAAAAGAGGAAGATAAATTTACAAGCATTAGATCAAACAGCAGTAAGTGAGGTGTACTAGAAAAGCTTGCATTCTGAACAGTCTGGTACAGACACCTGTTAAGAACACTGTTTCTGGTGGATTTAATGGAGCTGCAATGTGATCTATAAAGATTTTTAAAAATAGTTATTCCACCAACACCCCCCCCCCCCCCCCCACACACACACTTTTTTTTTTTTTTGGTAGAAGATTTTTGTGAGCACACAAACAGGGGCCAGTTTAACCATCAACTGGGAGTCTCACAGCATCACCATTAATGATTAAATTAGTCCAAGACATGGATGTAAGAATTTTCATTTTACACTTGAATATCCACTCACAGTACCATTCCAACAGCACATTTCCCAGTTGTGAGAGAATTGGTACATACTGGTTAATACGTCTTCTGGAATCATGTTTCATTTGGTTCATGGAAGTGCTAGGTAGATAGTGGATGACACTAGCAGAATAGGGAATGCACTGCCCAACCATATCTGCCTCCCTCGATACATCTCTGCCTCACTCTTTCTATCCTTCAAGCTTCCAGTCAGGCTGCTCCCACGGTAACCAGGTGCCCCCGGCACTGGAGATGAAAACACATGGCTATTGGCATGTCTGCCATATCGTTTCACACCCCCTCCCTCTCTTTTTCTCCATCTCCTCTTCTCACTGGCCCACACCATTTGATTCTCCTGCTCGACATCTCTCTCCATTGCTCATTGTTTTCCATCTTTCCATTTCTCTCATGCTCTCTCCCATCTTCTCTTCTTCCTTGCTTTGTAAATACGTAGCACTTTGATCTGAGAAGCCTGCTGCCAGCACATTGAGATGTGCATCACGCTTCCAGCAGACACACACACACACTCTCTCTCCCTCTCTCTCGTCCGCATGAGCAGGTGCAGCTCGCGGGGAAAGCAGAGCAGCCCAGTTTGAACTGATATGCACAGCCCTCCTCTTCCTCCTCCTCTCTAACCGTCCCATGTCACCCAACCTCTGCCCCTGATCGCCACTCACCCAAAACCACCTGTCTTTATACACCAGCCCCCACCACTACCACATTTCACTTGAGTTCATCCAACTCCCTGACTGAAATGGCACTCCCATACTGTTTATTGCACTGGCACCAGTTCCTATTGGACAGCTTGACAAATTATTCTGGCACTATTAACCCTCCGTGTGCTTATTAACAGAGACATTTAACCTCGGCAACAGAGACAGTGCTGCACAGCCAATCACATCACACTTCCAAAAACACAACATACTGGTCAGTTTGATTCCAGTCCACAATGCCCTTTTGTCACTTAAGTCAAGAGTCCAATCCAAGTCAAGCCACTCTGAATTCTCCTAGCTGAGGAAGACATGGAGAGCATCAAATGTTTGACTGACATATTTGCTCTTATCAGACTGTGTTCTGTGCAGCCAGCACTACACGCAACACTGAAATCGATACAGGGAGCTCTCCAAGTATTCCCCTTCAGCACTCTGGTGGTCACACACAGCTGACTTGCCGATATCAGAAAGAACCCTACAGACCCACCACATGGGCAGCATGCTAACATATACACTGCATCACCAATCGACCAGCTTGCCAGTCAACACAGATGCATTTTCCCCCTCCTGATAGCCTCTTCTGCCACCCCAATCTGTCTCATACCCTGTTACTATGGTCCTGTGGAAAATGAGAGAACTGTCCCTTGGGTGCTCTTCTGAAAGAAGAACGTGTACGTAGATGATACCCTTGCCTAGACTGACAGAATCGACTGTGGAATAGCCGAAACGGCTATTGCTGTCAGCTATACATAGAGGTTTCAAGTGTAAATGAAGCCTTTTGCCTCCTTTGGCACTGAGCTAGAGGAGGATTCGGAACACATCTGGCACTTGAGCACATCTGGACATGAGTCCAGTGCAGCGCCTCTTGTGGGTCATCGCCAACGTGATTTCCCAATCCCCCAGCAAGAGTCTGCAATACTGTAAACAGGCTAATAACATTATGAAGAGTATGAAGAGAAAACAATTAGATGAGCCTTCGCTTTTATGTGCACTAAGGTATTCTAAAGCTTTTTGCAGTTATTACAATCCAAATGTATAGTCAATCACATTGATGTTTTCTGCACTACAGGAATATCTGAGAGTTTTTTAATAGCTAGAAGCATTAAAATAGTTCAATTTAATGCTTAAGACTTTCAAGGTAGGTTAAATCCTGGGCTTTAATGTTTAATTTGACTTAAATTCCACCTTCTGGTGCCTTAATATGCTGATGTCTCAACCTCCTTATAAACATGTGGAACAAGATATAAGGCTGCAGCAGGTTTTTGCCCATCTCACAGTCAGTCCTGCATCAGTAAATTTAAGAAACGCTACAGAATGTCCTGGATTATCATTTGGGAGAGTCAGAGGCAAACACGAAAACAACCCCGTCAGCAGACAGAGACCCTTCCTCTTTCCACAAAGTGCATCACACTAATGACTGCGCTCCAATTTGTAGCACCTGCTGTGAGGATTATCCCACATGCTGCCTAGGTAAAGAGTATTAATGAAATCTATAACATCCTGAGCTGAGCTGGAAAGATTTCACAGTGCTTTTTGGCAAAAATGTAGACCAAGAGTGTCCAATCCTATCCACAAAGGGCCAGCGTGACAGCAGGTTTGCATTCTAACCAACTGGGAGTGCACCTGATACTAACTAATCAACTTTTTGAAGACTAAAACCAATTGATTAAACAAGCAGATATCAGCTGCACTTCTGATTGGTCAGAATAAAAATAAATAAATAAAAATACAGGCCCTTTGTAGAAGATTGTACAGCCCTGCTGTAAGTGTTCTGATTTTGCCACTAAAATCTGATATGACATAAAATTGCTGAGTTCATAAGGGTTAACACACTTGCCCCTCTGGAACTGCACATTATTAGCTCCGAAAACTGCCACCAGTGAGAATCTTAGTGGCCAACATAAACTGCTGCTAACAGGAGTATTCAGCATGGCATGTAGTTAGGTGCCAATGGTGCGATATCTGAACAGTTAAATAATACAGAGGCACTATAATACAGTTAAGGCAGCTGTAATGTAATGTCAGTTGCATCATATATGTTAAAACCTGTTGAAGACCAATTCCTTCTACCTACAAAATGTCAAATTTGTGATTTATCCCAGTGAACTCTCAATATAATACCTTCTCTTGAAAGAGAGCACAAAAGGTGCTTGCCATTTTACAAGTGCCAAAATAAAGCCACTGCTGAGAAAAGCAAGAGAACAATTTCTGAGCCATAATTTAAAGGCAAGAGTAACACATCCATCATTAAAAGGAAATTCAGCATAAATACTGCCTAGGTTTGCTCAGGTTAAGGCCATATTGAGCCTGCATACGGTGGCTGCTGTCATTCTGAAGAGGAGACATTACATCTGCAGGCCTATGGGTTTGGTCTTTACTTCAGCTGGAGTTGCTTCTCTCCTGCTGCCGCAGAGTATGAAAGGACCACGTCTGTACCCAGGCCCAGCCTTCCTTTGCGGGCAAGTTACGTACACTCCACAAGGTCAAATCTCTTTCACCTGCACTTGCTGCATCAAGCTCTAAAACCCCAGAGTGATCAGCCACTCCGCAATGGCGTTTCCCCCACCCCAACTGCCACATCTCCTCCAATCCTGTTGCCTTTCACCTTCTAAAGCTGCGCCTTGAATATCAAGCCTAAACTTTTCTCCCCAAGATATCAAATTACCATCCCATGACACACAGGTATTCAGTCTTCTTCCATCTGCAGAAGCAAGAGGTGCACCTGTCCCCTTGCACAACTAGTCTCAACCTTCACACCTGTCTCCACTCCCGGTACAGCAACACCTGCTGTTTCGGCCTGCCTTGGAGAGCCACAGTGGGAACTGGGTGATAATGAAACCTCCCCGATGTCTGATACACAGTCCCTTGGTGTGGTGCAGTTATGTACACTGAAGCTGCCTTGTGTGATTCTCTGGTTGAGAATCACACAACAGGGCTCCTCCTCATCTTTTCCTAGACATGGCAGCACTATTCACTCACGGTTGTTCTAACAGTTGTAGGCAGCATAAGGTGAATAACTGTCTCCTCAAAAGGGAGATGGGGTCAAAACAGAGCTCAGCGTGTGTTTACTGAAGCAGCAAAGCAGAAATAAGTAAAACCACTCAAATTAGCACAGAGGCCTATTTAGAGGGTTTACTGCTGCACTGGCAGCACCCATCTGAAAATTCTGTGATTTATTTTGGACTAATACAGCTGTTAAATATTGAGTGTAAGCTGGTTCCTTGATAGATGTGTCAGGGAAATCAATTATTGCTTAGGGTCTTTTTTATGACTATATTGTGAGATTACTCACTGAACATGTGTAGGCGGATTTGGGTTTTTAAAATGGTGAGTCAAAAGAGGGCAGGCTCAGAGAAACATGCCTGGAGGAACATTTGCCATTATGATTCATGGCCCAAAAAACAAGATGAGCATGCTTCTGCAAACAGTCAATGAAAAGCAAACAAGCAACAGAGATGAGACCACGCACTGGAAAAGTCTCCCTATTTGCATTTTATTTGCTCATGTAGCCTTGTTTCTGGCCCTGTAAAAAGGTGGGTGGGGCATATCATGTATTATATTAACCCCCAAAGATCACTAGGAGGTTTAGTGCCATCCCTTACTGAAGGTGCAGTGACATAACAGTGTCAGTGCTGGTCCAGCCACCATTTTGTGTTTGTATTGATAAGGAAAGAACACCCAGAGAAATGGCCAAATGTTGCTCATTATGCGATGGTTCAATGTGGCACGTTACCAGAACTGGACTCAACACATGAAGCAACAGTACTAATCTCTGTCCAATTCATGCCTACCTCAAATACACCAGTAGATATCATGAGGCATAAAAAGGTTTGCCCTGTTGATAGGTGATGAGAAGGATGAAGGAAGGATGTGAAATACTAGATAGCTAGTATATGAAAGAAGGAGACAGAAAAGGACGAGAGAGAGGATTACTTCAAGTTCCACGAGGTATTGCATTTTCAGTGTTTCCCCAATATGTGTACCCATCTCCATTTTCCCTCTTCTCATCTCTCTCTGTATAAACAGATATGCCTGTGATGTGCTCAAGGGTGCAGCTGTCAATCGTGATCTGACAGAAGTGGAGGAAACTGGTGCATGAGTCAATTAATATTCACAGAAGATCCACATTTAGTCCACAAGTGAAGCCACGAGAGGAGGGGCTATTGGGGAAAGGAGGGAAGATGAACAGCATAATGTGGCCTGATACATTCAGCGCTGAGATTCAAATCACTCAGCTACAACAGAGAACATTTGGAGCTGTTGTGCTCTTCACTGAACAAATGTTTGTTTATGCACAAGATACGAATTTAACTGTCAGGGATTTCAAAACAAAATAAAACAAACAAAAAAACAACAACTTATCTTACGACTTAGGTAGAGACTGTCGGGGAACTGAAACTTTTAATCTCCATATTAACTGCCAATCACTCACTTCCCTGAAACTAAACAAGCAATTTGCACTCTTATGCACGCATTAAATTAATGAGCCTATTTGCTGGGGATCTCAGTCACGACTGAGTGCGGCAATATATCTTTCCCTTGTAGGCAGCTATCTTCATTTGTTGGCCTACTGTGTCCACAGCGGCTCTCCAAAATCTGATGCACACAATTAACCATGATGACAGTATGTGAATGTAAACTGAAAAAGAACACAACCACTCTCCTTGTAATATTTTCAGCCTGCCTGTGGGAATGTGACACACGGCTTCTTTTGCGATAGAAAAGAATCACAGCTGACCGCTGCGTCCGTTTCTTCACTCACCAAAGTTTGCTGGTATTGAAGCACTCGTTGCTCGGCTCTGTCCTGCGCCATCTGTAGCCTTCTTTGACGATGATTAAATATTAATAGAAACTACTGTGTCCTCTGAAAGCCCAAGATCATTCCAGCTTAATTGGGATGCTTATCACCAGCGCACAGAGTTAGCTGTGTAACAGGTCCTTCGACACAAAAACCCCGCGCAGTCCCTGCAGCTGTCGAACTGCCTCCTCCGCATCTTGATACAGTCAGCCAGTAGAGGTGGATTTTAAGCGGAGAGGAGTTGAGTCGTTGACTTTGCATCGTGTGGGAGGAGATACTAAAGCTTAACAAGCGTACCATAATATGCGTTCCATAATTGTGTCAAGCCAAAAAAATAAATAAATAAATAAAATCAATATGTTTTTTTTTTTTTTTCTCTGCCATCACTGGAAGAGCCGATGATTACTCATGGATAAAGCGCACTGGCAGTGAGTCATGTAGCCTAGGTTTACTAGGTTTATTTGAGGAAAAATGTACTTCGGGGCCATAGCTACAACAGAGCAACGAAATTCATGACATTATGAGCAACAGTCTATTCCCAGCCAGGATATTTCCAACACCATATCAAGAGGCATTGCTCACCCCCCCCCCCCTTTTTTTTTCCCAGATGGTTGTTTCAATTGTGCATCAACTAGCCTAAACCTTCTGCTTTAGTCTTATTAAATATAATGGCTTGGTGCAACAATAACATTCAATATAGAAAAGCTGTTATTCCATCTGGATGGTCTCAATTCTGCTCTTCTGCTCCTATGCTATCGGAGGAGAGCCTTTTTTTAATGGATCAATTGGATCAGCAGGGGGTTGCTGCTCAAAGAGGCACCCCTTGTGGTGAGGACAGAAGCAAACAGAGTGTAAAGACACTACACATTCCTTGAAAATGTGTCTCTTTCTTGGCAAGCATTTCATGCACACTATCGAGGAGGGACATAGAAGGAGGTGTGAGAGAGAGAGGACAGAAATTAGAACAAGGCTAGCCATCATTCTCTCTATTTTCTCTCATTACTCCAGACTGATCCTCATTGCTTGGGGACTGAGCCACTTGTCTGCGATACTGAGTGTCATCAGTTGCTGCAAGGAAATACTATCAAAGCCACCATAGGCCACCCGTCACAACCCTCATTAATAATACATATACTGCTTATAGTAAATACTAAATTTAGGCTTAGGGCTGGGCTTACTTTCCAATTCAGTCACAGCCTACAGGCAGGATCAGCTCAGGGGGTTCATGACATGAAAGCTAGAATTCCCTGGAGAGAGAGGAGTAACCAACGGGTTGTCAAACAGATTTCCCAGCAGAGACTGAGCGCCCTGATAGGCTGCTCTGTGCCCAGAGCTAGCTCATGGAACAGCAGGGGCACACGCGCTGCAGGGGATGAATGCTAAGCCACAAATTCCGACAGTTTGCCTGCAAATGCTGCAGTGTTTACACATACCCACACGCGCTCAGCCCGGGAACACACGCGCATGCCCACTGCACTGCCACTGAGCTCTGGATTTGAGCTTGCCGATTAAGTCTATGTGTAGGTGAGGCTAGAACAGATGGGATTGTTAACCAGAAAGATGCCTACAGACATGCCTGTCTCAGGAACTCTTATCTTTCAAACACTGTCATTAGACATCTTGCTTGTCATTACGTTCAGTTAAAATAGGACTTAATGTGGAATATAAAACCTTATTGTCATTGTTGCTTTTAATCCTGCTCTCATGTTTCTAAGTAATTTTATCTTTCATTAAGGATGGATATTCTAACAATGTCCTTGAGAAAACGTAAGGAATGCTGAAGCATTACCCTCAGTGCTTTGCAAACAGCCCTATAGCAACAGAATTAGGTGCTCTGAAGCCCAGAGCATTAACATACTGACCCAATTCGCCGCATCTCCCACAGAACTTTTCTTATGTTCTTTTAATAAGTCGGTGTGTCCCTCTGAACGAGTTCAGACACATTTCTTCTCTACTGATTACTTATTTACGGCCCCCCCCCTCTGGTGATCGAGAGTAAAGCATCAGTACCCAATTACGGTAAGATATATTGCAGTGCCTTGCACGTGGAGAAGCCACATTGTACACTTAATCTCACAGGGCACAGGCCAGAAATGTTAAATCAGTAAGCCATAGGTATCTACATTTCAACATATTCGGCTTTATAGTAGATCTGAACCTTTGTTTAAACTAAGGAGGTCAAATAAGGCAAAATACTGTTTAGTATAAATGGGACAGAACAAACTGGAGTCTTTAAATCTTTGAAATGACTGTCCTAATTTGTCTCTAAATAATTTATTCGTACCCAACTGCGAGCACATGGTCAACAATCTTAGTAAAAATGCTGGAATTGTGTACTACTCTTTGCGTTAATTTTTAACGTAAACCATTCAGATATAGAAGGACTATATACATCTAGATTACTGGTAAAATGAAATTTAAAAATGAAAACAAAAAGACCTTGAGGATATCTTCAGTAGCCTATATGATTGTCAGTATACACAAAGTTTTCTTTGGAGACAGATTGGCTTTATTCTTCCAGAGTACAACGAATGCTATAACCCATTTCTTGGTGTAAGCGGTTAAACAAAGGAATAAGCAAACTAATTCTGCCTAAGATTAGCCGGTGAAAATAGCGTTATGCCCTTGATCTCGACAGATGATCAAGTCGTTTAAATGTCCTTCAGAATTGATATAAAGAACAGAAGCAGCAAGTATGTCTCACAAACTGTTGTCGTCACAGTTTGATGACTTCTCGGTTAGCCTTCGTTAAGCAGCATATTGTCAAAGATCTTGGAACCAATAACAGGTTGCAGTTGCGTCGTCGAAGACAATGGTACTTACATTTCTCTCTCCGGCTTTTGGTCTTCAGATTTCCTCTTAAATCGCAACAGTCCAAACGTCACCTACGTCGCTCCATTTAATGAGGGAGAGAGGTGGGGAAATCCTCGCGAAACCGAAACACTACAATATCGAGTTAAAACTTTTTGTATTTTTGTAACAGTGTCGCACGGTTTGATCCAAGTCGTTTAATATTCCGATTTTCGTCACTGTTGAATTGATGTGCCCTGTTGCTGCTGTTGTCTCTTGTCGTCTAGGATTCAGCACACATGCGATCGGAACCTGGATTTTTATTTATAATTTCCAGTAAATAAATTAGAAAGCGGCGGAATCGGCGCACTGCTTCAGCTGTTTGCTTTTAGGGCACGCCTTCTCCGACACGAAAATGAGTAATTAAGCCGGCAGAAGGCTCGGTGCGCGTGCAGTAGCCAGGAATTGATTCTGTGATGCAATGCGGGTTCCGTCACTGAATTCGTTCGCAGGTTGATTCCACCACCGTTCCCACCGAAACTCCAGACGTGTTTGTGACATGTGACACTGCATTTTGCTTCAGTTAGATGCAACGTGTAGATTGTCTCCTAGACGTTACTCTAGCAAAGTTCATATAGTTCCATTGACCATTACACACATAAAAAAAAAAATCCCATATATCTCCAGCGCGAGCGATCGCTCGCTCTCTCAGTTTAATACTTCTTGAAATTATAAACGTGACAGTAGAGACTGCCTACAAATCAGGCAAGCATCAGTGCCAATAGGTTCATTTCTATTTTACGCATATTAAGAGAGCGCATGTGTGTCTGAGGAAGACTGATGGCGCCTTGCGGAGCGGTCCGTGATTATAAGAGCGCTGACGTCTGTCGACTCGATTTTCGCTCTTTTCGAATTGGATTGTAGGGTCTCATGGGCCGCTGCAGATTGACCGTCCGGAAGATTGATTCGACATTTTAAGACGCGTTTATTTACGTTTCCCATGACAGAGCGCTACCATTCAAGGACAATGTCCATGTCAACCAATTACTTCTTATTAATCAGTCAGAATATGCATCTTTTGGACAAAGGAAACATTTTGTGCACCAGTTCACAAGACAGCATGTACTTGCTAAGAAGTGCCGGTGCATTTCGTTCATTAGATTAGAATTAGATTAGATTCCTTTCATTTCATTGCACGGAGTACAAAGTAGCAATCTTGGACATCTCCACATTTCGTCTTTATATTGTCGCGGGCCCGACAAAATTATTAAAAACCCAAATTAAACCAGCCCATAGGTTTTAAAGATGTGCTCTCTTGGATCCTATCAGGGATTCATAAACTATAACCATTAACGTATCTTCATAGAACTTGACATGAGGTTAAAGCTACGTGTTGCTCAGTAGGTAGATGTAAAATGTTGTCAGATGACATGGTCTTTGCCATTTACGAGGTTAAATATGATAGTAATACACAGAAACATTTGCCAGAACAAACATACAATGAAGTCCAACAGGATTGGTCCGCATAATCTTCTAAATCGCCATAACAGACTCTTGAGGAATTTGTAGTGGTATACACACCAGTTTTTTATTTTTTAAATGCACTGTACATAGGCTTTACGCGAGATGTATATTTTAAAGGAGGAATACGAAAATAAATTTGGATTATGTATACCCGAATATTTGGAACCGCACGACGTTGTAAAAATATTAACCATGGTTTACACTCTTATTTTGTTTTGTCCGTGATACAAGTAAATGTGTTTTACTATATAACCTAAACCAGTGTGTGGTATGGAAAATATGTTTGTTATAGCTCTTACTTAGCTAAGGGTGTTAATCACTGACGGAAATTCTGGGCGCGCTCCAAAACAAGATGAAAACTTTCCCACGAACGAAGTTTCGTGGTGGCGCTGCGCGATACAGCAGTACACATGGTTGACAAGCGCACGTTTAAGTGGGTTATTTATCCTTTCCTCTTAAAAACAAACGTTTTCAAATGGAATGGAATACACATACGGAGCAGTGCGCTAACAGAGAATGGATGTGGGCAGTTAGTACACTAGTATCAGATCGTAACTTTTGTATATTAGATGCACATCAGTGAGATCATTTCCGGAGTTGATATTATGTGAGTTTTATATATCGACAGCGCATTGACGTGTGCGCTTCACTTAATTTAAATTAGTATGGTTAAGTATTAAAGTTAATATGATTCAGTATTAAAGTAACTTAATTACTAGAAGGGCATAAGAAGTGGTGGGTTCTTTTTCCTGCAGAAGTGCTGGTCCTCCTCCTGAGTATTGTGACCTCTGAAGTGAACCAGGTGGACACCAAATCTCTCGACTTTGTGTGTGGCAGCGAGGACAGGGAGGGTCTTGAACAAGGAACTCAAATAGATTATGGTAAGATTAAATGAACTCTCATAATTGGGAAAATAATGTCCTGTGGGGACTGTTTGTTTTGAACAATTGTATTAATTATTTTAACAGAGTGACTGTAGGGGGAAAGAAATGGGAAAGAATCTCTGTATTTTCTTCTCCAGAGTAATGAAAAATGATGCTGTAATAGGTTTTAAAGCTTAATCACATCAAATGGTTTGCACTCCAAACTTAAACATAAAATGGATAAAAGAACAATAGAAATTTATCTCAGACACTAACAAAAGTTACTAAAACACATTCTAAAAACATTGTCAGTTTAAAACAAATAACAACTGAGCACTGGTTTGACAGTCTCATTAAAACTGCCAAATATTTTCTTAAACACATCATACTAAGTTTCGATGTCTTTGTGATTACATCATAACATGTATTTTGTACTTTAACAATATAGAATGTAGTAACAGTTTTTTATTAAAAAAAATAATTTGCTTACTAAACATTGGTAGATGCCTTGTCAAAGCTTGACATATATCTATTTTTTTCATGTATTTTTGTTTGTTTTTGCATATTTGTACTTTGGCTATTTTTCAGTTTTAAAAATGTACGTTTCTGTGCTTTTGATTCTGGCTGTACAAGACACACCTGAGAATAACATTTCTGTCTCCGTGGATTCTTTCCCTAAAGAATGACGAGTTAAACTATAAAATGATTCCTTCTCACGCACCACTATGTTGTTCTCATGTGTCACTCTGCCTGCTTGCTTTAATGTTAACCTTCTACTTTCCTTCCTTGCTGGGCTGTCATTGTCTGTCTAAGCCACTGTGTAAGTTCGGCTTGCTGACTGCCTTATCTACCACCAGGTTTTGACTGTGTGCTCAATCCTTCTACTGCGTGTACATATGGGTGTCTGTGCTGTGCTGCTTACTGACAGTTGAACTGCAGCACTGCAGCCTCTCCCCCACCTCCATTCGATTACCCTGCATCAAGGTTCACAATGCAAACTGAGGAAAGAAGCCTGTGAGTCCTTAAAAACACAGTCTCTGCACATTCACTCTCCAACCCACATAAACACGCACGCACACACACAGAAACATGCACCTCCACACCTCCCACCACCACCATCCACTCTACTGTGCCTATACCTGGCTATGCCAAGGTATCAGTTCATCCACGTGAATCTGTTCCAGGTCCTGGAGCGGAAGGCTGAGCTCCTGCACTCTTTGGGGATGCTGAAGGAGGATGTGCACTGTGCCAGGACTTGGAGCCAACCTGGCTGTGGCCTCGTTCTGCTGGAACGCTTGGAATGCAGCATCAATACCTGCATGTTGTCACACAAATCCTCAATGAGGTAAAAACAATTGCATTGCCATTATATTATTGCAGAGAGAAGGAGAAAGAGAGAGCAATGGATATTTATATTAACAGATTGCAGGCCTTCATTTATATAACACAGGGATGAGGTAATGCATAAAAGGTATGATGGTATTGTTTTAGAAACAGAAAATGGTTCTATTTCCTTAAAAGACTATTGGAGCCATAATGCTGTGAACAGAAATTTTAATGCAACATGTATGTATGTATGTATGTATGTATATGTGTGTGTGTGTGCATATATATATATATATATATATATATATATATATGTATGTATGTATGTATGTATGTATGTATGTATGTATGTATGTGTGTGTGTGTGTGTGTGTGTGTGTGTGTGTGTGTGTGTGTGTGTGTGTGTGTGTGTGTGTGTGTGTGTGTGTGTGTGTGTGTGTGTTGTCCATCACATTGCCCAAGAGATTCCAGTTGGCCGTACTCTATGCTTGCTGAAGATGGCTACGTTCTTTGCACCTGCTGGTCCACAGCGGTGTGGGTTATGCTGGAAGCATGTGCTTGCATCACGCGCTCACAGACTGCCTGGTGCTGTGTGATAGGAATGATTCAGGCAGTAGTGGCAACTGGTAATCACTAGCAATGAAGAGGGGGGGAGGAAGGAGAAGGAAGGAAAGTCAATAGTTAAATTGTATATAGATGTCCTGCTCCAAGTTTGGGTGCAGAGGTTGCAGAGCTTCTGTTTTTCCACAAGATTTTCTGCCTTCTTAGAATCCTTGTTGATTTTTTCACATTATCTTTGGAGACACTAACCCATGGCTTGCTTGCTTCCTCAGGAAATGGAGACATTCTCTGTAAGGGATGTTACAACCGTGCTGCTCTAATTAAATAGGCATTTTGCAAGTCTTACATAGGGTTAAATATACATTCTGGAATAGGAAAAAACAAAAATACCTTGTCTGAATATCTTCATTTGGCCAAAAAATGGACCAATGTTCACACATAAAATCAGAATCTTATGGTCAATACTTCCTCCAGAGTTTTTGGTGACATAAATACTTATGTTACAATACAAATGTTGGTCTCCAATGCAGTGGTCTGCCAAGGTGCCTTTTTAATCATGATGTCGTATACTATTTTCTGTGACTCTATCTGCTCCAGCAGGGTGAATCAGAGGGGCCCCAGACATTCGCCTGTCTAGGTCAGGACTCACAGGACTTGGTGCTGAGACAGTTTGGACGGCTACTCTCGGCCAAGCTTGAATGGCTCATTACAGACTTTCGCAACCAGTGTCTTTCTTTTAACTTTGCACAATGGGACAGACAGGTGTGGTCATCATCAGCGTGAAGCAGCCTTCAAGAAAATGGAGGTCTAGGCACAGAATGTCTCTGCCTATTGGGGACTGATGCCATCATATGGATATATCATGCCACCTGCTGGTAAAAAGTTCTACAACAACTATGAGTCATTATTAAAATGGCTATGATAAGGTTTACGTGTGACAAGAATTTGAAATCGAACTGCTGTAAAATATTATTTTTAAGCTCCACTGGTACACCTTTATAACATCACTGCATCAAAATCACTACACTATACGAACTAGGTTATATGAACATTTATATTAGGCAATAAAAGCAATTCTTGAGTTCAGACTATTTAAGTGTATTTTCACCTTTTTTATGTGTTTTACTTCATTTGCTGTAACTATGAACTGCCACTTTTAAGAAACAAATTGTGTAAATGGTAGTTTTATTGGACGTTTGTGAAAATAAACTTTTAAACACAACCTTCCAGGCTAGATGTAATCTAGCATAGCATATATTTGTCAGTGTCTGCCTGCAGCATTTATCTGTAAAGGGTCAATTAACTTATATATGTAGAAACAAAATCTATAACATAAGTAGTTCAAAGATTGAGGCAGTTAATGGTCTGTGGCCACACTTGCCTCAGACTATTAGAAGGAAAAGTCAAATATCAAAAATAAAGAATACTATTTCTGTGACTCCAAATTTAATTATTATTCATCAATAAACTTGTGACCTAAAAAAGTCATCTCTTTAGGGCATAAACAGTGCAGATTGTGTAGTGGTCTGGTCTAATATGAGCAGTCAGTTGGCAATGACATCAGTGCCTGAGGATTTATCCCAGGCTGGTTTTAAATTGGTCAGGTACTCGAACAATGCATACTTGACTCAAAGCTAGTTAGCACGCTGAGTTTTGGTGGGTGCTTGCAACAAACGTACAAAAGAATTATGTACAATTCCTATATTTTGGCTACCTTTCAGAATAGTGAGAATAATGAGAAGTGACAGGTTCTATACTACCAACTGAGGATCAGTAGAAAGTTACAGGTGAAACCTAGTGGGGGTCAAAGTGGAGAAATTACCAGTGCACCAATGACCAGCATCTAATCACTTGAAGAAGCTTATGTTTGTTTGTTTGTTTTTTCTTCTTCACTGCAGTTATACCAACAGTGTTGTCTATCTTCTGGTATGGCCATGCTACATGTTATGATTTTAGCACTTTTTCATATTTTTGTCTCACCTGTGTTTTATTTTTGCTCATTGCTGGATGTGCTGTTATGTTGTGATCTGTTTGCAAAGCAAGCCTACTGAATAGAGGTCAAATGTCTATTCTTTGTGTCTGCCTCCATCTCTATCTGGTGCATTATAACCAAACGTTATAAGAAACAAAAACGTTAGGGCACATTAAATCATTCATTTATTATATATCTGACCTCCTTTGTGAGATGTCTTAACTTTTTAGAAGCTTACTGTACTTCTTGTGCTCAGTTCACTAAAACCCCCAAGTACACCCAAAACTGACTCCTGACCAGTAGATTCTTTGACCTGGAGTTAGGAAATTGTTTGTTAAGGCAAGTAGCTGGGTCCTCTTTGTTCTGGATATGTTTTTTAGATGAACATTTTGCCCAGAAATGCTAGTGAAGCTGTTAACTTGCACTCATAATGGGCAAGGGAGCTGGGTTTGATGGTGCCCAACAGGGGGATGTTGGTGGTCCCTTCTGGCATTCTGATCATGTACCTAGTGGTGGGCCTGGCTGGTGCCCATCTATATGCCAAGACCACACTGCTCATCTTTCTTTCTTTCAGGGTGGCACTCGCTTCTGTTTTTGAGAGATTCATTGCTGTTGTCGCCATGGTGGCACCAGTGCCTGCAATGTCAGCCAATAGCACTGGGTATGTGTATGCCAACTTTAAGCTGAAGGCCTTAAGAGGAGATCTGTGAGGTGAGTTTCAATGTCAGACAAGTGAACAAAGTGTTAGTACCCTTCAGAAACAACTTAACTATAATTTTTGGATTTTGGATATAATTAGATTGGTTTTTAGTAATTGAGAGTACAGAGCAGTTTTAATTAAAATATGTTTGTTTTTTAAATTATTTTACATAGGTTTCCTATGGAAATGGTTAATACTGGGTAATAAAAACAGGCTTCTAACCTCAGGTGGTTTCACATTGCACTACACCACAGGGACATTAATGAGCTTTGACACTGTCATTGCTGTCATGTTTAATGCATGGATAGGTATCATGGCAGGGAGAAATTATTCAGGTGATTTTTTTTAAACAGGTTGGTTTAAGCCACTGTCAGAGAATGTAACACTGATGAGGTTGAACACAGTAATGTTTTAATTCCTCTTCGTCTCTTCCGTTGACTGCTGCCTGACAGGAGACATGGAGCCTGTCACTAGTTCAGTCCCTTTTTCGAGCTTTAATAGATGTCATCTTCACAAGTGTTGGTGTTCAGCTCCTGTAACTGGTGAGAGACAGACATGCAGGCTGACTAGATTTAATACATTTGTATATACAGGTATTTATTATTTTTAAATCATCTGGAATTTACATTGGCCTTGTAATGCCAAAACTGTGAAATGGCTCATCGTCATAAGGTATTAAATAATCAATAAGGTGGAAACTCTTTTGTTGGAACCTGAGTTTCAGCCTTGTGTTGGTTTTTGCTCATGCTCTCATTAGATGAAAAGCTTAGTCCCTTTCTCTCCTTAGTTCAGAGCCAATCACAGGCATCTGTTGCGTCACGTATACAAAACGGGGCGGGTACATGCTGTCCTCCAATTGCGTTCAGCTATTTTTTGACGTTGCGAAAGCAGCTGGTCAAAAAACAGGCAGCACGTCTCATGGAGAAAGCCAGTGTTTACTCTTACCCTCACCCGGGCAGATTTTTAGATATTGTGTGATAGAGGAAACTTAGAGCAGTGTTAACGAGTATAGTGCTGAGAAACTTGTTGGAAAAAAGTAGAACATGTAAAAAAAGAAAAAGTACTCTTCCAGTTCTCTGCTCTTATTTTGTAAATTTGCTTTTAATTTATTTTCAAATATTTCTTTCACTATAGTCTCCGATTTCTGCTACAGTAGTGGCTGACACTACTGTAAATCTGACCTGCTTGTACAAGTACCCCCCCCCCCCCCGAATTTCATGTAGTTTGGCTTTATTTTTTCTGGTCTCTGGTTCTTGACAGAGTTTCAAGAGACAGCATTTTGTCATTAATGAGAAGCCCTTAACATAAGATGTTGGACAAATTGGTCTATTTATTGGACAAGTGAGAGCGGCTAAGAGAAGTTCTCGTTTTTCCCGCCTTCACATGGCGAGCCTACCATTGCTTATCTGTGCCTTGGGAACCATAGTATGCTAAGTAATGCTGATCAGATATTACGTTTTATTTTGTAATGCTTTGTGACTATGTTGTTAAAAGCACTACAAATAAAGTGAACTGAAGTGAAACGTTCGTATTTAGCATCATTTATGCCTTGGTTGGTATTGTGTTCATGCTGTTGCCCCCTGCTGGTCAACTGTGTCCCATCCGTAGGTGGGACTATACTTGTCTATATCACTGACATGAAGAGTAGTCATCTCTTCACACTGGGACCTGTGGTTTAAAAAGCAGAATAAAAACAGAATAAATAATGAATACAGAGAAACATTTAGATTTTGGACTTGAGATGGAGTTGGACTAATTTAGATAGGTTGCCATCAGTGTCACTGTTTATGGAGTGCTTCAACACTGCATGGTGGAGGTGGAACTTGTGTGGCTCACAAGGTCCTTAGCAATAGTGTGCTGCTCTCAGATGCAATGAGCCAGCTGATCTGAGAGAAAGGACCCACCTTACTTTCTGCATGACCACCAGTGGGCAGGATGGGTACTCGATAAGCCTGTGTTACTTGGGTATGCCCAGAACTTGGGCTACTCTACGTATGATGTTACACCACTGATCTCTGAATTAGGTGCATACAATTCATGCTGTCTCTCAGCTGGTCTGAACCTAATGATGTATGTATGTATATATGTATGTATGTATGTATGTATGTATGTATGTATGTATGTATGAAAGTAAATAGAAAGAAGGTAAACAGAAATGTATACAGAAAATTAATTTAAAAATTATTTGTATGTTTTTTTTTGTAGATTTGCATGCTTTTTATGAATTTGATCTACTGGATTTAGTAACTAATTATCCTTTTAATGATGCTCTCTTAATCTAAATTCTATTTATCAGAAAGTACAATAAATGAACAATTAACATTTCAGACGTATCCACCAAACACGCTGACGTCTGACGTCTTCAATGCCAATTAATTTCAAGTTATTGATCCTGTGACCACTTGGTGGCGACAGCAACAATGCTACAAACGCATCAGATACTTTATTTTCACTTACAGTATTTTGGCAGATGCTTCTTATCCTGAACGACTACCATATTTATCAGTATGACAGAATCTATGCTTCCTTCGAGTCGAACAAGGCGTAGACCACCTGCTCTACAACAACACATACTTTTCCCATTAGTTTGAAATTGAAGTTTATCTCTTATGTTATATCCTCAAGATATTTGCTCATTTTCTACTAGATTCCATTTGAGTGCTCTTTCTGGAAAATGTCGGTAAGTCAGGAACAAATGTTGAGAATGAACAAATAGGTATGACTCATTTATATAATACATTTAGTGCATTGGTTTTGGCATGTTTTTCAGGCTAAATTCCATCCATTAGAAAATGTACAACCTAATGTCTACCTTTAGGGGCTTCGGTAACCCCATAGAATTGAGCCGTCTCTGAGGTAAAGGTGAAGTTTGTGAATTTAAAAGTGCGAGTGGACTGATGTGAATGCTGTCTCAGAAACGGTCGCTTTTCTTTGAACATATAGCATATCAAAATGACAAATACTGAAAAATATATATAATGAAAATTATATATAATATACTATATAATATTATATATTATATATATATATTATATATTATATATAATAATATAATATATATTATATTATATATAATGGAATCGGTATATATATATATATATATATATATATATATATATATATATATATATATATATATATATATAAAGATGAAAAATGTCATTTTTGTTCCTACATAAAAGAGGAAACTATGCAGAGAGGAACCAGAGCACTGTTATATTATCTGTTTCAATATTTGTTAACCTTAGTAAGTCGGTAAAATGCAACTGTGAACTTGCGCTCCGTTTGTTTCAGTCCGTAAAATCATTCGTGTAGTTATAATTCCAGAATATAAGGGCGTTACACCGTTGCCACAGTGACGTTCTAGGGTATCGCCTCGCATGCTGCCGCTTATTCTGGCTTCTGAAGCGTGGTGTCGCCTGCTCTGAAATTTAAAACCCCACAAGGTTATGAAACAGGGGCCATTTTGGTTCAACTGTGTACCGTCGTGTGGGAATCCCACGCCAGTCTTGCGTAGGCTGAGCCAAAATGTCCCACCCTTCTGCAGTTCATAGTAACCTTTCCTAGTAAACCTTGGGGGAGGGATATACGAGGGTTGTCGTGCTATTACTTCTTTCTGACTTCGGAGGAAGACTAAAATGGCCTAGCCGTTTCGGGATATTTTGCAGATGTCGCATACATATTCGGTTGTTTATGATAGCCGAAGTATGTTGCACGCTAATCAAGGAGTTTCATGGCGGTGACGATGTGACTGAAGATGGGAATTCCAGCGGTGAGTTAGCTAACAACCAATAAAACGGCACGATATGTTTTTGTTAGCTACCGATAGCTATCGCACATGTAATGTTTGTTAGTTATTTATGGGTGATCTTAATTAAGTATGTAGCTAGTTAAATTACCCGCCTGGATTTTGCTTGGTAGTTGCGTTTTGCTGTGCAAAATGCAGTCGGTGTGGTGGTAAAAAAAGAATTCATTATAACTGCTGTGACTCCACTATGGCAGACTCCAAAGTAGGATTATTAAAGCAACGCGTATTAGCGTAGGTCCGTACTTTTGGATCGCTATGTTAGTATCGCAAGCACGGCACTGACTGCAAAGCGTTCAGAATAGCTTTGCTTGCTATACCTTTAGCAAACGAAACATTGGAAATACTGCGTCCATGCAGCAGATCAACAGCCAAAGTTATTAAGCTGCACTTGTGTATAGTTAAGATGATCGTTGCGAGCTACCTCGCTAATATCATTCATCGTAGCCGATAGTGAAGAGCTGACGGTCCACAATGGCAACACCAGCTACATTAAAATGTGTTATATTTGTCCACGAGGTCATGTTTCAAAAACGTTTACCATATGTAGTGGCATATTGATTACAACTGAACGTGACGTATTCGTTTGGCAAAATTATATTTTAAACGCAGTGAGGTGTGCTGAACTCGACGTAAATTATTTTGGCTGGGTACAGATGGAGTTAAAAATGTAGTGGTCAGCCATTGATTTAGTAAAGTGTTTGGACTGAGGGTGTCATGCGGCGCTCTGTTCAGTTCTCTTACATTTTATCCAGTGAAGTGGGGTCTGATGTAGTATAATAACGGCGCAAGATTTTGCCACAATGGATTTCAGTGGCTAAAAGAATTTATCTTTGTCACTTAGTGACCCTATGATAAAGGCCTCAGATGCTCATAATTGTTAATAGATTTTCATTTCGATAGTGCGCCTTATTATGGTGGGCAACGTTTCATCTCATTCTGCAATATTATTCATAGGCTATGGCATGATTCAGAACAAATACATTTTCTGAAGAGTACTGGGCCCTAGGAACAACAGGTAACTTGATCTTTCAAAGCTGTCGAGAGTTGAATTGTTCCTGTTCTTTCAACCCATGGTAATGAAAGAAATAACCGAGACTTAACAAGACTTTGTTGGGGTTTTTTTTGGGGGGTTGTTTATTAGGCTTATCATTAATAATAAGAAGTACTTGAACAGTAGCAAAGCCCCAAAAAAGACTGACCCCTTTGCATTAGCAACAGCCTGTTGGCTCAGCCTTGTAGATATCTAAGCCATTCCAGTAGATATTGCTGATGTTAAATCACTCATAATAAGAGAACACAGGCATGTTCTTAATGTTGTTTGTTTTTGTTGACACACAACTTAAAAAAGAGAATAAAGTACTGAAAAGCACATCATTCCTTTTGCTCAGCAGATTATGCTCTCTTTCAAGGTCAGGAGGCTGATTTCCTGAATTAATGCTGGGCTGGGCTGGAATTTGAGAACATACTGAATTTGAAGCCTTTGTATATGTGTATGATCATTACCATGGGTTGCAATGGTCATGTGTTTGAAGGGCATAGTATCTACAATCTGCCTCCAGTTGCAGGTCTAAGAAAGTGGAAGCCCACTATTCCTAGACTGAGGAGGCAGTGACATTGGACTTCCTGTCACCATTCCTGCTTGGGCTGCCCAAGACAGATAGGGGGGGGAATTAACAATACCAGGAAGTGAGGCCATACTTGATGAAAAGGGGTGGGTTTCAGGTTACTGTATTCCAGTTACCGTCTTAGACTGTGTACAAGAATGCAGTCCAAAAAGGCAGCATCTTCAGAACACAATGTGAGAGCTTATGCTGTCTTTGAAAGGTGAAGGTTTTTGAAATGGTATCTCCGATGTCACTGTCTGGCCTATGACCATAGCTCAGATATATTTGCTTGTTTTGAATTGTGTGTGAGATGCTATACTAGCTGCTTTCCAGCTGTTCTAAGAGTTCACTGAGAAAGGGCAGAGGTACCTAACAGGCCGTCCTTGGCCCATTCCACCCAAAACTAAACCTCAGAACCCCTGCAAAAATCTCACACAAGGCCCTGACTTTTATCGGTGTGGCAGGGCTAATGACGGTCTGATTCTGCTGGGTTCTGTGAGCCACCTGATTGTGTCCCCCTCTTTCTCTGTGAACACTCCTCAGTGTACACAAACAGACCTGCATTGCTGGTATCATGCCTGTGCCCGCCCCCTACACTATGATTCATCAAAGTTATCTGCAATATTTTCACTCTTCGGCTATGTGGAAATGTGTCTATGCTTACGATCATTGAGTCTTGATGTTCATTCTAGAATGTTTAAGCATTTTGTCTTGCTACTTACAGGGGCTGCAGTGGCTAAGTCTGACCCAAGACTTTTGAATCAGGTGACTGACATGCAAAGTAACCAGTTTCATACCTTAATAATTTGCCTGAGGTGTGTTTTTGTAATTGCTGTAACCTGTTGTTCTCTGAACAACTTTGTTATAGGCATAAACTCCACTGTAACACAGCATATCCTTTGTGATGCTTTTGTGTTTTTGTTTAAAATGGCAGTACTATTTCAATAGCAAGTTTACAAAGCTAAAACATTCCACCCTCATCTCTGACTAGCAATGTATAATTCAGGAAATCTGTGGGATAATTAAATCTTAAACATATGTGGCCCCGTCTTTGGGGGTGTGGGGCTGGTAAAAAAATAACTGGTGCTAACCAGTGGTGAACTAACTACTAGTGAGTTGTAGAGAAAATGAAATGCATCACTATAAAACTATGTTTAAGACAGACATTTATTTACATATTTTTATTTATGCATTTACCACTTTGTGGGGTGGTTGTGCTGCTCAGTAAGTGGATACATCCTCAAATAATCTGATTTGACTATCAGATATGTTGTTCATATTATTTATATAGACCTCCATAAAATGTTTATATATATATATATATATATATATATATATATATATATATATATATAAAATCTCATTCTAGCCAATTGTTTCACCTGATGCCTTGAGGTAGCTGAAAAAGACAGTGAGGCATGTTAAATTGTGTGTGCGGGGGGGTGATGAGGCATTATGTGAACTTGGATTCATGATTATAGCAGATTATATCTTGGATTCATGGGATTATTGTTTCACATCAACATTTGCTAGATGTTTTTTGTCCTGTGTAGCAGTTTGTAACCAGTGCTTTAGCATAGCCCAGTGATCTTGCTTTTAGTTTATCTTAATTGAAAACAGTGAGTTGCTGTTTGACAGTCACACCCAAACCTTGATCTGTCATGCAGGTTTTGGCAATGTACCTTGCAAGTTGTAAAATGTTCGTTTTTTGGGTGTAGCAGTGTTGATTTGCTAATGTAATACCAAGAAAAACCTGAGTGGACTCAAAATTGAGGCTTTGTCTTGGCCATAGAACCTTTTCATTTAATGTGATGCCTAATGTTTTGCGATGAAATTCAGATTTGCTTTTATTTGGAGGTTCTGTATGCTCAGTATGTTCTCAATATGCCTTCAGAATAATAATGTACATCACAGACTTCTCAGGGTCATTTGTTGCTACTTGCCCCAGTGTTCACAGTCCCAACCGGCACACTTAAGTCCTGCAGTCCACAAATGCTCATGCAGGTGAGGACTTCAATGCTGTTGGGTGTCCCATTTCTTATTATCACAATCAAAGAGGTGCTCATAAGCACCGTTACTGTGGCTTTTGACAAGCACCACAGCGAAGTGGCTTCAACAGTCTCTTTCCTATATTATGTAATTTTGGGTTATCCAGATGGATCAGTTTGTGTCAAGCAGTCTCAGCATTATGGCAAAGAAGAAAATATTTATAAGCGAGTTAAATGCATTTCTCTACTGATTTATTATTAGTTGTTAAGTATTATTAGATATGTAATTCTTAATAATTTGATAATAATTTTAGGTTATTGTCAGGTACTATACAGTCTGTCCCAATGTGTGTGCTTGTAATCTTGAGTGCTCCTCTGTGCATCATGGGTCTGCATGCTGTTGCATGTCACTAAGCTGTGGACTTTGAAGAGAACCACAGGGGTTAGGGCACAGTTTGGGACTGGGCCTTTTAATGGTTTGGTCCACTATGTTCCTTAGCCTGGTAAATATGGTCTGGACCACTATCTCCCCTGTAAATATGGTCTGGTCTGTTACTTGCCCTGGTGTAAAACAGTCTGGCCTGCTACTTGTTCCAGGGTTCATTCTGATATAAGTGCTTTTGCCTGAGTATGTGTTCCTCATCCCATTCTTCCTGTGGTCCCATCCTGTTTTCTGCTGACGCTGAGGCAAAGCTTGCATCTCTAACTAAACACAAAATGTGTTGACTTGGCTGCTTTCTGAAGCCCTCGCTCATCGGAATCTCTGCTCTCCAGTGTAGCGCTAGTGCTTGGCCTTTGGCATGACAAGTGTGCTCTAATATTTGCTTTGTCTGTGACACACTCTTGTCCAGGACTTTGTGTGTGTAAGGCAGTGATCATCAGATCGCAGAGATCATCAGATTGGCTCATGCAAAAAATACATTTTTTTTGGGGGGGGGAGAGCTGTTGTAGGCAGTTTTTAAAATCAAACCAGAGTCCCATGAACACACTCCCTGTTTTGGCTTTAGGGGTTTGAATTGACAGGAAGCCATCCTGTGCTATGTCATGTCCATCAGGAACATACCACAGCACTCTCATTACCTAAGGACATGAACACAACTCGATAAACAAAAGCCATACGTTCACCACCCCATTATTCAAAATACATACTCACTGGTCACTTCATTTGGCATTAGGTCTTAAAGGTCATGAACAATTTATCAGCCACCCTCAACTCAATTCATCACTTGTCAGTTTATGAGTACAGGACCTCTGTTGACCCAGATAGTATTTGAGTACTGGAAGGTTCTCAACATGCCAGTGGTACTATGGGCTATGAGTGTCCCTGTCATTGCTGGATTTTTATGTGGCCAGAAATTAACCATTGATAAAGATCTGGGGGATGTCTTCCATACATTGCACAAGGCAGCAGATTTGCTATACTTTCTAACTGTATATGTATGAGTGTGTATAGAAGTGAGAGGTAGGTACATTTTAAACACCCCTTTTGGGGTTAAACTAAATACTGGCAGTCATAATCCCCTGGACTCTGGTTCACCGCACAGATCTCTTTGCTTGTATGCCCAACTCTGAGACTTCCTGTTTTGTTTTAGGTTCGGGCGTGCGGTGCCTGTGAGACTGGGTAGACGGGCTCTCAGAAGAGCCTGCATGACATTTCTCTAGTACTGCTGCAGAGGACCGCTGTGCAGGTGAGAACCAAGGTCGCCGACCTGAATGCGTTTTAATGTTTGTCAGCGTTGGGTCGCTACAAGTTCTTTTAAGTACAGTATGCAAGCCTGTGCCATTCTTAAAATGCAGTAGTGTTTTCCTCACTTGAGCGGTAACCTTTTCAGTGGGAGACGCTTTTACAACCACCTTTTGAGAGTTCCTCCATGAACTGTTTGGATTTTATGCATGTTTGCACTCCTCCTTTGGCTTGTCCCATGGAAACACACACACACACACACACACACACACACACACACACACACACAACCATTCTTTGTGTTTGTTGCTTTTCCCCTCTGGGTTTCTCTGACATCTCACTTCTTCCCTACCAGGTTTACACTGCACTGGACAGAGCAGTGCCTCCTGACCCATGGAGAATTACTTCCAGGCCGAGGCCTTTAACCTGGACAAGGTGCTGGATGAGTTTGAGCAGAACGAAGGTCCGTAACCCCTCGCACGTAATTGCACGCCGCAGGAGAAGCAGCGGATAGGGTTCAATCGCCCTGCTTGGCCTGTACACACACAGCGATGGTTGGGTAGACAAGGAACACAGCTGCTGATGGAGGTGGGGGGTGTATATCAAAATGCTGTTTCTCTGTGGAGGCTCACTGAGTTCAAGGGCAAACCCAGTTGTGCAAAGTGAATCTAATGAAAAACAAAATGCATCGTAAATATGTTCTAAATATGAGTGGGACTAGAAGCCGAGTTTATGTTTAGCTTTGTAAAGCATGGCCACGTCAGGCAGGCTGCGGTTGCTGGTGGAAGCAGTCTGCAGTCTAAATGGGGCTAATTGAATTAGCTTTTCCCCCAGGGCTCCTGACTCTGTTTTTCCTTGAGGGTTTTTGTTTTATTGGTGTCACACAGCCAAGTACATGCAATATACCTGGTAAAGGTTAATTTATGTGTGCAGTATGCAGGGTTATTTTACAGTGTGTTTGTTTTGATGATTTGATGGCAATCTTTGCCATCAGTATGTTGGCTTCAGTTGTTGTGTATCCACGATATTTGTGGAATACTGAAAGGCGAATCTTGAAAGCCCTGCCATCCGCAGGGTCACACTCACACTAACCCTCTTAGAATTTCCATTGAGTATTGGAATGAATGCATGTCCTGTTTGACATTGATCTCTGAAGATTAATAGGGGTGACATAAAACTATCAAACAGGCCAGTGAAAAAGCAGGAAAATTGGTGTGTGTGCGTGCAAACACGCGCGTGAGTCCCTTGCTGTTTGTGTGTATGCGTCTTTGTCTGTGTATGCATGCTTGTGTGAGTGAGTGTGAGCTTGTGCTTGCTTTTCTTTTTAAGGGGGAAAGCCTGCCCACATTCCAATGCATTCATGTGTCAGCTTGACGGATGGATCCCAAGGCGAGGACCAAATTGGCCCACTTCTCAAGAAATTCCCAGTCTCTGTTGACCTCGTTTCCCAATTTATCTGCCATTTGTTTCATCCTTCTCTCTCATTTCTCAGAAACAGTTTTCCTGCCTCAACGCTAATAAGCTCTCTCATTGTCTGTCATTTTCCTCAGATGAAACAGACACCCCCACACTCGCTGATGCAAAATGGACTCAGATCCTCGCCCCACCAGCTCACCTCCTGTCCTTGAACCCTGCTCTGACCCACACTGACCTCAGCCCACGGGACAGCCCTCTCAACTTCAAGCCTCTACTGGAACCTCCGACCTCTGGTGGCCCGTCTCTGGCCGAGGTCTTGGTGCCAGATGTTAAGCAAAGCCTGGAGCTTCCCCCGGAGGCCCGGAGTGAAGAGCGCCCAGCGGACGTCCACAGCCCACCTCTGCTACAGCCCAACATTGGCAAGCTAGTGAGCGCCGACGGCCAGGCACTGGCCTCCTCTCCATCCACCGGGGCGCTCAAAAACAGCTGCTTGCCCGGGCCGAGCTGCAACGGTCTCGTTGAGGTCTCGCAGGCCAGTGATGATCCAAGCCCTGCTGCTGCACATTGGCCTGACTCCCTGGGCATAGGGCCTAGAGGCCAGAGGAAGAAGCAGGGTGAAGGAGCTTGTTTTAACAACACTCATTTCTCTTTTCCTGAGGAAGGGCTTGGGTGTGGGGCAGCGTGCTTGAAGAATGGAACCTCATCAGCTGAGTCGGAGGCCACAGAAGCAAGCAAGAGCGATGACGGTGTATCCGTCAGCTCAGAGGAAAGCAAAATGGGGGAATACAGTTCCGCGCTTCTTGAAGGGAACAGTTCTGAGACAGTGGAAACAGTTTTGCAGGAGAACTGTACTGGCCCTCCCAAGATGGTGGCAGACAAAGAGTGTGGCATGGATGCATTTCGGAATGGCAGACCACTCGAGGCTGAGAGGGAGAAGGACAGCCAGGTTATGTGCCAGAAGCAAAAAGAACTGGAGAATCATGAAGATTCCCTAGTTGAATCACCACATGCGGAGAGACCTCAACCCAATGGCCTGGTTGAGGAACGAGATGGAGATGGATATGGCCTGCCTCTAGCTCCTTCAAAGGAGGACTCTGTGACCGAGGAGAAGGAGATGGAGGAGAGCAAGCAGGAGTGTTGCGAGTTGGGCCGCGGCGGCCCTGAATTGGGAGGTAAACTCAACAACGGGCGCCTGCAGCTGGGCAGTGTGCCCTATGGCGGTGCCCGACCCAAGCAGCCCCTCAGCCTGAAGCTGCAGATACCCCGACCACTCTCAGGCCAGGTGCAGAATGAGCTGGGCTCCTTGGGCAGGAACAAGAACCTGCAAGCCCAGTGCAGGGTGGCTGCTGGCTCCGAGTCGTCCTGTGGGGTGACGGACTCTGGGGCTGGGAGGGTGAACGTTGAGAGTGGGGATGGTTCCTCGGGCCTGCACGACCCATTGGAGAATCCTGACAATGACCTACAGGCGGGCCAGCAGGGGGTGCTGTCAAGGAAGCCTTTCAGCTCCCTGGGGGAGGTGGCGCCTGTGTGGGTGCCGGACTCCCAGGCACCCATCTGCATGAAGTGCGAGGTCAAGTTCACCTTTACCAAGAGAAGGCATCACTGTCGGGCCTGTGGCAAGGTAAGGATCTTTTGTCCTTTCGTTTGGTCTGGTATATGTTGTGTGATTATTACTTTCGCGTTGCTGTTTGTAACTAGTAGCACCAGATTACTATGGGAACTAACCAGTATCTTTGAACGTGAGCTAGTTTGTAAAAAAGCAATGTCCTCAATTCCCACAAAAAAAATGCCACAGATAGTCATGCAGAGGTTGTGGTGTTTTTTTGGATGTGTGTTAATTGTGGCATCCCAAGAACTGCAAAGTTTTAGAACTGAGAGGTATTCAGAGGATGTGTAAAGTAATTGCTGCACAGTTCAGGGGCCCAAGAAATTGCCCAAGGGCTTCTGGGGGAGCAGAGGATGCTGACGCCGCACTTTAAAATAGCTTCTCGGCTGCTGGCCTGCGCTGTAATTTCCCGCGGCAATAAACAAACAGTCTTTGACTCTGTCAGGGTTGCAGGCAGAGACCAAAAAGACAATGACCGAAAAGAGACAAGGCTGTGTAACGATCTCCATGGACACCGACACTGTTCCTGCCCATGTAAAGGGCACAGTGCTTGTTGGTGTAGGAAGCTACTAAATGGAGAGAATTCCTCTGTTTTGCACAGACCTCTTCTCAGCATTCACATGATTTGTACTTTTGACTAGACACCCACACAAGAGGTGTACGGGAGGGAGATTGGAGATGCTGGTTATTGTAAAAAAAAATATTTTGACGTATGTGTGTGTGTGTGTGTGCGTGTGCGCACAGGTTTTTTGTGCAGCATGTTGTAGCCTCAAGTGCAGGCTGATGTACATGGACAGGAAGGAGGCACGGGTCTGTGTGACCTGTCACCAAGCTCTCCTGAATGGTGAGTGATCTTAAATAGGTCCTGGATTGTTACGTCTACCTTGATGCCAAAACCATTTGTACGTCAAAGATTTGTTTCTTAAAAACAGCTCTGGATCCACATTGCCATCCTCATTACACGTTGTTGTTGTTATTGATTTTAAAATGACTTAAATCTAGACTTTTTGTAATTATACACAAGTTTTTGTCATTGTGGTCTAAAAGCACTTGTCATGTACATTGAGTTGCCAGTTTATTAGGTACACTTACTTTGTACCAACAGGCCAAGCTCATTCTGTGTACTAGGAGGTACAATGGGATTAGAAGTTATTAAGAAGAAAAATATATGAAAGATGAATCCTTATATGAAGCGGTATTTTTTTCACTTGCCTTCCTTAAATGTAATGGAATTTATTTTGCCCATGTCAATCTCAGGTGTTAAGTATAATCTTAATTTTAAAAGAATCTTGGTGTTATCATATGAAAAATAACAAAATGTATTGAAAAATTACTATGTTGTTAATTACAAAAGAGACTAAGACTTTAGGACTCTGATCCTGGCTACGTTTGATTGGTTAGCCACTTTATCGCAGCTCATTCCTTGGCAGGGTGAAAATGCTACAGGAGCAACAATTGAGTATTGGGACCTTAGGGAAATTTCTGAAGGTTGAAGCACCAGTTAATCAGATATCTTGATGCAGTACTTGTCCTATTGGAAAATAGCTTGGTGCCACTTGTCTTGGGCACTCTGCTACTTCACATCTATTTCTCTGCTTGCTTCATATGTATTTATGGAGAGAAATGACAAAAATGCCACTTTTATCCTTGACAAGCGATAAACCGAGTTCCCGGATCATCCTGAGGGGTATGGAGGGGGGAGGGAGGAGGAGGAGATTAAATCCTTTGATCACAGGTTGAATCTTCCTTTCATTCCCTCCCCTCAGCTCCGTCATGGGAGAACTCCGCAGGTGGCTGCACCCAGAGCCCAAACCCTAACAACCCAGCGGAGTACTGCTCCACTATTCCCCCTCTGCAGCAGGCTCAGGCGTCAGGGGCCCTCAGCTCACCCCCACCCACCGTCATGGTGCCTGTCGGGGTCCTCAAGCAGCCAGGCATGGATGGTAAAGCACTGCTTTTCTGAAATTGGTCACAAATTTAATCAGCCATGTGGATAAAAGTGATTGAAACTAGTTAAGACTGAATAGAATGGTGTCATTTACATATTATTTGCACATATTTACATATTATTTGCATGATAACTGACCCACAGTAGATTATATTAGCAAAAGAAACATTCTCAAGTGAACTATTGGTTAATATTGTAATTTGACTGTTAGGATTTTTACACTAACACCAAAATCCAATTGATTAGCTCCTGATTTGTGCTACGGACTTCTGCATGCAGTCATTGTTTGCTTTGGTTGCTCCTCTACTAGGTTCTCTCCCTCGTGAGCAGAGGCGGGTGTGGTTCGCTGATGGGATTCTACCAAACGGAGAGACTGCAGACTCCACTAAAGAACCTAGTCCAGACCCCAACCCCTCCCAGCCCCTCAATGTCTCCCAGTTCTCCAGCAAATCCCAGGCAGCCAGCCCACTGGAGGTGGGCATGATCTCCACTCAGGCCTCATGGCCAAAAGCAGAAGCCATCTGATTGCAAATGCAGTCCTTTCTGTGTCTTTGAAGTGTTTTCACTGCCCTGTTGTGGTTCTGAATTATGGATTTTCTTCCCTGTGCCCTGCCGTAGGCCATCCAGGCCACTGGGGCTCAGATGAGCAGCCCTGTGGGTAGCTCAGTCAGCCTGATCCCAGATGACGGCCTTCCTCCCATCCTCATCTCCACAGGCGTCAAAGGAGGTACGGGAGGCTACATCACAGGTGCTTGCCCATCCTCACCAACTCGGCTGCCTCCACTCTGCATGCCTGCACACGCGCGTTCACATCTATCTGCATCTGCCCCCCCCCCCCCCCCCCCAATCCCGTGTATGTGTGCACATGCCATTGGTTCTTGTGCTCGTGTGTAAGTGGTGCATCTCTGCAAATGGGGTCTCTCTTGCCTGGCTGACGCATGAAGGCAGAAACCGAAGCAAAACCTCCTGTGCGAGTGGGGCACTAACCCTCTGTGCCCTACCTCTACAGACTACGCTGTGGAAGAGAGGCCATCCGAGATCCAGCTTCTACAACAGCTTGAGGAGGGTGGGCCGGACCCGCTCGTGTTCGTGCTCAACGCCAACCTGCTCGCCATGGTTAAACTGGTCAACTGTGAGTGGACCCGCCGGATCCCGTCGGCTCTTTATTTGGATTAAAAAGTTTGCACCATTGTCTGTTACCCGTCTTGATTGTGGTGTAGGCTTTGTCGTCTTAAAATACTCTGTTTTTGGTGATTGTTTTTTTTCCCCTTCCATCAATGTGCAGATGTAAACAGGAAGTGCTGGTACGTGACGACGAAGGGCATGCACGCTATGGGCCAGGCGGAGGTGGTGGTACTGTTGCAGTGTCTCCCTGATGAGAAGAGTATTCCGAAAGATATCTTTAGTCACTTTGTGCAGCTCTACCAGGAGGCCCTCACAGGTAAAACCAGCAAAAATCCACCCCCCAATACTGAGTACCATAATGCTGAATCCTTCCACCTCCACACCAGCAAATGTACTACACTGACACCAGTACAACCACACTGCAAAATCAGTGCACCTCTACCCTTGCTGGTAAAACGGACACAAAATAAGACGGAGGCATGCGTGAATGCTGCTTCAGCAGAAGGCCTTTAGCACTGACATCAGGATCTCCATCACACGCCACCGCACAGCTTGGCAGAAAGTCCACGTGACGGCAATGGCTATTGTCTCCGGGGACACACGATCACAAAAACAGTAGCCAGATCGGCCATCTTGTATAAAAACATGTTATCTGTCTACTCTGATTCAGTGACTCAGTTAACCCGCGAGCTGACACGGGAGAGCTGAGTTTGCTGAGGCTTTGTCTGCCCAGTTCATTCTAGCATGTTTTTCTTCATGTATACACGCGTGTGTATGCAATTTAGCATTTCTGTATCACAATTTGAATATGCAAATTTGAAGTGCCACTTCAGCAGTATGTTTACAAATAGGGCTGACTTAAATCTCACCAAAAGTGCTAAGTTTAAACAACCCACTTTGCAGCTCATCTCAAATACTACATGCTTGCACAGGTGACAGATTGTCATTAGCCAGTTTACATGACATTGCTAGCAAATGATAATTTATTGCTGCTACTATTATGTGACTATTATGCATATTATATTCCATTTATGCAATTCACTTGATTGGCCAATGCTTCCTCATCTGTGCTATCTTTCTTTCCACTTGGGGCCACAGGGAACGTGTTGAGCCACCTGGGCCATTCCTTCTTTACGCAGAGCTTCCTGGGCAGCAGGGAGCACGGCGGCTTCCTCTACGTGAGCCCCACCTTCCAGTCCCTGCAGGACCTGCTGCTGCCCAACCCGCCCTACCTCTTCGGCATCCTGGTGCAGAAGTGGGAGACGCCCTGGGCCAAGGTCTTCCCCATCCGCCTTATGTTACGCCTGGGAGCCGAGTACAGATGTGAGCAAGTGCTTCTTCTGCCTGTCGAACGTGGGTGGGTGTAGGTGTATTTGTGTGGGTGGGCGTATCGGACCTTCAGGAACGGGTTTCGGTGCCATTTCATCCCTGCAGCTATTAAAGGGGTGGCTGAACAGAACAAACGGTGAATAAAAAGGGCAAACAATGCATGGATACTGGTAGCAGCTATTTAGCATGGTATAATTAGCATGCTAATTGACTGTCTTTTGCTTTGTCATTATAAGTAGCATTAGCATAATGGGCCAAAGCTGAATGGGAGAGTGGCCCTATTAGGACAGGTGCTGGGTACCTTTATGAACTTATTTCATTACTCTTGGTTCATGGTGCTATAAAGATGAAGGAAAGAGATTCCTATTAGGGTGGCTGTGTTTATGTTGAATTTTAATGGGCACCGATGGGGTTAGGCGTTTGGGCAATCCATGGGGAACCGCAGCCCTTTTCTACCTTAGCTATGCCTTCCCTAAACTTCCCTCAGTTAATTAAAACACTACAAAACCTCTGAATATTAAACAGCCCAGCATTAGAACTGACTTCTAGAGTAGTGGAGCAAAAGCAAAGCTGCCTGTCATTTTGGCATAGACCTTAGTCAGTTGCTGGCGTGTTCTTTCAAGGTCTCTATGCAACACTGAACACCAAAGTTGCAGAAGATGAACAGCAACCATTATGAGCTATTGGCTGTTTGCTGAACAATGCAGTATATTATAGGGTTCCACTTAACAGCTCATGGCAGTCCTTTGGGGGAACAGACACAGGAAGTGCTGGTGGTTCTTAAGGATTTGAAAAGGTGTCTTTGACACCACACCCTCCACCATCCCTCTGAGACAGCTCACTGTTTATCTTGAGCTAATCCTTCATCTTCTGAAGAGATGGAATATATAAACAAAGTGTGTCCCCACCACTGAGGTTAAACTGCTGAGAGCTTAAACTGTGAAACTCAGCTCTGACACTGCTGGAGTTAGTTTGAAATGCTACGTTGTGGATCTTGTGTAGTGTCAGCTGGGTAAAGAAGCTTCTCTTGGGCTTCGCTGCCTTACAAAGCTTCCACGGCTTCCATGGTGTCGTCGCTGGTGCTATGCTTTGAAAAAGCTGTTCTCCCTTTCTCAAGCATGCTCCATAGCAATTGTGTAAATTAGTTTAGTTGTTTTTTTTTTTTTGCCACTGTGTTGCAGTCTACCCCTGCCCGCTGTTCAGTGTGCGCTTCAGAAAGCCCCTTTTTGGAGAGACTGGTCACACCATCATAAACCTGCTAGCGGTAAGGGTATTCTTGTGTCAGTTTGTCCATCTGCCTTTTGTTGACTAATATATTTTGAAAGGGGGCTCTGTGTTCAACTCCTCTACAGGATTTCCGGAATTATCAGTACACCTTACCAGTGGTTCGAGGTCTGGTGGTGGACATGGAAGTAAAAAAGACCAGTATCAAGATCCCCAGCAACCGCTACAACGAGGTGAAGGAGGAAACCTCCACACCTGTGTGCCATGTCTGATTGGTTTGAAAATGCTGTCAGTTAGCTACTGGGGCACATGACTTCTTCAGCAACATTATCTTCTAAGAATGTCATTTGTTTATTGTTGGTACACCACGTCTTTTGTTATTTTGCTCATTTGTGCTGCCCGTGATGGTGTTTGGCATTCACTCATAGGATTTGCTCACCCATGCTGTCTTGCTGAAAAGACCTTACCATTGTGTGCCTCTCTGTGTCCTCTCACAGCTCATGAAGGCTATGAACAAGTCCAACGAGCATGTGCTGGCCATGGGTGCGTGCTTTAACGAGCATGCAGACTCCCACCTAGTCTGTGTGCAGAATGATGATGGCAACTACCAGACACAGGCCATTAGCATCCACCACCAGCCTCGCAAGGGTATGCTACCATTTTTCTGGCTTTACTAGGAGCAGGGTTGATTTAAAACTTGGACTTCCCTGTGCTTCAGCCCAGGGGCCTCAAATAAATGGGGTCCCTGGATTTGCTGTTTTAATGTGAATGGCTAAGCTTCATGCACAAAGACCAATAATTTTTTTTTTTTCTTCTTCATCATTTACATGATGAGCTCAAAAGATCTACTGATTTGTGGCTGTATACAATGCAACGTGAAAATTAGTTAGCTTTTGAGCAAAATGCCCAAAGTCAGAAATTACAAGAGTTGATGGAAAAGAACACAGGGTTTTTCCTCCAAAAAGCAGGGTTTATTTCACCATCAAAGTCTGAGGAGTCGAGGTTAGTTAACCAACCCGTGAGCCCCACTAGCTAAGACATTAATATTGATTTGAATGATAAAGGTGGCTGTGGCTATCACAGAGGAGCCAAAGCTGGTGGATGAGACATAGGATACAACTAGCACTATTATGTTAATGCTTCTATCATCCAAGCCTGTGTCCACTGCTGTTATCGTTGCCACAGAGGACATGGAGGCCTTGGTTTTACCAACGGGTGAGAAGCCTAATTGCAGTGCAGACATTAGAGCCAGTGACCTTTACTGCATGGACCCAGGTTGAAGGGCCAAGTGAGGTAGACCACCGCAGTTGTGCTTACTGGGGGAAAAAAAGGGCCAGAATCTCATCAGCTCACTTTTATGCCTCTGAGTGTAAATATAACTTTTAGAAAAAATTTTTCAAAAATGTTCTTTACTCTCATATTAAGCAATGGTGAATGTTAACTCGGAGAGTGGCTGTGTTACTCTCCCTCTCAAGGGATTGGTTTTGCATGCAAGATGTGTGGAGAAAACTGAACATTCGAACCCAGTTTGTCAAAGTTGCAGTGACTGGAAGCGTGTGTGTGTGTATATATAATCTCTGGAAGCATGCATATATCTAAATATGTATAAACATATGCATATTTATTAAATATATAAGTATACGCATATTGATTATTTTATTGAATCTTCAGTGATGGTTATTGGTTCTGCTGATTATCTCTGAGCTATCGCGTTTTCTGTATTTACTATGGTTTGGATAATCTGTCTATATTAGTCCAGAGGGAACTCTGTTGTATTGTGTTGTTGCATTATGCTGATATTATGCATACCAATTTTGGGGCCCACAACCAGCTGTAGCCCCTGAACCCACAGACAAGTTAAATCACCTCTGCCAAAGAGAGGATCCTTAGTTCAGCATCCAAATCCTTGCACTCACCTTCATCCACTATTATATATTTCTCACTGCTGAGGTGCCCCCAGCTTGCTCATCATGTGCCCAGATCCAGATTGCTGTAAAGCAGCTGTAAATCTGAATGAGAATGAACCGTCACGTCTATGATTCTGACAATTATGTTGTATTGTCAAACAATGTCTATTGTAAAAAGTGCCATGTCGACAAAATTAGACTAAATTGTGTATCAGGTGAATTCAGTTAGAAGCTCTGGAGTCAGGACATGCTGCTGGAGGGTGAATAGTGGAATTTTCCTGCACATAGGCCTTCTGTAAAGGTCAGCAATTGGCCTCTAGGCGGCTTTCCGGGCACATTGTGCAGTACTCTACTTTCTGGTCAGTCACCAAGTGTACATGCATTTGATATGGCCCTGTGATGGTCCCAGGCACACGTACTGTTACCCGATCAGTAATCTCACTGTTTGGCCTGTGTTTAAAACAAACAGAATGTTTGTTTATTTTCTCGCTGTATACAGCTGAGTGATTTAGCCTGTTCTTAAACTCTTCTCAGTGACGGGAGCTTGCTTCTTTGTGTTCAGCGGTGCTTTGAAGGCCTCGTCCGGCTATCTAGCCAAGACCAGCATTGTTGAAGGTACTGCCATAAATGATTAGTTCTCTTGTGCAAATATAGGTCAACCTAACTCCCTTTGGAGTGCAAAGCTGAGCATAATGTCCTCTTAACTCCTGTAACCCAGGACTCAGACTTAATTGTATGTTCTTATGCCTCAGACAAGTACACCTGTCCAGGCCTGGTGTTTTGGTCTTCAACTTGCAGTACAATGTATTTAAGCTTTAATCACTATGGACTCCAAACTCTGGAATTCTCTTCCTGAAATTCTGAGAGATCTAAGAACTATTGACCTGCAGTTTTACTGAGAAACTTGACATGTTTATTCAGTATTGCTTTTAACTAGGTTTTTGTCAATCTGTTTAATTTTATTTATTGGTATGTTTTTTGTTTTTCTTTGCATTGTTTGTTTTTGTAAAGTAATGGGAAAATGTCCCTTGTAGATGGAGTTATGGTGCAGATTACAGCAGAAACAATGGAGGCCTTGCGTCAGGCACTGAGAGAGATGAAGGACTTCACTATTGTCTGTGGGAAAGCTGATCAGGAGGAAAACCAGGAACAAGTCTATATTCGGTGGATAGAGGATGATTTAAATTTCAATAAAGGGTTAGTACTCCACAATTTGATCCTTAAATACTGGAAGGACCATGTGGTTGGATCACAACTAAAAGTTTCACTGACTGGTACAGAAAGATTTCATTACTCACTACTCATTTTAATTGAGAAACACTTTTTAGGTGTACATTTGAGTCTGTTGCCATGCACAGTTTTTAGTGGCCAGTTGTCACCCACGTAATATTGGCTCAGCAGTGGTCATGTGATCAGAAACTGACCATTGAAGTGCTTCAAATGGTGTGTCAATGGATGGTACAGTCTATGTATTCCCCTCTCACATCTAAAAGTCCCTCCTTACTATCTTGTCTCCAATTAGAGTCATCAGCCCCATTGATGGAAAATCTATGGAGTCTATCGCTAGTGTAAAGATCTTCCACGGCTCGGAATACAAAGCCAATGGCAAAGTAATCCGCTGGACAGAGGTTATTTGTGTTCTTTCATGCATTCATTCATTCATTCTATGTCAAGGCTTATTGAGGATCATTTCAGTAATACTGATTTTCTTTTTTATGCATCATTAATGTATTCTGAGATATAATTAATTGGGTTGTCCTAGCCTGTATAAAGAACCAACCCCCCACCCCCCCTTTCTGTTCAGGTGTTTTTTCTTCAGAGTGAGGATCAGCCCAACAGCCTGAGCGATCCAGCAGAGCACAGCCGCCTCACAGAGAACGTGGCACGGGCTTTCTGCATGGCTCTGTGCCCTCATCTCAAACTGCTCAAAGAGGACGGCATGGCCAAACTAGGCCTGAGGGTTACACTCGACTCTGACCAGGTGAGGGCAAGTCTGCAAACTCGGGCCTTAGGCCTGTTGTGCCTGGGGCCTAATCTTCAATTTTTGATAATTCCATGCCAAGCCTAAAAGACTTTATTCCTCGACTAAGTGATATGTAGGTTTACTCTGGTTTTGTCAAGAGCATGTGCTTTTGCTAAAGTTTTAATTTCTTTTATTTACTTGCAGGTGGGCTACCTGGCTGGCAGTAATGGGCAGCCACTGCTCCCGCAGTATTTGAGCGAGCTGGATTGCGCCTTGATCCCTGTCATCCACAGTGGAGCATGCCAGTTGAGTGAGGGTCCTGTGGTCATGGAGCTCATCTTCTACATCCTAGAGATTATCTCCTAAAGAGGAATGTTATTCTCTCCCCCCGGTCTCCTCCCGTCCGATGTTCTTTCTCCCACTATCTTTTTCTCTCTCATTTGCACTTCAAAGATCCTGAAAGCCGTGTTGGGGGAAAATGTAAGATGCAGCATTCTTCCAGACCATCTATGCACCACAACCCCGACAGTGCATCTCTACAGGGGTCTCAACCTCAGACTGTGCTGTGTTCTTTCTCCTCCACTGTGGAAGCCAGAGCAGGAGCCCCTGAGCAAGATCTCGTTGCAGTAAGCGTAACGTACCATGCACGATAGGGGGCGAACCCTCATGAGGTCCAGAACCTAAGTGGAAAAAAACAATGAACCATTGGAAGCGGTGAACTGCAGGAGGAAGACCTGCTCTGGGTGAGCATTCCTTTAGATTCTGCTGCCCAGTACCTGGAGCTGGTGTTTAGCAGGAAACAAGAGAGATGGACAATGCTGAGCTTCAGTCTCACCTCTTAGCTTTAAAAATCACATGATGCTTTATTTTGACCAATATGGACCTTGTATGGACCTTTCTCTTGAACTGTTCATTTACTTGTTCACAAGGTAAATTGCTCCAAAGCTGAAATGATGTAGCTTCATGACATGCAACCATAGGATGGGAGATGGACTCGCAGGTGAAAATGAATATGGCGCATGTACAATTTATTTATGGAGTTGGTTACAAATGGAATGTTGTTACATAGAGGTTCTTGTCAACTGAGGCTGGCTTACAATAAGATCCACTGGATATTTCAAAAGTCCTTCCAGAAGATAACCAGGATGCAGTACTTAAGGCATTTGACAAAGGAACCCCTTTCCTAAAAGGAATATACTGCAAATATGGATTAAAATCATCCAGTGGTATACTGGCCCCATTCTGTTTACATTTTCCCAGAAGAAATGGTATCTGATGTATGACTAGTCAAACAAAGGTTAAAACGCACATCTATCTTTGGGATAATTTAATTGAGGTCCATCCCATCACCTCTCATGTGAACAGCTCAAGTCTGTATGACAGTTATCAAAGAAATTTCCCTTTCATATAAAGATTATATGAGAAATAGACTTATTTGCAATGCAGTGCACTGGAAATTAAGCCATTATCAGGAAAATAACGGATAGGGATGATGAGCATTTGTAATCCGTCCGTTGTCCACTGATTGGATTTTTGATGTGTAGATACTGTGTGCCTGCTGCATAGACCAGTTCTGTCAGGGTAAGAATGGATTTCATTGGCTTCTTTTCCTGGTGTTTTTAAAGATCACGTCGTCATAATAAAAAAAAAAAACTGAAGGATACTCCATTATGTTTGATGGAGAAGGAGAAAGAAAAAAGTTTTAGCAGTTGCAGCTGTTATCGAGACACGTTCACCTCATGAGTTTGTTACGGACTTGCAAAGAAGGAAAATTAAGTTTTGGGCTTTTCTTGCAGGAGATTCACTCCAGAATGGAACGGTTATGTCAATCTTCTCACCTGTAATGAAGGCAGTGGATCTCTGGTGACCAGAGGTTATCTTAACATCAGCATGACTGCAAGGGACCATTTCCCTACTTTTTTTCTCTAAAGAACATCACTGTGGATTATCCCTTTTTAAATGGGGCATTCGCTTTAGAGTATATTATAGAAGTGTAAAAAACTGGTGACGTTCCATAAATCAGGAATTTTGGATTCCAAAGTGTGAACTGTGGCTCCACAGAAATATTAACCCTGTGCTTCCCTGTTAAGGGATATTAATGCTCTGTATACCTTTTGTCTAACACACATGATTCAGCTTCTCAAGTAAACCCTTTAGAAGCTGGGTCAGAGAAGGGATAGCATAAGATGGAGAACCTTGGGTGCCCAGCACCGGAGTTGGCAATCAATGGTTTATGGTAACCTGAGTCCCCTTCATTACTTCATGTTGGCTCCTAAAAATGGTAACTGAAATAATACCGCAACATTGACAAATCATGGTCAACCTTTCAACCTGAGGAAGAGAACTTCCACTAAAAAAGTATTCATGATTTGTAATTTTGCAGAATCGTATGGCAGTTTCAGATCCTGGTCAGGCAACCCTGTCTACAGCCAACTTTAACAACCAACACAGAACCCACGAACAACACTGAAAGGCAGCCCAGAGTCTGAAGCGGCTGGATGTTTGCAGCAGAACAGTAGGAGATCGGTCACATTGTTTTTGTGCTGGTTTAGGGCAGTGCTAAGTCTGGAAGACCCCTTTAGCTTGCAAGATGAAAGGCCTCACACGGAGGTGGCACCCAATAGTGTGGTGCAAAGTGACACTTTAGTAGTTTTATTTTTTCCCTGTTCTTTTGGTATTATTTGAGGTATGCAGTACTGTCTATTTGAAGTGTCTTTGGGTTGGTTGGTTTTTCTGAAGACAGCAGAACTCCATGTATTATGACAAATGGGTGATTGCCATAGGCAAAGCAACATAACCTTGTTTGCATTTTGACGGTATTTGTGGGGAAATATGGAGTGGTGAAGAGAATGTACAAAATCAATCTGCTATCAGGGGTTGACATAGAAACTGAGATGAAATCCTGTTAAATACTGACGTTGGTAAAATAGTTAAGTTTCAAAAATACATAAGCCAAAAAAAAAATAAAAAATTGTCAGTGAAATGACTATCAAAGCCTGTACTATATGTAAAATAAAAATTTTTTTTTACATGCTTCTGTAACTGAATAGCAATATATGCAACATTAGGAGACAAAAGTGTCTTGAGTTTTTTTAATGAGTGTTTCTGCAACAGTCTGAAAAATAAATTTGAAGACCACTCAACTTGCATAACCACTGCAGAGAGGGAATGGAACATTGCTTCTGAGCAAGTCATTTCCTTATTGAGTATTACTCAGGATGCATTGGTGTCTCAATAAAACCTGAATAAAGGCAAAAATGTTCATGCTTTGAAATAAAGAACCATAGTGTAGTGAAATAAAGCAAAAAGTCTTAAAAAAAAAAAAATACAGTTCAACATTATGTCGAAGTGGAGCACAGTTATGTGATTACCATGTATCACTGGTAAGAAAAAGGGGAAGAGGTGGCTCTTTTAAATAAGTATATTTCAATGGCAATCATTTGGCTTGGCAATGTAAGGACTCCTGCAATATATTCTTTATCTATTAAAGAGACAAGAACAATAAATTGTACAACATTATCCAATTTGCACAAAAGAACATTCTATGTAAACATGGCTAAGAAGGCCAAAGGAGCAACCTGCCACCCCCTCAGAAGCTTTTGAAGTGCAAAGATAGTAGGTGGTAAGCATGCACTCTGAGATAGCCTTGGGTTTAAATCTCATGCACACTGAACAGCTTCACCGTTGGGGGTTGGTACCAGAAACAGGTTTCCCCATCATTGTGTGTACATATTGGCTTCAGTACCTATTCCAGGCCAGATGACAGAAGAACCCAGCTTGCTAGCAAAGCTTACGAAGATGCCTTATTCCATTTGCATTGGTGAGACTATGGCTTCAAATGTCATGCAAATGAATGAAGCTGTCGAACTGCTCTTAGGGCAGGGTGAGCTTTAGGGAAACCCGTGTCTATCCGTGCAGTGAACTTCCTTTAAGGTACAAACAAGTGTTGCAGTGTCTTATAAAACATTTGGGATTCAATGCAAACCATTTTGCATAGATAAATCAATCCTAAATAATTCGAACAACATGGCAGCAGTATGTGCTTCAATGCAAGTAAGAACAGTTTTTTTTAGTTGTACTACACTGTGCTACAGCAACAGCGATCACTTTGGTGTTAGTGCATAGATGCATCCCAGAGAAGCAGCAACAAAAGAAAAAGGTTAGTTTCTACTAACCTAGACCTGACTCCTGTAACAGTGGGGATCAATGTCGTAAAATTAAGAGAACATATTTTAATTCAAATACCAGTAAATAATATGGTATCTTCCCCCCCCCAAAAGCTACTATTTGAATTCTGAAAAGAAAAATCACCTGACTGTGTGCTATTAGGTTACAGTCCAAGCTGGTATTATCAGAGTATGATAGCATCTCTGTCCAAAGTGAACATGTGGACAAACCTCTGTGTCTCTAGATGCATGGAAGTGACACTTCTTCTAATCTCTTAACTTCAAGAGAAGCAGCATGTTGGAGACTGTGCAGAGACCCAACTAATGAGAGAGTGAAGAGGACCATGTTGGACCGACCTCTAGACCTGAGCAGCGGAAGGGTGTAAACATCATTTGACATCAGCAGGCCTACTATTTTAATAAATACATGAAAGATTTAAGTCCCCCTGTGAAAACTTTAGTACTTACATGGTTTTCTCCAGTGTTGTTAAAGAAAGGCCTGGGGCAAGAGGACAAAACATTTCAATTTCATAACCCAGTGGCCCATAACCTAATTTGTTCTAGGAGATATACACTGCTGCATATACTATGAAACACTGCTGTGTTTTGTAAATTTTAAAGAATATTGACCTGTGACTGGTCCAGTACTAGCCAGCGCTCCGTGACCGTGCTGAGGTCCTGGCCACTCAGGGGCTCCCTCAGACGCACTCTCACTTCCAGACGACCGCCTGTGGGCTTGCGGCCGTCCATGATCTGAGCACACGTGCACACACAAGCACTGATGTTACAGAGAAGATGCTCTGCAAATTGAAACACTAATGCTTGCATGCCCCTGAGAAACACATTTAGAGTTTTCATATTGCTGACACTCACACACAGATGATACTATACCATACTCATGCTGTTCTCACGCATACACACTAGGGTAATAGGGCAATAGTAAACTAAAATGATAAATGGAAAAACATTACAGAAAACAGGACGACAAATTCATATTGGTAAACAAACTAAAAAGTAGAAATAAAATTGCTATACCCATCCTCCTAACTTTTCCTCTCTCACTGGCTAAAAAGAAAAGGAAGAAGAAAGGAATGTATGGCATCTCTGTGCACCTCCGCAATTTCGCGCACTTCACTCTCGCACTCCAGCTTCTCAAGCTTGATGTGTGCTGTTCCCACCGGCTTGTCACTCCGCAGGAAGCCGCTGCCGAGAGAGAGAGAGAAAAATACTTTCATTATCTATCCTGCATGTGCTGGCCATGGAGCACAGACACCAATCCTGGGCCGTGCGCGGTACTAGAGTGCTGCAAACAGGCGAGCGCATTGCCCCGGGATCAACGTGCACTGCAGCGTCCAAAAACCCATGCTGCTGAGGTGCGGTGTTCCTTGAGTAACAATGGCATATCCAAGCTGTCAAGCGGATGACTGTACATTGATGCCGTCCCCACACCCAGCCCAGCCCCACCCAACAGCTCTCAGCCACAGCTAGAGAGATAAAGGAGGAGAGAACAGCAACCTCACCCTTTATGGAACACCTCCAGCTTGAGACCTTTGGACTGCACCACCCTCCTAAAGCCACGATGGTTCCGGTTTATATTTAGGGTGAAGCTCTGGCTGTACTCTGTGCGGAAGAGACGCAAACATGTCTGACATGTTAGTTGTGCCAACAACCAAACAGCCAGCCTTAGACTTTGCTGATTGAGAACTTGTAAAAAAGCAGACGAATGCAAAATGGACCCACCTGGGCTATTTGTGTTTTTGATGACTGAAGTTTTGTGTCTCTGAGGTTGGTCCTAGAATTGCAGAAACAGCATTTAAGTTACAACAGAGGATAATGCACAAGGAATTGCTCGAGTGTAGAGGTACTTGTACTTCCTTTTGAGGTTAGGGTTAAAGATACTTACTGAGCTGGGGTAGGGGAAGTCAAACTTGACATAAGCATCTAGGTCATTTGATGCAACACCTTTACAACAGGAAAGTGAAGAAGGTGTTGGCAGAAAACAAAGAATATCAATCACTCATGTATCTGTACCAACTAGTTAATCCCCTTAATTAAGACTGACTGGTATTTTGCCGAATTGTAACGGTTCAGGTTAAAACATTTATGCAATTCTCTTGTTTTAAAATTATCCATTTGTTTTCACTAATTTATTCTACCTAGTGGCTTGAGTTAATTGGTAAAACCAGACAAAAAGACAAATCAAGACCTTGGGGAGAATTTTTTTTTCCTCAATTATAATGTACAATTCTGGTATTAACTCTGCAGAATGAACTGGATCATACTAAACATGTTTGCATGACCCAAAACCTTCGAGAAGTCAGTTAAACACACACATATAGATATAGATCTCTCTCTCTCTCTCATATATATATATATATATATATATATATATATATATATATATATATATATATATATATATATATATATATATATATATATAGAGAGAGAGAGAGAGAGAGAGAGAGAGAGAGAGAGAGAGAGAGAGAGAGAGAGAGAGAGAGACACACACACGATCACATGCTGTGATGTCCCCATTATGGGCAGTCTGAAGTAGGACAGCTGTCGTATAAAACAAGGGGAGGGGGATAAGACGCAACTACTTTGGACAGTGACAACAGAAACCTTAAAGATAATGGATCATCACTTCAGCGACTTAACCTACATCCATCTATACCTTAGATCTATGTATATTTCCTGGTACTGAAATTCAGAGATTTGAGAAGGGTACAGTGCTATGTCTAAAACTGCTAATGTCTTCCACCATTAATAGCACGAGCTAAACATCATGCAGGCATATTTGCACATATGGGCACCTATACTCAACCACTACATTCTTGTGGTATAGCATAAAAATGCAAAAACATTCATTATACTGTGATATAAAATGCTTTGTAAGGAGAAGCCAGAAGATAATGAGTGCAGTGAGAAATCTTACCCTGAGGAGCAGGCAGGTTCATGCCTCTTACAATTATCACTACCATATCAGTGCTACTAAGCTCTGGAAATATCCTACAAAACAAGGCCAGGAACAAGACTTGTAAAGGGTCAAAAAGAAACAGTTTTTAGAAGATTCAGCTAGTTCTCAAACACCTGTAGCCATTCTTGTAATCTTATGATCCAACACTAGACAGTCTTCTCATAATGTTTTATGTATTTAGGTGCAGTCCAGATTAGAAGATGCAGCTGACCTGACAGTGTGGTAGGTTCTCCATTCGAAGTGGTGTCTGGGAGGGTCAAGACCCCTGTTCTGAGCCAGTTTCACAATTTCCAAACTCTTCTTACATTTTGCTGCCATGTTCTCAAATCTGAGTGCAGGAGCAAGATATTATACAACACAACACAGAGACGGGTACAATAAGAATGGGCAGAAACATTGTACTTTTAGGTCAAACTGATAAACCATTTGTACTACTGTAGCAAACTAAAACATTAGGCTGTAAGACTGTTATGCAGACTGTCATGCAGGGCCATGACATGCTGTCAGGTGTGCTGGGACTTGGAATCTTAAATATGAACCATAAGATCTGCAGCAACCATCCTCAATGTGACAAGTCGAATGGTGCAGATATAATCCTAGTCAGTCAGTTAATCCCATTTATACTTGCAGGAGGCGAAAAGTGTCTGTGAATAGGGGGGCTTGCACATTCTTACTTGGTAGTCTCTGCCACATTCCCCATGTGTGTGAACTGCTTGGATAGGGTCATGCATTTCTGGAGACATGAGAAGAGGAAAAGACATCTCATTATGACATTTGAATAGACTTTGGCATAAAGCCAGCCTTCTGACGCTCGTGCCTAGTACCTCATACTGTTCCTTGAGGATATTGGTGAGTTGACTATACACCTCTTCAGCCTTCTCGGAGGTCTGAAGGTCGCTGTGGTGCACCAAAATGAAGTCTTCATCTTCATCACCAGGAGGGGACGGTGCCTGGAACACATGAGCCATCATAGTTACACCAAATGGCCTACAAAGAATTATGTAAGAAATGGCAGAATCTCTGACACACCAGTGAATTCCCGTCTGAAAAGTTTCAGGCACTGTATTGAATAATTTCAGTTTAAATGAATAGTATGGTATTTAAATGAAATTTAAGCAAAATTAGCTCATTATTATAGCACATTTGTGTCTTCTTTTATCTCTCTCCCCACCATTTCTTTTTTTATGCCACAGAGTTCGGTGTACAGCCTAGGAGAATTCTAAGGGCCAGACATGGATTAAATTTAGTCTTGGACTAAACTGCAGTGCCAGTGGTGAATCACCATGGAAATCATTTTGAGTTTAGACTTAGGCTTAAGGTCTGGGAAATAATACTTGTGGCCCAGGGAAACTACACTGGGCTCTGCAAACTCTGTGAGAAGCAGTCCCCAACACTCCCTGCCCCCAGCTGTTCACTTCTATGGTCAGGTTAGAAGCTGCTGCCTAACCTTACTCATGTCCATAGCCTTGCCGCTGCGTGCGGCCTCGATCAGCGGGTCCAAGCTCTTGGCTGTGCGCAGGAACAGCCTGGCCTGCTCCAGGTCATTCTTCTGCTTGGCCTGCAGGGCCGCTTTCATGTACTGCTTCTTCCGGACTTCAAGAACCTCTAGCTGATCTGTGGCTGTGGGGAATAGTTGTAAAACTACTACCATTTAGCAACATGCAGGGCAGCACAAAGCCAGTATATGGAGTGTCAAATTGAAATAAAATGACAGTGGAAGTGCCTTCGCAGATAAAAGCTTTGGCACCATCATACTGAATGGCTGTGAAATGCATCAAACCAATACCAATGACTTAGTGTAACTAGAGGTAATGATCCTGTAAGCAGGTGAACCCTGAGTTTAGAGTCAAATGGCCCGTCCCAGTCCTGACCTGTGGCTGACACACTCTCCATTTTGGCTCTTCTGTCTGGGGGAGGTGAAGAGCTCCTTTTAGGACGCTGGACCATCGGAGGCACGGGCATGGTTGGCTTTTTCTGGTTGTCTGTGGCTGGAGCCTTGGAGATCAGAAACCACAAAAACAGCCTGTTACCGAACACACATGCCAAAGACATAGCATCCTTCTCCACTGACAGCCACCTAAAGGAATTAATGAAGGGGCAGACCTCCTTGGCCTGTTTCTCATCTCCATCATCCTCATCCTCTTCCCCACCATCTGCTTCATTAGAGGCCAGCTTATTGGCTGCTTCAAGCACAGCAGCAAATCCCTGTTCAGGTGCAGCAGCTGCCTGGCCTGGGATTGGTGGAAAACCTGTTTAGGACAGAATGTGATGTGATGTAAAATCATGGCAACTGTCAGAGCCAACTTAGGGTGGCACTCCACAAAAAGCCACTCACCTGGAGGGGTGGGTAGGTCATCGTAGTTGACAGCACGGCCAGCTTTATGGGCACGAATAGCGCTCTGGTATTGCTGAAAATGGTAATAAACACATCGGCCAAATTTTTACTACTATTTGAGCCTTCATTTCATTACAGTAACACTACTGAGTATGGTTGAGTATGGTTTTAGAATTCTCTACCCACCTTTGGCGCATGTTTCATGTATTGTATCTTGGCAATATACTAAAGCACAAGCCTTGGGGGGGGGGGGGGGGGGGGAGTTATGTGCAGTCACCTTGGCAATGCGGTCGTGCATGCGGGCCTTGCGCTCGTCCCCGCTGGCCTTGGCCTGTGCACTAGCCTCATTGTATTTGACCATTCTCTGCTCCAAAGCTTCTAGAACAGTCTTGGGTTGGCCAGGAGTGGACTGGCTTGCAGGAGCTTCTTGGCCTACAGGGAGACCAGGGGGAGGGTGGGCGTGCAGTTGGTATGGTAGAAATTTCTAGCATGCAGTTTGGCATACAGCCTATATTTACATACAAATATGAACAATGCAATGTCAGCTTGTATAAATACTTCTATTCAAAGCAGGGTTAAACAAGGACAGTGACAGAGACTTTTATAGCGCACTGACATTGCCCTTCAGATGACTTTGGGCAGACTAATAGATGCTCTGGGTGGAGCCTCCTTCCCTAAAGCAGCAGGGACATGGCAAGGAAGACAGACCTTTACAACCACAACTTAACACTAACGAAATGAGCAATGATCCAGCTATGGGAACAAAAACATATTCTAAATGACTGCTTTATACAACCCCCCCGCAAAAAACCCCCCAAAGAAACAACAGGAGCTTTTTACATTGTTCTAGTTATCCTTTGTTCATTTATATCAGATAATTAGGCAGATTTGCCACGTGTATGTGTATATCAAAGCTATATGTTTATATGTACATGTGTGTAGGTGGAGAACTGAAGTTCTGCTGCCAGCCCTTACCTACTGAGAGAGGGGGAGGCAGGCTGTTCATGTCGATGGTCTGGCCTTTCTCTAGAGCCTCAATAGCAGCATCAAACCCCTAAGGCAGGGAGGAGAGAGACCTCAGTAGTGCTACATTTACCTCACTCCAGAATGTGCTCAACACATAACAGTCAATTATTGCACCAGTCCACTCAGATGAGCATGGGCAACCCAACGTGACTGCCCAGTGGAGAGAAGAACGTGGCAAAGTGTAAACTGACCAAACGTAATAATTTTAATGTGGTTTAATGAGTAAACAAGACTTTTGCATTCTTCTGGATGATTCTGGATTCTTCCAGATAATCACAATTTCCTATTTCTACACTTTTGTCATGTGTATTTAAAAACAACCAAGCAACCTTATTTTCACTCACCACATTGTAATGGATGCAACATGAAATCTAGGCACACCAGAAACTATCCTCTACCAAATGTTACAACAATACAATTACAGAACTCAACTACATCAATGTTTTGGTTTTAAATCCACAACAATAAACAACTTTGGCTTTGAGATGTTTGTTCATTATCAAAATATATTAGGTAACTAACTGGTGAATTGAATTATTCACATGAAAGTGTTCATTAACAAGCACAGCTAAAGTGAGCCCAATCCAAACCTTACCTTGCTTGTTTTCATGTGTGTTTTGGCTTGCTCTAGATCTCCGGCTTGCTTCGCTTTTACAGCTGCAATTCTGTATGCCTTCTGCCAATCGAGCAGCATCTCCTTGGTGGGCTGTTCCAGTGGATGTTCTGCCAGAGCTGTTTAAGACACCACAATAGGCCCTTTTCATGAGCTATCCTGAAAAATGTCACAGGTCAGCTAAATATTTCAGTTAGATTACCAAGTGAGTGCAACTTGGAGAAATTTCACCTTCACAAAGCTAACGGGAAAGCTCTCAACCTATAAAATCCTTCTGAGCTGAAAATTCAGATCTTTCATTAGCATTTAATTATTGCTCAGGCTCTAATGGCTAGACTTCACTGACCTTAGCTGGTCATAACAACTAGCACCCCTGTTAACAAATTTAAAGTTATCTGACAAATGTGCTGGGACAGTAGCATTGCCAGTTATTTCAATTTGCAGTGTACATCACAGCTAGTGTACATCAGTGAACATGCAAGGCCATGAGGTTCCATCTGGATACAGTGCCTTAGCAACAAAGCTGAAAGAGACAAAGACCACAAAATACTGGCTAAAATCAATAAGTCTCTAAACTCAAAGTCCAAGCCCTTCAGCCTCTAAATAAGGCTCACCTGTATGGGATCCTGGAACCACTCCTTCCTTTTCTTTTTCGGCTGAGTCGGATTCTGGAACACCACCTGCATGTTTTTCCTCCGGCGAGGTGGCACAGGAGAACGTTTCCTCACTGCTAACTGCCGCCTCCATGGAAACCAAGGACATCTCCCCGGACATGGGAGAGACGTCCACGGCGCTGTCCGACTCGCCATGCTCCTCAGGAGACTCCAGCTCAGGCATCAATGTGACAGGTGGAGCTCGGGCAGGGACACCGGGGGGCCCACACGCCACTGGAGGAGGAATCTCCGCCTCATTGATCTTGCCACCTTTCCGTGTGGATGCCAGCATGCCCTGCAGGGTCTGGAGAGAAAAAAAAATTTAAAACATGAAGATGCAGAGTATCATCACAGCAGATCTCATTATCTTGCTGAAACGTGCCACATGGCACGCTTACACTTCTGGTAGAAGTCATTCACTAGCGCGAAAAGTGAAAAACGAATAATGTTGGTCAAACCTACAGAAATCCCACCCACCTTGAGGCCTCTCTCGTATCGGCGGGCCTTGGATGACTCCCCCGAGGCTTTGGCATTGGTTATGGCAGTTCTGTACATGGTTATTTTTTCTTCCAGGGTGTGCTCAATGCTCCCAGGTATTGAGGTCAACTTGGATTCCTGTGGGCGGAGCAGAATTGCATGATCATTACATGCATTAAATCCAAAACTATGTAACCTTCATCAAGTCCTATATAACAGACTCTAGAAGCTGAACACTCAAATGAATTTTTCAAAATAGAAATGTCATCCACTTCAGGCACTGCTTAACATGTCCTGCGGTGATGAGAACTGGTTCAAAGGTAACTCAGGCTAAATGTGTACATTTTTGTAGTAACGATGTGATTACAAAGCTCCTAAATACCATTGGCTTGAGTACTCATTGTTGTGTCAAAAAAAAACAAAAAACCCATGATTTGTTACAATTTCCAAAGCCATACATACATTAGGCAAACTCAGTCACTCAGACCACCAGGTAAACCCTGTGAACTGCTCTAACCTCACTGCAAATACAAACAAAGGCATTAATTTTGGCTTTCAACAGACAGAAGGGTAAACATGTCAGAAAAAGCAAGTATAAGCAGTAAAACGTGCACCCATTCCTAATAGGCCAAGTCGTCTGAATGTGCCCACAAATAGCTACAGCATTACATACAGTAATGAAGCAGCTCATGACACGAGAGCATTGTGGTTATCTTAACTAGTGGAGTGAATAGAAAGTGTGATACCTGCGGCACCAGTGCAGCTAGCTGTGTATCTTCGGTGCCCATAGAGCTGGGGGTTACTGCCCCCGAGTCCTCCGTTTCCTCTTCACCAACCACTTCCTGGAGCTCAGCCTGGAGATAAATGTCAACATATGTATGGATCACTGTCATTAATGTAAAAATGCAACCAATCATATCAATAGAAAGCAACAATCTATAGAAAAGCAGAAAGAAAACAAATGGCTCACCAAGAGATCGTCATCATCCTCCAGGTTGTCATCATCATCATCATCATCATCAATATCTTTCATGCATGCCTCTGTCATCTTTTCAATATCCTCCATTGGTAATGGTGCTACAATGGGTTTTAGCATAAATCAAACAATTTTTGTAAAAATAATTATAGCAGGAATGTTAAATAAACCACCATAGCTGGATCTTAGCAAGATTCAAGTAGAGAGTTTTGAATGAAATATATACTACTGGTGATCACCTTTGGCTGCCTTTTTCCCTTTAGCAGCAACGCCTGGTTTATTTCCTATGATGGCAGCAAATTCAGCCTCAAGATCCGGGTCGTCCATGCTCTGGGTCACGTCCATCATATCCTCCGGGTTGAAATCAACGAACAGCCCCATCTATGGCAAAACCACAACTTGCTGTTATGTTTACAGGTAGACTATTTTAGGTGCGTGTACTTTCAATTTCAAGTTCAGTTTATTTGTCACATACATAGTCATACACAGTATAACTCGCAGTGAAATGGTTTGAGAGTGCTCTGTCCAAACTGAGGTGTAAAAAACGGGTGTATAGGGAAATATCTCTCTCTCTCTCATATATATATATATATAAATATAAATAACAATGTATGTACAATATATGTGTAATATAAGCCCACTTTCAGAGTGGGCTTAGCTAATTAATTGGAGTCCATAAGCAAAATAATGTGTCATGTCACCGCCGGAACTTTCTTCCGCTTTGGGATGCTAACGAATTATAACGACAAAATATCTAACAGTGGATATAGCTAACATGGCATACCCACCTGTTTCGCTGCTGCAGCACCTTGGCCTTTCGCTGCTGGTGCCCGCTTATTCTTTTTGCCAAACATCTTAGGCTGGTCAAACGATTCAGTCGCTTGAGTGAAGTGATTCCCCAAAGTCGTTCAGTTAAAGAAATCTGTCAAGAGAGGAAAATTATGAAATGACAGCTAAACATTACCTATAGCTACCTAGTTACACAGCTAGCTAACCTGGCTCCTACAAAGTAGCTGGCTAACATTCGTTATATAGCTAGCTAATGTAACATATATTTGCTCGTGGGGTAACGTTAATGATTGCTACTTATGTTTTCTCATTTGAAAATAATAAGGTTGTATATATCTATGTTAGCTAACGTAATAACAAAGCTAGCTCGCTCTACGTGTTGCGATGTTTATACAGATCTTTTGATAACGCCTCCATGCGCATTTCCGGGAAATAATCAAAACAGAACAACTAAACCTAATGCGATAAGCCCTCAATAAACCATCAAATTCACGCAACCTCGAAAAGATTTGGACAGAACTGCATTTCTCAAATGCACCCATTTTTTTTTAATCTAGTTAGCTACTAACCACGGTGAATTCGTGTTTAATATAGCTAGCTAGCTAGTTAGTTAGGAGCTAGCTGCGTACCTGTAAGGTGTTCGATGAGGTCAAGATGGTAACTCAATTGTAAGCAATCTATGTACCCAAGGCACCCTGAACAGTCGCACACATGAAACAGAATATTGTCACGCTCTAAACTCACTGAAATGCTAGCTAGCTATGCTAGCTGGTTACCTGTCATTGTCGATACATGAACTCCAAGATAGCTGGGGATAGCTAATTCACAAATATCGTTTATCTGATAACTTGTTCTTCACCTGTTATCTCGGTAGGTTAAAAAAACCGTGATCATCACCAAGACTGTGTTTATCTAGTACTGAACCGCTTGTTTTAGGATATATGAAAGCCCACACAACAATAAGTACAGCTGAATAAGTGCTAGCTAATTATTTGACTTTCTGTCCGACTTCTAGTGAGATTTCTTGGTAGAGCACGCCCATCATATTTCCAACCGCAAACAACATTAAAACGCACTAACATTTTTTCAAAATAAAGGCTTTGCAATAAAGGTCTTGTGGAAATTTTGGGAATCATATAATACGACGTGGCTCACTCAGGAATCTCCAAGCCTAACCTTTTCAGCTCATCAGCTCATTTTATACTGTTTTATATTAAACATTTTTGACACAAACATAAGACCCAAATCCATTATTCATTTTTTGTTTTGTTTTGTCTGCTGTTCGTCTGAGCAATTAACTAGGTCATTAACCAATTACTGGTGTTCTCTGTCTATAGTTAGCTAAATAATCAAAGTACTGCAGGCGGTCTTATTTGGCCCATGTTGCCGTATAATACTTCAGAATTTACTGTATTTGTTGTCTTAACCAATCGTTTAATTTTTTTATTTATTTTCTCAGCAAGTTTCCATTTCATATCACCCATAATACCAACATGTATTAATAATAACAATGACCTCAAGCTCATAAAGCACTCATAGTTTTGGCATAAAGTGTTGGGTAGAAAACGTGGAACAGACAGAGATTGTCAATGTATAAAAGAACAGCAGCAAAATCTCTTGCGGTTTTGGGTTGTATAAAGCAAGAGGAAACCATGTGTTAATTTCACTTAAAAATTATTTAGTACTTTCCCTAGTACTGAAAAGATTTTTCTACTTGTAGTATTACAAATTAGTCGCAGGAGGCGGTCTAATCCTCAATGATGCAAGCAAACTGCCGAAAAAGGAGTGACCGATTCTTGCGTAGTTTTATGGTAGAACTCCTCCAAACGAGTCACCGAATCATCTTTAAGGATTTTGAATGGCTGCCATAGTAACAAGCGAAACTATTTTGAATTCACCAATCACAATAGTGCATTTCAGTCATTTAAACTCGTCTCAAAGTTCTGAAGCGATCTTTGAATTTGCTTGCTAACAGTATTCACCTGGTTTCTGAAAAACTTTCTCTTTTGAACATCGATTTCAATCGAAGGCAACAAGCACGAAAGGTTATAAACTGGAATTTATCAGGGGCTGCTACAGTACTGCGATATAGCGTGTTTTGGGGTAAGTTAGCTAACCTATATAACGCAGCTAAGCTTGCTAGCTATACGGCTAGTTACAGTTAGTAGCTAGCTAGCTAAAGATAGGTTAGTCTTACGCCACAGTGAACACCTAACACTATTTAGCTTTTTGTTGTGATATAGTCTACATTAGTTACTACCAGATAGCATAGCTAACTAGATCACCTGCTTTAGTTACAGATCTATGACTGTTCAAGGCAGGTAGAGTGGTATACTAGATGGCAAGAGATAGCGAGGTTAACTAATGTTCAAATAAGTGGTACCTACGGAGTCACTAGAGACTGATGTTCATAATGTATCTAGCTAGCTACTTTAATAATAGTTAGGTATATTGTGGCTAGCTATTATTTATTTTTGCTAGTATTTCGAAGTTATGTTAATCTAGCTCTTTCTTGCTTACTCAGTTTTGCTGGTTCATCGTAGTAGGCCATGTCCCACTTTGGTTTCGAGAATGATATTCACAGCGTTCTTAAACTGGACATGCCAATCACAAATGCTCCAATGGCAAGGTGGCAGAGGAAAGCCAGCACGTCGACGTCCGCTAACACCAGCGCCTTATCACCGAGCAAAAGTTCAAATCGGTCGATAAGCATGTCCAAAACCCCTAGCAAAACTCCAGGTATGGCGTTAAACGGCTCATTTTTCCAGATGTAAAGTCTCAAGTCCACCTTGTGACACTACTGTAGGTGGAATTAAAGTGAATCACGTGTTCATGCTGCATTGCAACTCAATTCCTCTAAGTGGATGCTTTTATTTTTCACTTTGGAACAGGGAAGAATGGCAAAACACAAAACACTCCCTCTAAGGCTGGAGGAGATCGGTTTATCCCCATCAGAAATGCCAAACAGATGGATGTGGCAAGTTTTCTCTTGTCTAAAGAGAATGAGCCTGTGGAGGAAGGCGTGTCCTCGTCTGCAGTAAGGCTTTTGCCTTTCACAAATATTTGCAAACTGTGCCTCTCCTGAGGACAATCCAAAACAAATTAGTTTACAGATGTCCTCAGACTTGATGTTTGTATCTTTAATCCATGGCAGTTCATGCAGAAGGCTTGGTCTGTAACACTAAATGGATTTGATCTGGAGGAAGCAAAGATATTGCATTTGGGAGGAAAGCCGCTTAATGCCCCTGAAGGTATGGCCTTATTTATTTACTTGGTCCTGGAGTATTAAGTGTCTTGTTTGTTTGTTTGTTTGTTTGTTTGTTTGTTTGTTTTTTCCTCCCCCCCTCTCCTTCAAGCACAGAATATAATGGCTCAAACACCTCCCACAGGTTACCAGAATAACTTAAAAGTTCTCTACAGCCAAGTACCCACACCTGTCTCAATCAAGAAGACACGGTATATTTCTTCAGTCCCAGAGCGTATTCTAGATGCTCCTGAGCTCCGCAATGACTTCTGTGAGTTCCTGCTGTCTCAATTCATGTTCTGGTTCAGTGTGCAAAACCCTCTGAGTGCATTGATGGACTTCTGCTGTAGTTTTGACTTTCCAACTCTGCCACTTTTAGATCTGAACTTGATGGACTGGGGCAGGCAAAACCTGATGGCTGTTGCCCTTTCTGAACAAGTGTATTTGTGGGATGCTGCCATCGGTGACATCATCCTGCTGAAGAAGATGGAGGAGGAGAATGGCTTCGTATGCTCAGTATCATGGAGCAATGATGGAAACTTCTTGGCCATTGGAACTAGTGACTGCAAAGTAGAGGTAATGAGTTTGCTAATGAGTAACTCTGTTTTTGTTGGGCAAGTGTACACTTTGTAAAATGCAAACTTTCTTTCTTTTGCACATTGTAGCTCTGGGATGTACAGTACAAGAAACGTCTACGCAGCATGGCTGGGCACCGTGCTCGAGTTGGGTGTTTGAGCTGGAATGACCACATCTTGTCTAGGTAACTCTGAGCATGGTGTTGCAGCTACATGCATGTACCAGTCATACCACTGGTGCAAGGCAGAAAATTAGAAATGCAGTTCATGTTTGTCCATACAGTTGTTTTCTGCCGTTTCTCCTCCCAATTCAGGTCTTGCTCTAATTATGGCATACTTCATGTCTGAAGTGCAGTACTGTAACTGAGATTTTGCAGTTCTGGGCATGGTTTTAGTAATGTTTTCATCCTTACAGTGGGTCCAGGTCTGGGCTGATTCACCAGCATGATGTCCGTGTAGCAGACCATCACCTGTTCACACTGAGGGGCCACTCACAGGAAGTCTGTGGGCTCACCTGGTCTCCAGATGGGCGGTATTTGGCCAGTGGTGGCAATGACAACACAGTGAATATTTGGCCTGGTGTGCAGGGTGGGACCCAGCAGCTTGCAGTGCATTCCTTTAGTGAACATCAAGGAGCGGTCAAGGTAAGTGAAGCATCTAAATGTATTTCCATAAACAGAACTATGTACTTCTTGCCTAATTTAAAATGGTGGCACATGACTCCTTCACTAAAGGTTTCATGGAGTTTAGTTTATTTAAATCTTTGTCCTGTTTTGTGCACTACTACATTCAGGCTTTGGCCTGGTGCCCCTGGCAACCAAGCATACTGGCATCAGGAGGGGGTACCAGTGACCGTCACATCCGTATCTGGAACGTGAACAGTGGCTCCTGTGTCAGTGCATGGGACACTCAGTCTCAGGTGGGGCCTGTGCATTCATAACTGCTAGACTGAACATGGGTACTTTGCATCTTTTGTTAATTCTAAAAATTATTAACTTTAAATTTTCAGGTGTCATCGCTTGTGTTTGCACCAAACTACAAGGAGTTGGTTTCCGGTCATGGTTTTGCACATGACAAGATTTTTATCTGGAAATATCCCTCACTTGCTAAAGTTACAGAGCTTGAAGGTCAGTCTTAACTGTTGCCATATTGTTTGTAACCTGAAAAGATGAGACCTGAACAAATCACTGGGTTGTTTTTGATGAATGCTTATCTAATGCTAAACCTACAGTGAAATAAGACCTACTAAAATACACACATCAAAATGCTTGAGCAAGAGTTCCATAATTTCACTATGCCAGAAACACTCCTAACCATGCTCTCCTTCATGTAGGTCATGACGGTAGGGTTCTGAACCTGGCCCTCAGTCCCGATGGCTCTACAGTGGCATCCATTAGTGCAGATGAAACGATCCGACTATGGAAGTGTTTTGAGAAAGACTCTTCCAAAAAGGCCAAAGCCCCCACCAGCAGCAGCAGCATTATCCAGCAACACATCCGATGAACGGTGCCATTTTAATGGTTTTATAAACGCATAAATTATGTACAAAGTAATGGTTTTAATAACTTGGAAATAAAGATTTTGCATCATTTCATTTTCAATTCATGGTTCTGGATTTGAAGATCAAAGAAATTTGGGTACTTTTTAAATTTTTTTTATGGTTTTTGATTTGGTGCCAGCATCTGAAAACTGGATTTTTACACTTAAAGGGGGGAGTTTAAAATGCAGGACCAGTGCTTAATGTAGTGTTTTGTTTGAGAACAAATTTAGATTTGGTGTGTTTTTGACTAGCAATACCAAGTCTGAGTACTTTTTTTTTTTTAGCACCTACGTATTGCCATCTACAGCAGGGTTTATCAGCCCAGTTTTGGGGGCCATTTATAGGGTTCTCATTTATGCGCTCAGGCATACATTTTTCTTGATTTGTCTTGTTCAGCTATGGGATGGATACCAGAAACATTTGTTGACTAGGTGCATGCTTTGTAATGAAGTGCAGCCTTTAGGGTTTATCATGCTGTACTTTGTGTCTTTTGATCTTAAATTTGTAACACTGTGTATTTTTGAAATGTGGTACATTGCCTGTTTTTGGTAGTGTATGTTTCCCTTACAATCCTTTGTTGTGTAAAAAAAAAAAGTTCCAGCAGTATCGAGAAAGCTTTCTTTGATCTGATCCTTGTTGAATGACTAGGGGCATTTGGCTGCATGTTACCCAAGTGTCTACAGAGTTAAAAAGCTCTGGTGCAGCCAAAACAACAAAAGGTAAACAGAGTGAATGAATATACAGCTGAGCTTTTGCAAATATTTCCAATGATGTCAAATCTGGCATGTGCAAAAAAGACTTATTTTTATTCTACACTTCCCTAACTTTCATAGTATATTTGCTGCTTATTCTCAAAGGTTGCCAATAATGCTGGAGTGTTGTCTCTTTAAAAACAAAACAAAAACACCACCTTAAGGGCTCAACACTTTAAAATCCACCCTACTTGTGAAAACAACTGTTGAACTGATTTGACTTCTTATATTAATCCCTGAATCATAAATTGTTTACCAGTCACCAAATATTGTTAGTGAGCAACAGAATAATTGTCCTTGTGGTTTCAGGAGGTAGCAACATCAGTTTACTATGAGTAGCCAATTGCATACAAAGTAAGACTGCATCAGAATTCAGAACAGGTAAAACTAAGAACACCAAAAAAAATTCTTAGTGCATGCAGTGTACTTGGCATATGAAGGTGATTCAGTCTGAAAATAACAGCAGATAACACTTCAATTAAATAGTTACACTGAATGATAAATGATAACTTATCTTGGTACCATGTCATTCACACATCACATCTTTTGTCATTTTAATGAAATGTTTAGCTTTTAGCTGTTCCCTGTTTTTATGACATTTGACTGCTCTAGGGAAAAAGCCAGACCTTTAGAAACAAATCAGATTATTTCATAGTGAAGCTGCATATCAAGACTTGAGGGAAATAAGTTGTGTTCCTCATTCATTTTCTTTTCACATAAAGTTAGGTGACAGTGAGGGCACATATACAAAAATGGTGCTGTCACTCAAACACGTGACAGATCAGTCTGCATACAAACTCCTTGTGCAATGTTCGTAGCATACCAGAGCAAACAAGCTTCACATTAATAATTTTTATAATGTTCAAAGTTTAACATATAAAAAAGGTTTATTGGTTTAAGTTATGCATAGTATTAACATTAACATTAATCCCACCTAACTTGAAAAACATTTACAGCTATACTTGAATTAGATCCATGGGAACTGTACATTGTTCTCGAGCAACTGAGAGAATCATACATGCTTAAAAAGGAAGTCGGTGGGACAATGACAGGTGGACTTTATCGCCACACTGCAGAGCAACATCAGTGGAGGCCTTCTCGTCATGCATTGTGCTCCCCAGTCAGTCAGTTGTTCTCAAATATTAATAAATACAAAACAAAGCAGTTGAACGGACCATGTGCCATGTCATCTCCCGTGCAATCATACAACATCCATTTGGGTAAGGGAACCAAAAAAAAAAAAAAAAAAAAAATCTTTTCTTGGAATATGTGGCATTCATGTTAAGTCCTATGGTAGTCTGAGATTTCAGTTCTGAGCTTTTATCCTTTCTTTTAGACCTCCTTTATTTTCGCACTGAGGGCAAATCCATTTGTGTAGTGGTCAGTGCCATTCTCAAGGTGTTTGCCATTGGGCACTGCAACTGCCTCGCTACCGCTGACAAAGCCATTCTGCTTGGGTTTGTCTTCAGTAATGGCAGGGAGCCGTTTGCCCTTCACGTACGCCTGGATCCAGAAGTTTGAGAAGAGCACAAAGAAGAACATGCCATAGATCCAAATAAGATGGATAAAGATGGGCACCTGGTAGTCACACTTCTCCATGAAGTAGTATTGGGAAATGTGGACAGACACCACAATAAACTGAATCTGAAATGGGGCAGCAAAGAAAGCAATCAATTGAAATCCTTACACAAACATGCCCATCTACGACATCAGGCAACAACTCTGAAAGAGAGACATTAAATAATGAACCAAAAAGGTCCCTTGTTTTTTTTTCTTTAACAAAAACAAACACACAACTCATACGCACACACTCACGCACAGACACTAACCAGTTGGATAGCAGTCATATATTTCTTCCACCACAGGTACTTCTGGAAACGTGGACCAGCAGCAGCAAGGCCATAGTAGGTGTACATGATAACATGGACCATAGCATTCACCATGGCATGGAAGGAGCCCATTCCGCCCTCTACAATTCATATACAGAGAGGGGTCAAAACAGTGGCAAACTTGAGTAATTACTTTTAACACAACAGGATTAAGGCTTCCTTTAGCTTACTTTGAATACTTTAAAAATCTTTGACCACACAAAGGAAAACGCAAATGCTGGCATCCTACTCTATCGTGCTTGAACAGCAGCTTAATAACATGTTCTCCTGGGCTCTAGTGTGGAAGGACATTTCTAATGAAAGTGGTTCTGATGTAACAGCGCAGCAAAAGGGACATGATGGCTGCCCCAGCATCCACTGGAAATGCAGCATCACCGGACCCAATATGCTTGGAAGAGAACATTAACTGGCCATTTCATCACAGAGCAGGGATAGGCATGACAGACTCTATGCCATACACATTACATTCCAAGAATACTGCAAAACGTGGCATACTCCGATGTCAAAATTGCAGTGCAAAAGGCTCAGCCATAGCTTCCTTTAGCCATACAGGTCACTCAGGAAAAACCACTATACCATTCATGCAGATATTCTTGTTTGACATCTGGGAAAAATTCTTGCCATGGTTCTTTATGTTCTCGATGAACTCTCAACACTTTTCTGTCTTATGGCAATAACTATTGGGGGGGGGGGGGGGCAGACCTCATTGTGGGGTCTTTTCTCATAAATGTAGAAAAACAAACAAACAAACAAACAAAAACACCCAACACCCTACTCACCAGGAGTAAGAGTGATGCCCCACCACCAACTCCAGGGCATGAAGGAATGGTGAAAGATGTGTAGGAACGTCACCTGGCTGTGCTTCTTCCTCAGCACAAAAAATGCCTGCAGGAAATATGTGGCAAATGAGCGTCATACCACTGAAACCAATGTCTGCACTTAGAGTCAACCTGACACCATTCTTATTTTTAAGAATATGTGAAACAAACCATCAATAAGACTGTAGGTGTAAAAAATTAATGACACAAAACCAGAGATCCTTACAGTGTCCAGAAGTTCAACATATTTTGAAAAGTAGAACAACCAGCTTGCTCGAATCATCTGCAGAAATAAAAAGTGGGGGATTAAAGGTGAATTCTTTATTACACAGTCACCATGAAATAATAAAAAGGTGTCTGTGTGGAGATAGAGAAAAAAATATGTCTCTTTCTCTCCCATATATATATATATATATATATATATATATATATATATATATATATATATATATATATATATATATATATATATATATATATATATATATATATATATGCATGCATGCATGCATGCATGCACGCACCAGTGTCAGCCAAGCTCACAATCATACCACTGAAAAGAAATCATAGATCATCAGTCTGAAACACATACAAGGCATTAGATGTGCCAACAATGGTGGTTTGTTAGAAAGCAAGAACATAGCAATGTTTAGCAATAGTAAACAACCTAGCAGACCACAGCAGTGGATGACCTAACAATACATTCAGTCGTAAGCAGAAACTGTTAAACATGACACTATTCAGCATGTAGATATAGATGAATCATCATAGGACTATAAAGAAAAAATCAAATACACCAGCATGGGTCACACCTCACCATGCAGCAGGACAATGGCCCTAAAATGGCCAGTTATGCTTTAAAGGCCAGAGAGAAAGAAATGTTCTCAGTTGTCTGAGACAATTGCCTGCCTTGAACCCCACTAAGCACACATTTAATATATTGAAGGTACAGCGTCTCTGGAAGATACAGGGACACATCTAAAAAGGGCTGGAATGCCTGTATGGTTCCTTTAACTTATTGCTTCATTTCACCTTGAATTTGCTGGAGTAGAGTCAAAATTACTTTCATAATTCATTCTGAACCCACCATCCTCTTTATTATAAGACATAATCAAAGTAGGACTATAGACCTACAGATTATTTATTAATTAAAGGAAATAATCTGTAGGCCTATAGCTCACCTAACGCTACGTTTAGTATCCTCCATCTCAACTCATCAATATTTTCTGACCACAGAACCCCTTTTTGATGGACATTCTTAGGATGCAAGCCACAAAAAAACAACAACAAAAACAACAACAACAACAACAACAAAAAAAACCCACACCCCACAAACACAGACAATAATACATGTAGAATCTCCACCTGCTGCGAGTTAAATACTGCAAGAACTGTGTTCAGGTACTGTGAACTGTGTCCACCTGTAGTCCTGTAGTCAGAAACTAACAAGCAAAGTCTCAGATAGCTGTGCGTGGTCACAAATAGTCCACAATCTAACACAATATACCAGTAAAATGCACATATATAATAGATGGACCTAACAGTGTCAGTGAGTGTAGGTACAAGGTATGCATTTTTAACAAAGCGGTTGGCAAGTGTATATAAGATCCATTATTAATAATGAAAGTCGATAATCCAAAAGGTCCCATGCTACTTACTCGGAGGGCCCGGGGATTGGTGGAGGGGTCAATGAGGTCACATCGCCAGGTATATGTGGTTCCCCAACCAGACATCAAGAACTGAATCGCAAAGAGTTTGAGGGGGAAAAAACAAACAAATGCATGCAACATCTCAGTTCAAAATTTCAGGTCATGCTTTGCGCCGCAAGACTGTGTTCTCTTTTTCAGGTCAGCACAGAACTGCATGGCCATGATCCATCAGATGCAGATAACAGTATACTTGATTTCCAGGCAAAAAGATCACCTCAGCATGGCAAAGTATGTAATTTGCTCTCCCATCTTTGGTGGTTGTTTCAAAGAAAAGCCAGACTTTGTTCCAGCAACACAAATTGTATGATGTTAAAAATTATCTAATTACATCCCTCGTAAATGGTGGGAACAACAAATATATAAACACTGTTCTAGATGATGACCAGAACTTGAATCTGATCTGATAATTAAAATCAACCTCTAAAAATTTGAATCTTTAACATTTAAGAGTTTCTCTCAAACTAAACAAACCCTGATCTCCACCTCATTTTTCTTAGTTTCACTTTTAGGTCTTGTGGTAATCATTAAAAAAAAATAAATAAAAAAATCAGCCAACCCAAAAGCTTTGTTCACTTAGAAAAAGCTTTTCAGCAAGTATCTTCAACAAATTAATCAGTTTTCACCATTAAATTATAATGCTGTGTTGTGGACATACCTAGAGTCTCAAGTAGAAAAAGTCTAGAATATAAACCTGAATCTAGACTTCGTCCGTGTCTTATGGACTGCGGACTTGTTCTGGATCTCAAGGCTTAAAGTACTGACAACACTTCTAAGCTTTCTCATTGCGTTGATGCCAGAAGATGCGGGCAGTCCGCACTCAAGTCCAATTTTAAAATGATGATTGCCAAAAATTGCCTAATAATATTCTTATTAATAAATAATATAAGAATATATAATAATGAATTAAAGAAGGTGAAATTATGTACTGGGATCTGAATTAATAATTTGAAGCTGCATAAAACATCGTTTTAACCTTGCATTGAGAATGAATCAGCATTTGCATTCCAGTGAAGGACAATAAGGTTCTTAATTTACTGTTTAAATGCACTCTGTATGTGAAATATTTTAAAGGAATGTTAAGGGCAACAATGGTAATATTGTTAAGGATGACATGCATGCACACTGTTGCCAGACATTGCTATTTCGCATTACTCTGTATTGTAGAGTTTTAAAAGTAAAGCCATCACAATCACAGTAAAAAACAATTGACCACACCAACCTCATAAACAATGTAGGCATTGGAGGCCACCATGCAGAAGTTATAAATGACCATAGCTGTTTTGAGTTTGTAGGGTTTACGATTGGCCATGTAGCGTGGCCCAGCATACAGTACAAGGAACACATATCCCAACAAGATCAGGGTCATCTGGACAGGGCTTTGCATCAGCGGGTAGTCCCGTACTCTGTCATCTGAAGCAAAATAAGTCAATTACTGACGCATATGAAACTGTACAGAGAAAGGTTTTGCCATTCATTGTCATAAAATATTGATCCATTGGTATGCATGAATGATGAAGGAACAAATGAATGAATGAAGTTACGCTTATATAGTGTCTTTCCCAAAATATGGTACAAAATATTAATCACAGTTAGGGTGAACAACTCTCTTGAAAATGTTTACACATATGAAAAATTAGAGAATTCTATTAAACAAGTCCAAGGTATCGTATAACTTATGTTTACAGTGGTCACTGGGGCATAACCATAGTGGACCTACCCGTTCTTTTGATGAGATATTCATGAAACCTTACAATGTTGGGAATCACCTCTCCAATCATCCTTTCTCCTTTTAGATGAGACTGTAAATTAAGATGGAAGAGGACAAAGAATCTTCTCAGAACCAGAGCAGCTTTGAAAGTACTGAACTTCCATTCTCAACAAGTATTCGAATGCCACAACCTGTCCGAGTATTGTTGACAGAGTGCTTTCCTTTAGGGCTAGAATTTACATATAAGGGCAACTTTCAGTGTGACAAAGTGTCATGTCTCACAGCACGAGCCATCTCAAACTGGCTCCCTGACAGAGAGATCAGTACACTTCAGTGGCCTCTCTCATCTGAACTGAATGTAATCCAGCACCTTTGGGATGTGTTGGCACAGGAGATTCGCAGCATGAATTGTCCATTGCCCAGCCTGCAGCCTCCAACCAACGTGGACCAAGATCTCAAAGAACACCTTGTTCCTGACACTTGTGAAAAACCACATAGAATTGATGCTGTTCTCAAAACAAATTGGTTGTTCTAGGTGTTAGTATGGCTTTATAGGGTCAGGGATATAAAACCATAAAGCTGCTGTAGCACTAATCTGTTCTGGTACACACAGGCTGATGGCACACACAGGTACACACAGGCTGATGGCAATTTATAGTCATCATGCATACAGCAGTGTGTCTGAGTCAACACTGACAGCCCCCCCAAACACAAAAAGACAAAACAAAAAACACCTGGCAAGGTGTGTCAGATCACACTGGATCTGGGTTGTCCTCCACTGATTCCAGACAGAAAAAGAGCAGAGCCAAGCAATAGACCAAAACTGTCCATCCATACATGCAAACTGAATTTAAGACCATCCTACTACAAGCACGTGTAGGGACACAGCTAATCTAACAAAACATGTCAAACCAGATGGCAGTGACTACCGCGCATTTCTATTTCTGACATAACCACATATAAATGGCAGTTGTTCAGAGATGGGTTAAAGTGGGATGACATGAATGCAAGACATGCTTCACTAATGCCATTTTATTTTTTTACCCATCTTTAAAAAATACTTTATAAACTGCAGCTGGGGGGATGGAGGGCAGAACATTTCACACAAGAGAATAATGCTTTGAGAAATCTGAAAGGTCTGAAAATCAAGTCCAAATCTAGTTGCCAAATGGCAACTAATTTGCTGGGAGACAAAATGTTTCCTCATGCTTAGTTAAAAAGCTTAGCAACAGTAAATTAATCCATCTACACCTAATGGCACCAAGCAATACCATGGTATAAAACCTAATTGTCCAAAAATGTTTAAAAATGCAACTGAAAAATGCAAAAAAGTGTCTTGGAAAAAATAGCAAAACAACCCCCAACCTTAACATAAGTTCCTTTTTCTGGAGACGCAAGTCTGTTGACAATCAGCCTATATGACTAAGAGTGCAAAGCCAGTCAGACTGGTGAGGTGAACAGGAGATAGTCTCATAGGAAAGATACTGCTGACGATAAATCACCAAGATACTACCTCAGTTAAACTGGGAGACTTATTGGAAACTTGAATTGAAAACTGAGAGAAGAAAAATATTAGCATCTTAGCCTCTGCATTAATCAACAGAAAACAGCTAACACTACACAAACATAACACACCACATGAATGGGAAGATTAAGAGAGACAAAAAGAGAATCATTTGCTTGTTGCCTTCCTCACCTGTTGCTTTTTGTCTCAAGCGCAGCCTTGCAGTTTTCAATGTTTCACCTGCTTCAAAATCATTCAAAATACACACCAAAAGAAAGAAGTGAAAGGCCCATCCCAGGGTGAAGATAGGGGAACAGTGGCTGTCTCTTTCTATATCCCTTTAGAGCAGCCACTTCTTCATTAAAAGCAGTTTCTTCTGACATGAAGAGAAAGAGAACAAAGTGAGGAGTGCTGGCTAGGCAGTGACAGGGCAGAAGTGAATGAATCTCTACTCTCAATTTAACTATGAGCATGAGCCACACTGTGTAATAGAGACTACACCCACCCAGTTTCTGGACCACACCCTGCTTTAGCTGGCTGGTCCTGCCCACAACACCCCATATCAGGGCTTCCCATTGGCTGCAGAAAAAGAACTTGGTTCACCATAGGCTTCCGCAGCAGTTGGTTTTTATCATTCTGAAGAAGTAGGCGAGAAATCATTGGTGAGTGGTCGAAAATGAAAAGCTTTATTGTTCAGTAGCGGTCAGTCAGGGCAAGGATGGGTGCAGGGCACTTCTAGTGAGAGAAACACTAACATTCACAGCTTTACAACAAATGGTAAACAATGACAATATCACAAAGAGCCCACAGTAATGACTCTGGCAAATAATTAGATGAGAAAAGCTTAATATTTTGATGAATATTTTGACAAAACAACACAAAATATCAGAATTCATCAGTGATCAATTTCTGAAAGTAGATTGGAATTGTCAATACTCTTTAATGAATGTTTGAAACAATATGAGAAATTTCAATTTTTGTTGTGGTATCAAGCTGTCTTAACAAATAAGGGGTTAAACATTTCATAAAACAGGATGCCAGTTTATAACTGCTATTTTCAACATTGCAAACTGTTAAGATGAAGGGAGATATAGTGTAAAGTCTCAGTGAAACAGCTTGCACATATAACATGAATGAGCAAATGTTCAAGTTCATATCCTGAATGGCATCACCATTACAAGGTGGGAGAGGGAGGAACCCTGAGTTTTTGGCCTACATTCACCAGGCATCTTGAAGTGGAAGTCCTATCCTGAATCAGTTCTGCAGTTTAACTCCTAGAAACAAAAATCACTTTAAACATGCTTAAATCTGACTCCAGATCAGCTTTCCAAAGTCTCCACCTACTAACAATACTCTCCCAGAGTCTGTTTCACTACATTCCAGCAGCACTGGCCAAACATGTTCCTCAGGTGCTAGAGACAAGGCGTAACACTGAAAGACCTTTAAGAGTCATAGAAGATTAGTGAGGAGGGGTTTTAGAATTCACAAGGTATTACAAGCAATTGGTCGCTTTGGTAGGGTGAAGGAGGGTGAACTTGTGCTATTTTATACACCATAGAAGATATGTAATGTACACAGACTTTCTTAGGGCTTTCTCTATGATCATAAAGTTTTTTTTTTCCTGAACATATTTAAGTATAAGCCTGGCCTAAAATATAATGATTTACCAGTTGTCTTTGTGAACCTTATGAAATGATCTAGATTTTTGTGCATATAGAACCTAAAATGAAATCCAATTAGATAGCAATAAAATTAGGGTGATTCTGGCTTATACTTGGCTCTTCTAGTGCTTTTAAGGTTTAGTGTTAGTATCAGTGAGTGGCAAAGTGTGCCTAACTTACGATGAATTCAGACAGGACAAACTGTGATACCAGGAAATTTTGAATTAAATTATTTTGCACAGCAGAAAATGAAACTGGGGTTGTTTGTATTCCACCAATTCAAAATAAATATGTTGCTCTAAAATCTATTATGAACTGTTAAGCTACATCCGAAATCACACACTTCTGTACTAAACAGTACAAAGTTGTACTTCTAGGGTGCTCGGTGTGTCTGAAACTCGAAAAGATACTGGATTATATACTATTCTAGGAGAAAACACTATTCAATCCCATGATACCAATATCCCAGAATGTTTCCGAAGCCAAGCCATACAATAAAAATGGTGGATGCTCATGTTTTTCAGAATCAGAATCAGGAATAGCCACATATGTTCGAACATACAAGGAATTTGTTATTGGTTACAGTAGCTCACACTGCACAGTTATACACAATACAGCTTATACACAGTACTACAAAAGGTATTTCTACCACACACACACACACACACACACACACACACACACACACTTGTAAACCTTACATGTGCATCCAGCTTCAGTTGTTAAGAGTGCTGAATGTAGCAGCTGAAAGATGCAGTTGTAGAATGATAAAGTAAATAAAATAACAATAAATAAATAAGACAGATAAAGGTGAAGTACTATGTCAAGATCAAGAGGAATGTTTAGCTGTGTAATTAAACATATTATTCATTGTGATATTCAACTGTTCATGAGTTTGATGGCATATGAACAAAAGCTTTTCTGTAGTTGGGTTGTCGTAATACTCATTTGGATAAAACACTGGCCTGAAGGAAGGTGCTGGAACAGGTGATGGCCGGGTTGTGATGGGTCTGCTGTGATTTCCTCCACACACCTCCTCATTCTGGAAGTGTGCAGATCCAGCAGTGTGGGCATCTTAACACCAGTGGTCTTCTCTGCAAATCTGATAATGTGCTGCAATCTGTGAATGTCATGATTGGTGGTTGAGCTGCCGCACCCTGTAATGAACGTGGTGATTCTATGATGGCAGTGTAGAACTGAACCATCAGCTCCTGGGGCAGGTTGAATGTCCTCAGCTGATGCAGGAAGTACATACTATGATGGGTTGTCTTGATGATGTAGCTGATGTTTCTGTCCAACTTCAGGTCTTTGGTGATTGGAGTATCCAGGAATTTCCAGGATGTTAGGTCTTGGCAGAGCTGGGGGACTTCTCCTGAAGTCCACTGTCATCTCCACTGTTTTCATTGTGTTCAGTTCCAGGTTTTTGTGGCTACTCCAGAGGACAACATGGTCAACCATCTGTAGATTCATGACCATGACCAATGACTGTGGTGTTGTCTGCAAATTTCAGGATACTGACTGAGGGGTCCATGGAGGTGCAGTCATTTGTGTAGTGAGAAGAGCAGTGCACAAGAGGGGAGAGTGTAAGTTTAAAAGTTAATAGCATAACTGATTCCTGTGCCGATTATTCATTTATACTGTAAAATGTTTATTTTAGTGTTATATATGCCAAAACCTAAGAGGAAAATGTCCTAAAATATTGACTTAAGTTATTTCATTAGCATGAGCTAATTGAATAGCTGACCTAGTTAGATAACTAGCTAACTGTTCAAGGTTGTCAGCATTGTCAGCATTTGATTGATTTATTTATTTTTATTTTTATTTTTATTTATTTATTTTTTTGCGTGTGTGTGTTTCAAAAAACCTTTTACTACGTGAACTAAAAGCGGGTACTTTTTATCCCAGGGGAATCAACTTAACGTTTACATCATTAAACTCAAAGGTCACTGGGTGCCATGTGCCTAAGATAAGTTTACGTTACAGCGTTCATCTCGTATGATCATGCTTACTTTTATATATAACTAATGTAACCCTAACTTTTAAGTGAAAGGTAAATTACATTTAAATAATTGAAGAAAATTAAGTCAAATTGACTCTGCTTGTGTGCACAAGATGAAAGTGATGACGCAGGCGACAAAAGACGACTTCATCATTTTCTCCGATGAATCTTAACGAGATCACCCATACATATATTTTACAGAAAATAATATTTAACAGTAATAATTACTTTATATTTTGAATGTATTTGTTCCTGTATGTGTTATGTAAGTCCTGTTAAGAGTTTCGACGTTATCTTAAGAAAGTCAATCCTGGCTAATTTAACATATTCTAGTTTGCTAACCGTTTAGCTGCGTGAACCATATTGTGACCTACATTGTCAACGATTTTTAACCCCCCCCCCCCCCAAAGTTATACAACTAGCTAGCTCTAGCTAAGTTAGCTAAGACTAACGCTATCTTAGTTAGACCCTTTTGTGAATATAACAGCTTAAGCTACCTATTCGAAGCCACAAGTTTGGTAATGTAACCTAATTGCTGTGTAAAAATTCATGGAATATTGTTAGTATAACCATGGTAGTGAATGAAAATTACCACTTGAAGATAACAGATTAGCAAACCTACCTAGCTGCTGATGCTATAGCTAGAGGCGGAAATTAACATCTATCTTATCGATGGTAGCATAGCACCAGCAAACGGAAGGTAATATGAAACATGAACGGACATCTCGTTGGTTATGTTGATGTAGATGATCGACAATATACGATAGCCCGCTAGTGCGTTCCTGTTTATTGTTGGTGAGTCTTAATGGTATGAGATGTATTCTAGCTATCTATCTATGTATATATCTATAAACATATTCAGATGGTACCAGTTTCTATTTATATTTATTAGCCTAGGTGGATTAGTGACATTAGTCGACGTTTTTATAGCAGGACGGTATTTTTAAATCAATGTTGAGACGCCAATAATCTATAATCCACTCCTCTATTTACTCTATCTAGTTTTATTCCCCACGTTTGTAATTCGGAGGTCAGAAATTCAGTTTTAAACACATTTTAAATATTTACTGTCAGTAGTCCTCAGTAGGGTTGCAGCAACAAATTATTAGTAATCGAGTATTCAGTCAGTCTAATCAATTAATTGGATACCTTTCTTTATTAAAGAGCAATAGTAAATATACAAACGAGAGTATTGTCTTAAAATGAACAACAAATTGACTTCTATTTCAGAAAAATCAACATTTTATTGCTTAAATTGCATACATTATCTGTCAACTAAATTTTGATTTGGTGTATTTAAGTGCCATATTAAATAAATTAAACTATTTTTATATAAAACAATTTCTAAAATTCAAAAAAACGAATAAGTTAATAAAAAAGAAAAATGTAAATTTATTTAAAAAAAAAATGTATCCATTATGTTTTTCATGTGACATTTCTGTTTTTCACGTGTTCAAGATATGTGCGGAACATCTGTTAGAGAAAGGAAGAGTTGTTAAATGTTATTTTGACAAAGTTGTTGTAGTGATGCTAATTGTTTATATGAATGACAAAATAATTTCACATACATGAAAATAGAAACTAGTCAAAACTAAGTAATTTCCATTTTGCTGCTTTCCCTAATCTTCACAGTGCACTCAGTGGGCTTCAACATTTGTTTGAAACCAGAAAGTTTTTGCATACAGTAGCTGGATTTCTCAGAACACAGCAGTTTATTACTTCCCTAGTGATCAAAAGGTGATTTCGCAAACAGTAAATTTGTTCATTCATTTCATAATGCATTCAAAATACAGTAGTATGTAACATAACTTACTCCAGTCCAGCATAGATCCAAAAATGTAACGTCTCTGCCAGTAAACATGTTGAGTAACAGTAAACACACAATTCAACAATCTCACGTAGCTAGCAAATTAGCTCCTTTGCCAGCTAACCTTCCATAAAATAGTAGTGGCATGACTGCCAAGTGATGCAAGAGCGCCCTGCTTTGTGAACCTGTCCTGTCACTGCAGTACCTTGCAGATCTTGTGCGCAGTTTGAATAGATTGATGTATTTATGGAAATGATTTGGGTGATTATTGACATCCAGTGATTGTAAGTCATGTAAGCCTCACAGCTCCTGTTTAAAACTGAAATGGGAAAATGTCTGCTAATCCACTACACTTGAGTAAGTGGAAAACTGTAAATTAGAATTAATTACTGAATTGTTCCTCCAAGTGCATGTGTTCTTATAGTGTAACATCCATTTCTTTTATTCTAACGCTGGTGTTTTTTATTTCAAGGTTGTACTTCAAGCAGTTAGGAACTCTGTGGTGTTAAACGGCTTTTGCTGTTCTTGTACTGCTGGAAAGGCTTTGTGTAACCATTTGCTTGCATTGCTTTTTCAAATTGCACACTACACCACAATGGGAGTGAAGACAGTGCCACCACTACTGTCATGCACTAGTGTTCTTCAGATATGGCACAGACTGAGGAACCAGGTAAGTTGTCTGAACCAAGTTATGTATGATGCAGTTTAAAGTTTGCAGATTCAAATTGTTGGTATAAAGTAATGTCCCACAGTCAGGCTGTTGCTCTGTACAGTATATCTGTACCCCTTTGCACCCATCCCATAATATTTGCATGGTACTGTTTTGTGTGATTTGCCAAACATGCTATGAATTCGGTTCAGAGTGGGACCAATATATTTTGCAGATCAGTGTCTGGTTGCCAACAGTAATTGTGTGCCTACAAAGTCACTGTTAAGTTGACCTGATAAAATGGCCAGTGAACTTGGCTACATGGCAGGTGTATCTAATAAACTGGCAACTCTGTGTTTTTGTTCCAAGAGATTCGTTCAGAACCCATTCATGAACATGGGGAAGTGGCAGCTCAGTGGTTAAGGTACTCCCCTTGGAATCAGAAGGTTGCTGTTTCAAGCCCCACTGCTGCTAAGTTGCCTCTGTTGGGCCCCTGAGCAAGGCCCTTTAACCTCAATTGCTCAAATTGTGCTCAGTCATAATTGTAAGTCGCTTTGGATAAAAGCAGCTAAATGCCATAAATGTAAAATGTAATGAACATGTGATATGGAAGCCAAAGGCACCAGGATAAAGTTGTGTTAAGTCTACACTCTATCAAGCATACCCAGGTGAGTATTTTTGTGAGAAATAGTAATAGTTTGCTTTTGGACAAAATAGTTGTGCATCACCTAAAATTTTAGCTTTTTTTTTTTTTGGGGGGGGGGGGGGGGGGCTTTTGCAGACGTTCTTCTAAAATCTAGCTCTACTAGTGCATTTTGTGTATGTGGCAAAATAGTGTTATACATATTGTGTAATATCTTTCCATATTTTAGATATTTTTATATATAAGAAACATTTCCCCTAAGGAAAGTCAAAACACTCCAATTGGTCATTGCTCTGATGCATTTAATTTCCAGAGTAGGCATACCAAAAGAAATTGTCACAGACCAAGGCCCTCAGACCCATGGCCTCAATGAAAGATTCAACAACATTGAAGGGCATGTCGAAGAAGTTCATCACAGACACAGGCACGGACTGGGATACATGGCTCCCATATTTCCTCTTCGCTTAGAGAGAAGTGCCACAAGCATCCACTATTCCACAGTGGAAAAGGAGGTGCTAGCGGTAAAGTGGCCATGGGACTCATTAAAGTATTACTTGATGTGGGATAATTTCACACTGGAGACAGACCACAGAGCATTACAATTGATACAAAAAATGAAATACACTAATGCGAGGATTACCCATTGGTACTTGTCCTTGCAGCCATTAAAGTTCACAATGAGGTATTGAAAATGTGCAGAATGTGACAGCAGACTCCAAGGAGTGAGCTACAGAAGGGGGGTGTGGGGTGGGGGGCATGTGAGATGAAGTCAGAGACCTGCCCCATCACCATATCACCTACCGGACAATAGAGATACCTGAAATAGACTTAACTGAGATCCTAGTTTCCAAAGGTAATGGAAGCTAGAGCAGCTCCAACCCTTGTAAAATTCAGAAGGGCCCATGACCATATAAGAGTAGGGGTAGCTGCTGAAGAACATCTATAGAGAGAAAAGGCCTGAGTAAATGTTCAGATTTACCAGTAAGCATATTGATGTAATGGCCATTGAACTGTGCACAGGACTGACATTGACACGTTGTATTATTGACTCTGATTTTATTGTTCTTCTGTAGAGCCGCCTGCCTGAGATATTGGTTTAGCCTGTGGCGGGGGTCTCCTGTATTTAAGGGGGTGTAGAACTGAAGGGAGAGGTTGGTGAGATGGGAGTCTTATTGCTGACTGAGAAGCATCTAATTCTGTTTCAGCTTGGTACTGAACCCTACTGCAGTTTTAATTAATAGGACTGTTGATTAATGTTTGAGGAGCATTAGAGTCCTACTGCACTATTGTTTACTTTTAAATCCTTTTATTTTCCTTTTTCTTTATTTACACAAGTTTACCGTGCTCAGTTTATTAGTAAATATTATCAGGAGATGTCCTGTACTCTTGCTGTGATGAACCCTGTACTCTGTCCTTAACACAAAACCATGTGTAAATCCTGGGATTCCTGGATACCATCCTCTGACAGGAAGTCTTGCAAATGCCCACTTCTATTTAGCAGTCTCATCACACAGCACTCTTGTCACAGCATTCTCGTCAGCTGGAGCCCATCTAAGAGACCTTAGACTACAACCAGGAACTTGCAAGATCTTGTGCACATTTAATGCGCTCAAAATTCAGACCTGTCCCTCATGGTTCAGTTCTCTCATATCAGTGTCATGTGCATGGTGAAGCGCACCAGCTGTGTTGCCCGGTTCCGGTGCAGGTGCTGGTGCTGCTGCCTTTTTGCCTCCATGAGGCTTAGGCGTAGGCGCATGCGCTCTGGGGCTCTTCGCCTTAGGCGGAGGAGTGCCCTCCTCTGACGTCGATGGCTCCCTGCTAGCCACCCGTGGCAGCTTACTTGCTCCAGGGTGGTGTGGCCTGGGTGGGGCCTTAGGCAGAGCCTTGGGTGCTGGAGGTTCAGTGTTCTCAGAGCTTTTGGTGTCACTGTGGGAGGGAAGATTCCTATGAGGGTCCTCTTCCAACTCCATTGGAGTGTCCTACTAACGACTGGACCCCATGTCCAACCGCAGACTGATGTCGCTACACTCCCCTGTCTCTCCATAATCAGCGTAGCCCCGATAATCATCCAGGCAGGGGTCGTAGGACCCAACAGAGCCCATCTCAGAGTGCCAGTTCTCGTGGTCCGGCTGGTCTCTGTAGGACTCTGCAAAGTCCGATCCCGGACCATGCACAGGGGCCCCCCAAAATAATTAAGTGGGTTCTTTCCTGCTTGTGGCTCCTTGCAGCGAGGCCAGGATGAGGGAAGGTCTCTCCGTTGGATAGTAGCAGAGTCCAACTCTGAAGACTGAAAATTCTTATACCAGTCCTGGTTGCCAGACGTGGTTCCGTATGACTCCCCTGATTCTGCACCTAGACCTGCATCTGGAGTCCGGGGGGTGCCCAAGAACACGGGAGGCTTCACTGCACGGGATCTGGGAGGGCGTTGACTTCTCTTCTTTCCCTTCTTTTTTCCTTTCCCAGGCATCTGTCATAGGTTGGTGTTTCTGTAACGTTGGGGGGTTAAACAGGATGCGGGGACGAGGCTCGTTGAACAAAAACATATAGTTTACATATAACATTCACGACTCAACACACATACACACTACTTGGGTCAAACACCAACAACCTCAATGATAAGACACGAGACTTATATACACGCATGACAATTACACACAACAAGGATGAGGTGAACGACACGAGAGGGTATGGCAATACAGACACACACACACACACACTCACACACACACACACACACACACACACACACACACACACGCGCGCGGAGACGTTTGACCGGGAAGGGGCCATACCGTGACAGCTCAACTAAGATTTTGAGATGAGCTATGGCTTGTGTTTTTTCTCTATCCTCTATGTTGATTTCTTGAATGGGGAGGATGACGAGGGTTGCAACAATATCATACAGCATCTGGACAATGACGAATCCTTTGCCTGCCATGCGTGCATCTCATAGTTCTAGTAATCTGAGAATCCAGACTGCCTTGTTATTTGTTTGTCAGATACTGCTCCAGTGAAGAGCTTTGAAACATAGTTGATTACACCAATCAGTGCTTTAAAAATAGCATTATTCTTGTACATTGAAAATGTTTCAGACTGATGGAGTTTCGCATCTGATTTCAGTACAGCCTAGGATCACTGACATTTGAAATGTAGTTTAAATTTCTCTGCCGTTGTTGCTTGGGTTTGTTCCTTTGACATCCAGTTAGGCACAGACCCTAAGACAAGGTATGAATAATCGGCTCATGTGATGTGGACTCTGCTTACAGTTGATCCAAAAGATCTTGTCTTTTAAGCCAACTGCAACATGGCAGCAATACATCAACAATTCATCCACAAGTGCCAGTGTTTGCCTTGGACTTGGGTGCTGGATTTCCATTACATCCTTAGTCTTTTATGCTTTACTCCACTAACCTGGATGCTGATGGAGCAACTGACTCCCAAAAGATCAAAAAACACCTCTGTTGGAAAATGGGTGTAGGCTCTTAACTCTTCATCAGTTGAAAAAACTCTTGATTTGCAGATCATTGAGCTGAGATTCTAATTCTCTCTAATTATATTGGCCTCCAGTTCTTTGATTCTTTCAGCAGCAGCATCCAGTGCACCTCAAGCACGCATAAAAACATTAAGGGATAAACTCAAGGTGTTCCCTTTACAATTAAGACATTTCATCAAACTGGGTGGTGTTTTTTTTTAGTCTTATGTAGGAACCCAGAGCATTATGTTTTATAACAGTATTGTGTACCATGTCATGATGTACTACTGCTCTTTCCTTTTTAGGGCCAGTTTTCCTGGTATTCAGCCCAGACCTGGATTGCTTTTTTAAAAAAATGGTAAGTCTTCATTCAAAGTGAGGTATTGTCCAGGGCTAGTATATTGTTTTCCCTGCCTGGGAAGCCAGCCCTCAGTGCCCCCCCCTTAACATACCACAATTATTCAGGAAGTGCCTGTAACCTTCTTGAATCATGTTGGTATGCTGAAATGGGTGTACATAAGTGCTGTGTGTGCTGTGGGTTTCTAGGTAAGAAAGAATCCCAGCTCCACATGCTTGTCACACTAACACACAAAACCTGTAACGTCATAGAGTGCTTTAATCAGGGTTGTTGCAGCAGGGAAAACAGCATACAGAGCGGAGGAACTACAGGACCAAAGCTAGGTGAGAGTGTTTTCCCTAGTGCAACATTACCAGTTCAAATGATTAGCTCTTTATCTTAAATTTATTGGGTAATGGGGTGCAATGATAACTGAAATGTAAACAATCGAAAAAAGTGTGGTACAGAACAAGTTTTCAGTCTTTTCCTGCCACTTTTCCATAATGTAAACATTGCCACCGTCGAAGTGCATGCTCCTTACAAAAATGCTCCAGTGGTGTACATTAAAGCAAGGACCTTCATCCCTTGATATTAACCTGAGCCATGTGGTCCTCAATTTTGTCTTTCTGGAAATCGTGAAACTCAGGTATGGATGTTTCTGTTTTAGATGCCAGTTATTCCTGAAAACAGGAGTAGGAAGTTGCACCATTGCCTAAAAGCTGCCACAAAGATGGGTCACACACATAACAAGATGAACATAGGAAAGTTTAATTAACAAATGGAAAAAGGGAACGATACACAAGGAGCTTAGCTATCAGATTAATCAGAGAACCAAACAGGTAACCAAAAATAGAACAAAGAACTAAGGAGACTATAACTAAGAATGATAACAAAAAGAGAGTTTACTTAGATACAGAAGAAGCACCAATGACCATAGCATAAACATAAGAACCAAAGAAGTACAAACCAGGCTAAGATGAGTAAACGAACACAGAAAACAAACATGAGAAGCATAACCGAAATGTCCCAGAGATAAAGAAAAAGAACAAGAGAACAAGAGAGAAAACATGAGAGGATCAGAGAAAATTAAAGATAACGAGAGAGAACATAAGAGAATGACCAGCAAAGAGGGGAAAGGAATACGGAGTTTAAATAAGAAGACTAATGAGACTAACAAGTTTGGAAACTAAGGGACAAAGTCAGCAACCAAGGAAACTGAATAAACACAGGGAAACATGGAAGTATAGGGAGAAAACCAATGCACAGGGATGGGAGCATCACAGTATCTCATCTCCACCTCTCACCCCCACCCCCTTAATGTTTGACACACATAAACACACACAAAAACAGGAGCAGAAACAGAAGAACCAACAGACAAATTAAGAGTCAACACCAGAGACAGAAAAAGGGACTAGGGTCAGGAACAGGTGCCAAGATAAGGTGAAGGGCACACACAGGTTGAGAAAAAGGCCCAGAAAAGGAGAAGGAATCAGGAGCATTAACAGAGGGACCAAATGAAAGGTCTACATAGCTAGAAACAGGAACAGGGCAAGGAATAGAGTTGGAGCAAACAGTACAGAACAGGACTTGAGATAGGAACAGAGCAGGGATTGAAACGAGCAGTCACAGAGACGAGAGGTAGACACACTGGGACTAGACAGGAATTGTAGCAGGACGGTACAGATACAGAGGCAAAATTGGGGATAAATAGCTGGAATATAAACAGACACTTGAGCAGTAACACTTGACATTGGAACAAGGATTGGTATCTTTACAGAGACTAGAATGGATACAAAAATAGGGATCAAAACAAAACCATGAATAGCATCAGGCAACATATGAGCAGTCTTGGAGGCTGGCAAAACAGTCAATGGGGCAGGTCTGGAGTCATTGGCAACACTGGAGAATTGCGTGATGTGGTCTCTGGCTTGCCACGGAACACAGCCATAGAAATCACCTGGGAGTGACGGGCCATGGCCTCTGCAACTGGCTGGAAGGCTATATAGATGGCCCCTTGGGACACTGGAGAGCAGCCGGGCATGACCACTTGAGTTACAGGTTGGGAGGCCAACACCCGGCAGGTCCTGAGGTGCGGCTGCTGCTACTGGTGGTGAGTTGGGCAGGTCCAAAAGCACATTTGCTGTTGTTGGCAGCGGGTCTGGCAGGTCTGGAGGCACAGCTGCTGCTTCTGGTGGCAGGTCCAGTGGCGTCTGGAACAGGTGCGTCACTGGGCATGGCGTCCGGAACAGGCTCAACACTGGGCATGGCATCTGGAATAGACTCTTGACTGGTGTCTTCCACTCTGGGAACTCAAACAGGGCAAAGTGGTGATGGTCCTGGAGACGCTGTAGCATTTGGCCAGAGATCTGGCAGATCAGATGGTACATCAGTGTCTGTTGACCTGGTCACAGGCAGAACTGCCTGAAAAGAGCCAACAATATGCCTAGATGGGGCACAGCCCTTTCTAAGGGCTGGTGGCTTATGTTACCTATTACTAGGACTACTATTACTAGGAGAATACAAGCAAGGGGGCAGTGAATGAGTGAGTTACCAGGAGGGTCACCTGACTTACACACAGAAAATCTATCTTGTAAAAAACCCAATGTCATTTCCTCAGCTTGGTGTTCCATAAGTATTTCCACCCACTGTAAAGCTTTTCCCTCTTAGAACTGTAAAAAGAAAAAAAAAAAAAAGCAAACCTTAAGGAACTCAGGTGATTCTGGACAAAGGAGGTATTGTAAATACAACTTGCTCTGTAAAACTAACCTTTCTAAGGAAACTGACCTAAAATATTCATGCAGGGTACATATCACCGAGGGGAGAGAAAATGGCTCACAAGCTTTGATGCGCAAGAGCAAGTCTGTATACTGTATTTTGATTCTTTACTCTGATCTTCAGTATGCATGCTGGAATCAGGTGATTTGGCGGCATCTTCGAATTTTTGAAGAGATCGGTTGGCCTCTCACCTTTGAAAGAGGCGATTGATGCCTACTGTACTGGGAACTGGAACTGGCGGGGTGTCATCATGCTGGAGACACCTCCCACACTCCAGATTCGTGTTTAGCATGTTGACAGGAACACAGTCAGAGGCTTTCCTGGACGGTTCTCCAAGTCCACCATCCTCCCCACCTGATAAATGAGGTCCGACTGACATGATTTGATGGCTAACCATGAATGCAAGAATTTTCCATGCATGCATTCCTTAATGTGTCCTTTCCTGGGACTACTAGAATTGTAAGAAATGGCAAGGGTTTCTGGAACCATGGATAAAGGGGTGAGGGCCTCCTTGTCTGCCTTAGATCCAGGCATGACCTCAACAGTAAGTGAGTTCACAATAGTAGACTTATCTAGGTCCTGCCCTAGTGTACTCCTGATGCTGCCACCAAGACTCGTAGAGTGTGAGCACTTACGGGGAGTCTTGGCAGCCTAAGGGTCCTGTGCCTGTCACTCCTTGATGGACCTCTTGGACCAGCACAGAGATCTCCTTGTCCACACAGTGCCAGGGGAGACAATCTGTCTGGTATGATTGTGCTAAGAGGGAGTTCTTTCACAGCCTTGTAACCATGTACCGTATCGTCGAGTACTGTTCTGGGTAGGCTAGTAATTCTGTAACGTTTGCAAGTTTGAGGGCAAACACAAATGTGGAGTATAGTCATCTTGTATAATAAAGTAAAGATAGTCAAATTCAGAAAGCTTGAATGACGCCATGAAAAGAGGAATTGGCTATAAACGAATGTAAAAAAAATGTAATTAAAGAACAGAGAGAAACAAGGAAAAGGGAATAACAATACACAAAGAAAGTAGCTAACATGATTAATCAGCGAACTAAAGAGGTAAACAGGAGGTTTATATACAGGAAACAAAAACTGAACAAAGACTAATACAATAATACATTATACTAGTATTAGACTAATGGTATCACGAACGCTAGGACACAGGTATGTTTGGATCCAAATGCAAATTTGTTATTAGGTACACAATACAGATAAGGACTGTAAGAGTACTTCATAGGATCAGCATTAGTAAACCGGAGATCATGATACAGTAAATAGTCAGTCAAATCCATGGTCTGAACCGGTAGGTGGAGTCCAGAGGGAACTGAAGGGCTAGGAGCGAGGCATAGTCTGGGGAGGAAATAGAGGTTGGTAGCCAGAAAAATCAACAGGAGAAGAGAACGCTTGGTATGCATACTAGGATAGCAATACTTTGCAAAGAGGTCTGGGAGACGGGAGTCTTTAAAAGGGGACAAATAGAGATAAACAGGTGATGCCCATTAGTATTCAGGAGAAGATGTTCTGCTTGGTCTGGGTGTAGCAAACCTAGTGGGCTGGGCAGAATTCATAACAAATTAACTAAAATATTAGAATAATAACTAAGTCATAACAAAGGAAGAGTTTACTTGGACACAGAAGAAGCCCAAATGAACATAGCATAAATGAAAGAACCAAATAAGTACAAACCAGGGTAAGACGATCAAAAGATGAAATGAGCAAGAATAAAAAAACAACAACCCGAGAAGCATAACCGATATCATTGAAAGAGAATGATTGATAGAATATGAAAGAACCAGAGAATGGGAGAGAAAACATGAGAGGGCACAAAATATATTGTGAGAGAACATAAGAGAATGACCAGCAATAAGGGGAAGTGAATACCAGGTTTCAATAAGAAGACCAGTGAGACTAACTGAGAACAGCTGGAAACTAAGGGAAGAGATCAGTAACCAAGGAAACTGAACAAATACAGGGAAACATGGAAGTACAGGGAGGAAGCAAATAAAACAGACTGCTCAGGGATGGGACCATGACAAATGTAACCAGATTGTCCATGATGATCTATACATTCACAAACTTTCTATAAATGACTGCAATTGTCTGTATTATTAGTATGAATTAGATCAAGATCTGCTTACATTTTAGGAGCCATTCATGCATAAATCCAGATAATACTAAAGGGATTACAAATATTACAAACTTCACCCTGCTGTAAATCCAGACATTATGACTAACAGGCTTTTCATTAGTATACTGAATTAGATTGTATAGTATGTACTCAATTCTATCAGCCTGCATTTACATGTAACAAAACATTAAGTATCTGTAGAAATCATCACAGATCCTATCTCATATCTTTCTTTCTCATGATTGCATCATAAAGGAGCAGAATAATTCTAAAAGTGGAAATATTGATGTCCATGGATGTGTTTAGCCTTTCCCAAAAGTGTTAGCATGTATCAACTACTAATGCATGTTTTAAATATTTGCACATACAAGAGAACCTTAATGACTACAAGGAAAGACAGTTGGTGAATACCTATGACTATTGAACAGTAATCAGCAGAAAGCCCTGGAATAGCCAGCAGACAGATGCAAAGGCAGCCCAGAACCCCTACTGAAATCAATACATAAGATATGGAACATGTTTTCAAACTGAAATTAATATTAGTGTGCTCATAGCATTATTGGACTGTAGACCACATCATAGTTGATAGAGGAAACATCCTCATGTTTTTGCCATATGATTAAAGTATGTGACTTCAACTGCAGTTTTCTAAACCAAGCACAGATTAAATTCATTTTCCTGCGTGATGATTTTTATTTTAAGTGAAAATTAAGTTTGCCAATAATGAATCCTTTGAGGTGGTATATGTAGAAATGTAGTCTTTAGATTTATGAAGTGTAGGGGAAAAAGGCAAGCTAACTGCATGTCATTTGACTGTGAACCAAACAACAACTGGTCTCTTTCTGCCCATTACACTACTAAATAAAATTCAAAGATGCAGAGTCATCCCTTGTGACTAGGAAAACTCAATTTGTCCAATTTTCCAATATATCCAAATGGATGAGATAGTGGGAGTTGAACAAAAGACTTTATATGTAGACAGAGCACTCCTCTTTTCAGGAACGCTTGTGTTGGACATCAGCTGACTGGTAACTATGGAAACCTTTATGAGATGCTGAGACTGATTCATAAGATGGTAGTGTGTGGATTTGTTGAATCTAGCCTTGGTTCATACTGTCAGGTGATGGGAGTATAATCCAATTAGCAGGTTCTCAGGGGGAAATATAACAGATTCTTCCCGCTAGGCATCCTGGTAGAATCATAATCTGATTCTTTCGCACATTACATCAGCCAAAGGTCCTTTTAGTTAATGATAAAGCCTTGAACCTCTCAGATAGAGTGAAGGTTTGATTGTTGCCTGTTTGGAATTTTGATATTGTTTTAGCTGTCCTTCCCACTGACTTCATATATTGACATCATATATTGATTGAATCTAATTTGTCTCCATTTAGTGAGCCATAGTACAGGTAGTAACAAATCTTAATAAAACAAGTAGCAGATAAAGAATCAAAACAAGGGGGAAAATGTATGAAAGGGAAAAATGAAATTGTAAAATACTCTTGTGATCAGATTGATGCAGTGAAGAGGCTTTAACAATAATCATGGCAGACCTTGAAGCCTCTGTATAAACAGATGTAAAAAGTAGTTTCCTAAATCATCTAATAAAGAAATAATCCAGTTATAGGTTCGTTTAGCACTTGAACTTGTCTTGACTAAAACCTCAATCACAGACATAGCATTGATGGCCTTGGGTTATTACAACTTGCTTTACACTGCAAAATCCCCCTGAAGAGAAGAGAAGCAGTTTGCCAAAATTATTTTACCAGAATCTATTGCATTAAGTCTGCAAAGCATTTTCAGTGTGGTTTTTATTGGTTTATGGACTTTAATCACATATCACTACAAGTAGATACTGGATAAATTTTAAACTGAAAGCTGATGAAACTGGAAATATAAGCTTTTCTGCTGGATGCCAACAATCTCTACTTTCAATTCATGCTGGGTGTAGCAGCCTATCAACAATAGGCAGGAAATGACAACATTTTTATTGAGCTTGCCTTAGACAAGCAATCATTTCGCTGCACTTTATATTAACATTCTGGATGGTAAACAATTATGGCATGAGTTCAGTGTATCCATTGCCACATTCCCATTCATGATGCATCTTAAAATACTGTAATTACCATATCAGTGTGACAAGGAGCATCAAGGTAATCAAAAACACTTGCTTTTCCTTGTAGCCAAGTGTATATATAGTGGCCTCCAGCATGACTGGTACCGTAGGTAAAGATGAGCAAAAACTGAAAAAAAGACTTTATTTTTCAGATCTATCTGATGTTGAACTGAAAAATGGTAATGAAATATTTATAACAATACGAATAATATATACCAAACAAAAACAAAACATATAATGTGGTCATAGAAGTAACATATAACTAATTTTGGAGTCTTGGTGATTCATGCATGCTACCAGCAACCAACACCTATAAACTGTCCTGTTTTAATCACTTGAAGAACTTTGCCCATTTATATAAATACACACACACACACACACACGCACACATACAAAAGATCTCCAAGACAAAACACCTAATGCTATATAATAAGCTTACAATAATTGACATACTGTGATGATGTTGCAACCTTATATCTATAAATCTGCATTGTTTAGACCAGATATTTTTCATTAAAGACTGTTGTAAGTTTTGAGAATCCTAATGGTTTGTAAATTCTCCCAGGAGTTTTGGTTAGATTATATTGTGCATGTTTTCAGTTCTATAGCTATCTAATTCCTAAAGGGAAACAAGCCTGAAACAGTGGCTTTCCAGGATTATTATATTCCTGGCCATGTCATGCCATTGTTGGAGCAGAGGGCAACTCTCCAGTCATTCAGAATGCCAAGCATGTGCCACATATACAGGAGTATTTTTGAGTCACTGGCCTGGCATGCCCCATGTCTGGAAGTTGGGCCAAATGGGCCCTCATTAGACCAATAGCTTCTAGGAATATGATCATGCAAACCCAGCTCGGAAAATTCTGGACAGACCAATGTTGATGTGGTTGATGGGTTTGCTCCTGACCAGCAGATGGAGCTGTACACTACATAAAATATCCAAACTCTAAGACAGAATTATTGATGTTTCTCATGTTCTTCAATAGCTATAGGAGGTAGAAAAGTCCCCAAATGAGATAAGCATTATGAATATGACCTGTGTAGAGTTTTTGTAATTTTTTTTTAGGCTAACAAAAGGGCTTTTGCTGTAAATATGCAAAATGAGGTAGTGTTGTGAGATTTTGGCTTTAAGGCCTGGGTTAGTCACACCATGATATCAGGTTTAACTAATTGAAGCTTAGGTTTCTTTCTGAATGAGTGCCACTAAAGCTGCATAAAGCCTGTCCTGATATTATTGAACTTATTATCAAGCCCAGATGTTGGCTGATGTTCTCACGGACTCTCTGTGCTGCACAGTGCATGGAGGCTTGCAGTGTCCTGCACTTGTACCTTTCACATGAAAGGCCCACAGGCCTATGAAATGGATGTAGAGTGCTCTGCCTCACCTCAATGGTAATTGAGCTCACAGCCGAAAGCACTGCCCGCGCAGGCTTATCAACCTCGAGGGAACAAAGGCTAATGTACCTCTTGCAGGCTGGAGACACTCATCACTGGTGCAGGTTTAAATGGATGTCACAATTATCCGCCCCAGGTACGGCAGACTAATTACTGTCAGGGGGCTGTAATCTCTTCAGCAGTGACGGGCGACCTGTTCACATCGCCCGCAGTTGCTGCATAGTGTGTGTGGAGTGGGACGACTTCAAAATAAAATGTCTTCCATTTACAGCCAGTTAAGTTATTTGAGCCTTCAACAGCAGTACAGCACACTTTTTAAGCAGGATTTTCTGTTCTTGACACACACCACATAGTCATCCAGTGGAAGATGGGCACATCTATTTGGATGAAGGCTATGAGCAGGTGCCATGAGAGATGATTCATTTTCATTATTTAGCTGACACCTTTATCCAAAGCAACTTACAATTATGACTGAGTACAACTTAAGGGCGTTGCTCAGGGGCCCAACAGTGGTAACATGGCCGTGAGGCTTGAACCAGCAACCTAGTTACAAGTCAAGTACCTTGACCACTGAGCTACCACTGCCAATTGATGATGCCTCTCACAGTTCCATAGACAACCATGGACTATATCACAGAGGACACCAACCAAGAAGGGAAAGCTCTTCATTAGATGCAATTTCCAAACCTTTTTTTTAAGTACGATGAATTAGTTAAATTCAACCTAGCTAGAACGTTAGTATATAGAAGGACTGACTGATGTGTTAGTTTAAGCTGTAGGTTAATACACTGAACGTTCCATTCAAAAGCGCCACTGATTGCTCACTATTGGCTGTCCCACACCCTGAAGCACTCTCATATTTTGTGTTTCCAGCAGAAAACATCCTGTTATCCAATTTCAGTAAAAACCCAATGTGACTGCTAATTAAATAGTGTATACAAATAGGTTATTTTATTGTTCTGCCTGAATACGCTCTTTAAAATCTCAATGCCAGCATCAAACTACAGTACTTCAGATATTTGTAGGTTAGAAGACATTATTAAAGGCATTAATAAACGTTCATTAACATCTAGAATGTTTCTAAGGTCCTCTGCGTGCAGCATGAAGGTAAGGCCATGCAATGTTCCTTATGTATTGACCAATAATGCTATAAATTATTCAAAATTACTTAACTGTTGATTATCTCACTTTATCCTTATAACTTTTGTATTGCAATAGTCTTTTTAGAATTGTCTTCAGTTGATCATCTTCAACCTGCCAGAGGCAGCAAAACTAAATGAAATTATGGTTTTGGTTACCAATGCTTTCCATTTCTATCAGTCAAGATGAAGGTTCACTACAAGTAACACAAATGAGATAAAATGAAAGAATATTTTGTTTGTCTTTCTGACTTGATTATGTCCTCAAAGTAATGAAGGTTTTAGTGATCTTGAAAGAAAATGCATACATCTTCACTGGAGATATTGTCATTGTTTCTCACTGCTGAAATGATTATTTTATGGAATATGGGTGCATGCATGTTATTAGAAGTAGGGTTAAAATTTATGGATCTGTGTTTCATCCATAAGCATGCCACATGATGTAGGTCTGCACAGGAAATGTGTCACTTCTTCCCCCTTGCCTGTGAAGTTCATTTGCTACCCAATTCTCCGGTGTTAATCCCACTCACCCCCTGGCTCCCTCCGTTGCCATGGATATGCCATCCCTATGGCAACTCCGGGGCCCTAAGTGCATGTTCTTTGGTCCTGACGATGGAGGACATGGCTCGCTTTCCTCCTTCTGGTCCCCAAAGAGAAGAGGCCACAAGTTAGGCCTTCTCAGAGGGTGCCATCCAACTCTGTGCTCCACAAAGTGCCAAATGACATTCACTTAAGGTTGCAGGATTGCCTCACTTGCTAACTGAGTCGATGACAATTTGTTCCTAAGGCTTTTGACCAGTGGCATGTTTTTGAATGTGAAAAGCATAGGGTTGAATGTTTCCAATGGATTCACTGCCAAAGTCTGCTAAATTTGGATTAATTGATGGTTCACTGATTGCCACAGGGTTTTTGTATGAGGACCAGCTCTAGGACCTGTGCTTCTCCTTCAGCCTCAGAATTTCCTTTAATCTGCCTCAATTATGGTGCCCTGCTCCACTGCCACAGAAGACAGAAAACCTGAAGTGAGAGGATGCCACTACCACAGTCGACAAATCAAATGGAAGGAGTGCATTCACCTAAAAATATCTAGCCTTAAATCTCCTCTCTGTCCACCTCTTCTCTGAGATCTGCCTCATCTACTCAATTCTGATAACAGCGCCACCTCCTGAGTCTCACACAAAGATAGGTTCTACATGAAAGAAAAGCCTCACATATGAGATCTGCAGACCCTTCTCAGTTTCATGGGAACGGGCATAAAAGTTAGGCAGCAGTTATCAGCCCTGCTAGCCACCTGTGCTAGCCACTTCATCCAGTATGTGCTCACTGTAACCAAAGGGCTCACAAATGTAAGTGTAATTACAGTGTTCTTGACTGACCCAAACTCCTGTTATATAATGTTTTTCCCTTCGAGCCACTACCCCCATAATGATAACTACACTCTTGCATGGGTGGTGTGTGACATCCTCAGCAGGCGACAGGGAACATAAAGTCATTGGGCTCTTGATGGACATGAGTTTCACAAACTAAACAAGGAGAGTTTAACACTACAAATAGGGGGTCAGGATCCTGTTAAACATGTATATAATGGAAATTATTTTAAAGGTGAATGGCTGTTTCTGTTGCTTGTGATGGGTGATACACATCACAACATGAAATAACCTACTAAGACAGGCCATAACGACACACACAAGATTTTTATGATTGTACTTGCAGCCAAACCATAAGCCAAGCACACTTAAGCATGTACATATTCAAAGCCATTACACAGGAAGACCAGTAACCTTTTACTGTTTTAACTTTAGTACATCAAATCCGATTCATGATCATGAACTGGAAGTCTTTAGGAACATAGAATCCCTAGCCTTCCTAGGTGAAATGATTAGCTACTATCAATCAAGCCTGAATTCGAATAGACACACAGATCATGAATCTAATGTGGGTAACTGGAGCGGACTCTTAAATGATGGATGAAGAGGCTTGAGGAGAAAGTGTAACAGAGTCAAGTCATTCCACAGAAAGGGTTACGGTCAGTACGCTGGCTGAAAGTATCCTTTCCGTGTCTGCTTTCTCCCCAGACAACTCCACGTGGGTGTTTTGTTGTACGTGGGCAAGCAGTGGCCCCTGGCCAGGTAGAGTGGTCCACCTGCTGAATGAACGCTGTAAGCATTGGGGAGTACCACGGGCTGCGGGTGGGCTCGGCCCTGCTCAGCATTGTAGCCGGTTGCATCATCATCGGTGTGTCCAAGGACTGTGACGCCGATGCCGTGGGTGGCATCTTCCTCGGCGCAGGAGGGCTCGGTGGGTACCCACTCTCCATTCACACTGCACAAACATGGCTTTCATAAGTTTAGGTAGGATGAAACGATTTGCAGAACTTGCAGTCAAGTTAAATGAGTCATTAAGTTTGTCTAATGACTGTTTGATCGCAATCAATTCCATTGCTGTCATGTAGCCTGGTGCTTTGGGTTACTTAAGAGAATTCGGCAAATCTATGAATATCCACTGGTCTGCAATGGTTTTGTTTCTTGCAAAAAATACTTTAAAAAATAGTTTAATATTTTTTTTGCATGATCAATCCAAATATGTTTTCATAATTTCTGTCACCCACAGTTTTTTTGTTCCAGTGTCTCATTATGTATAGTATGGAAGAGTGGTACCAAGGAAAGTGAATACCCTCTGTTTGTAGACTATTGCTGCACAATGACAAGGGATGCTCCTGAGGCCAAATATATGCAAAAATCAATATTTGTATGTTTTATAAATAGGTTTGTGCACATACTAAGTGTAATAACAGCCTTATTTATGAATAAGTACTACATACTTAATGCACAATATGCTGTGACACATAAAAAACATACATGATGGTCTGAAGGCTGTAGAAAAGTACTCTATGACTTTGTGAAAAAAAGGTTCAAATATTGTTACCCAGTGCTATTAGGTAAATGTGAATGTATGTGTTTGTACTTTGGCTGTCGCTAGATTCAATCCATTTTAGAAAGTTTGGTCCCATGTAAGAGCCAATCCAGCGTGTGTTATTCCACAGCACACAGCTCTTTTGCATACCATACATTTTTAATGCTGCTACTTATTTCTGCTTTCAATCGTAGCACATTCAAATTGTGCTGATTTTTAAAACCACCCCCAACAACAACAACAAAAAGAACCCCTAAAGGCTAATATTTTCATCCAGGAAATCCACAATGACAAATGACAACAAACTTTCAGATGAACGTGCAGTGTTCTCTGTGTTTAACCTAGCAGTCTTAGATAGAGTTGCCTGCTCTAGCTGCTTTCCATGCAATTCTGTATCAAAACAGTCACAGATCATTTGATCCAGGCTTGTAATCCAAGCCACTTGCTTGGAAAGTGGGGCCAAGTAATCTAAACAATGGCTCCAGGCAATGGCTCCAACATACCTTGCTCTGTGGAACATCATTGGTGGGGGAAAAAAAAAGTCAAGCTGTATGACAAGGCCAAAGTTGTCCATGGGGTGGCTGAACACAGTCTGGATGGCTTCACAATTAATTTAGACTGTGTAATAACTTTAAAAGCAGCTACATTCTCTTGCCCACATCAGTAGATATGTTAGAATTATCATAAAGAGATTGAGTGGAACACAGAGAGAGAGAGAAAGAGAGAGAAAGAGAAAGAGAGAGAAAGAGAGAGAGAGAGACACTGTGGTTGATAGAATAACAAACAAAAGAGGTCTTTAAGGTGTCACACAGGCAATCAAAAGCAGGTAGGCTCTCTCTGGCTGGTCAGCTGATCCTCTCTGTGATCTCTCTAGCAGACATGGGCCAAAATTTAAGGCAAGTAGCATTTCCCACAATTTGGGCAAGATTTGATTCAGGTTGTAAAGTGCTGGTATTTAACCTTGATCCCTCATAGCTCTTATGGCCACTTTTGCTATTGTAGCAGATTTTTTGCCCCTGAAGTAGATTTCTATCTTTGATATATGCTGAAAAGCTCACTGCTCCTCTTGACATGGTTAAAAAGGAAAAATAAGCCGTTTCTGTGACTGAACAGCCAACCATTTCTCCTATCCAAGAAAGAGACAGCGAGCGAGTGGTTGAGGAAGAGAATCAGGAATAGCAGTTTAGCATATTCGGAGTAGTGCACAGCCCTAATCTGCATGAGCAGCGTGTCTCCATGGCCTTTTGTTTAGAGAGCCATTTATTGGAATGAAACTGAATATTGCTCCCGCCTATGAGGTTAAACTGCTGCTTCTCCCTGATGGCTATGTAGATGTGATGGTTACAGGTTCTCTCTTCTGCCGGCTGTTTCTGAAGGTCTCCTGATCTCAGTGTACCCCTTCATAAAGGCATGGCTCAACTTCCATCACATTCTGCCCAATATAGGTGAGAGGTCTTTTTTTACTGTCCTGTTTGACACATCCAGTGAATTTGACAGTGCGTGATGAGAGCATCTACATATATATATATATATATATATATATATATATATATATATATATATATATATATATATATATATATATATATATATGTATGTATATATATATGTATGTATATATATATATATATATATATATATATATATATATATATATATATATATATATATATATATATATATATATGAGAAAACATGACATCTCCCCTTTCCTATCAGGGAACTTCCGAGTGCATCCGTTGCCTGCAAGCACAGCCCCTGAGCAGCCCCCAGATGCACCCAGGCGAGAGGGTGTGTGGACGTTTCTCTTACAGCATCCACGTACACTAGGTCATGCACCCAGCATTACCTTCTCACTCTGTCCTGCCAGCTGCTGTCATGTGTCATCCCGATCTGATGCAGTTTGACTCTTGTGGCTAATATGTAGTTAGCTGTCTGCTGCTTTTGATTTATGCTTCACTGGTCCTGCTTGTTCTGAATTTTGGAGTTGTAGGAAACTCCCAGGGGTCCTAGTTCCAAGCCCTAGCTTCATCCATGCTGAGGGAGAAAACAGCATGACACATGGCTTATCCGTATTTAGTATTTACTTACTACCACTCTCTACTTGCCAAATAGAAAATCACAACAACAAATCACAATAACATTTCAAAGTTATCTGCACTAACATTGTATTAACAGGCATAGCTGTAGTATTACCATAGCAACCACACCAACTAGGTTTTATACACAGGCTACAACGTTTCATTGCCCTGCGATTAGCAAACTAACAATTTTAAAAGAACCATATAAACATGGTAATATCCCCATATCATCTATACCTGTGATGGCATAAATACATGAAAATATCGACATTCTTCTGTGTGTGACAGGCTTGGCTCCCCTGGTAGGAGGAACGAATTTAGTTGCAATGAATTATTCTGGTGAAATTTGTAAATTGTAAATAGCATTTTCTTAGTCAGAAAATGGTCATGTTTCTAGATTGCAAGGAAAGATGAACATGCTGTTTATAGGACTTTATCATAACTCTCAAAAGGTCAAGTTGTGAATTATAGGGGGACACTAGAAGTGCATTATAGTTTCTTTGGCATTCAGAACTTGTAGTATTCCTTTGATGTTAGATATGTTTTTAAAAGTTTACTGGGAACCTGGACCAACTACCATGTATATCACTTGTGACCAGGGGATCTGAACTATTGACTTCTTGGACACATAATCCTCCAGTTCTATGCCAGGCAAATTTCACTGGTAGCCCACTGAAATATGTCAGCTTTGTGGGCATCATGAAGAAGCAAATTTGAAGTTAGATGTACAAAGAAGGTTCTGTGATTGTTTTCAAGGACCTTTTTTTGGAAATGTGTTTTAATGTCTGTGTGACCCTCTCTGTATGAGAGATTCTAATTACATCCATGGCCACTTTTGCTACTGTAGCAGGTTTTTGTCCCTGAAGCAGATTTCCATTTTTGATATATGCTGGAAGGCTTTTGTTGCTGTTTTTCTTGACATGGTAAAAAAGGAAAAACAAGCCGTTTCTGTGACTGAAAAGTCAATAATTTCTCCTGTTTCAAAATCTGTCTTGTGTTGCCCTAGAAACTCACATACTATTGCAATTGTACGACATCTTTTTTTTTACAGAGTGGGATCATTTTTGAACATTGGTATTAGCATTAATATGTGTATTAACATGTGTATTTTGCTTTTTTGATGACAAATTAGTCACTTCAGGCCAAAACCCTTTCTCAGTCTGAAGGGCCTTTAACTGGGTCTAACCTCAGTGATGCCCTGACTGCTCTTGAAATGAAAGTGTGCGGCAGATGACATGAATACCGGATTGATGCCTCTGAATCAGCTCTGTGCTCTGTCAAGTGTTGGTTCCACTGGGCAATGAGTGGTCAAGAGTATGGGTAGTTGGTGGGGAAGGAGGTGAGCGTATCCATTTAATTAGCGAGGAAAGATCACTTTGCCACTGTTAAAAGTGCTTCCAATCACTACTGCCCGCGCCCGTCCACTGAAATTTTACATGCACATTTGTGCCTCCTCCTGGGAGTGGGGGGCACCCCTGTCTCTGCGTTCATGTCTGCCTATGTTTTCTCAACGTTCTTTATGGATTTGATTCCCTGTGAATGAATTGTACTTTGGAGAATTAGGAGGCTAATTTTGGAAAAAGAAAGCTTACTGAGTCCTGCTGAGTCAGGCTGCTATAGAAAAGACCTTCAGAGGCCTTTGAGAGTCAGACACCTAACGTGAGTTGCTGAGGACAGGATGCTCTGGTTAATGTGAGCATGTGACATGTGCATGATGGGCTGTAAAAAGCAGTGAATGTGCTGTATCCTAGGTTGCAAGCAAAAATCATGCCTTCAGAGCATAGCTGTGAGTTGTGCAGATAGGTCAAAGGCAGAAAATAGAGAGCAAATCTGTCTCACTCATTCTGTCTCTCTGTGTATGTCTGTCTGTCTGTCTCTCTCTGTCCCCCCACTGTCTCTGTCTGCCTCTCTCTGTGTATATGTCTCTCTTTCTGTCTCTTTTTAATTGCCAAATCCAGAATTCTTATCCAGATATTTTTTATTGGTAAGATGTTGAAAAAAGAAATGTTGCCGTTGTGGTAAAGTTTATGTTGATTGGAGCGATTGTTAACATACAAACACACAAATCAAAGAAGTTCACAAAAAATAAATAATTAAAAGTAATAAAATAAAATTGTATACATTTTTAAAAATTTCATTCTGTCTGTTTCTTCCTGTCTACCTCTCTCTCTCAGGGACTCAGGTTCAGCTGAACATAGAGCACTCTAAGAGCCGTATGGGTACGTTTACAGAGACGGCCACTGCTACAGCTGAGGACTCACAGGAAGATGGGTAAAACACCTAGAGATCAGAGCAGGGCTAACCTGGATTAAAAAATGAGACCTGTTACTATTTGGTCCAAAGATTCAGTCTAGCATTATACCCAAAGATAGCTCTCTGGTTGGACCAGTAATGAGCTGCAGGGGTACTTCGACTGATGATGACAGCCAACATTACATGGAGTGCGGAAACTGAACAAGAAACCAAAATGAGGTTCAGGACACCTCTATGCCTATATAAAACAGTTGGCCTTTGGGGAAATGCCAGACTTACAAGTTTCTGAATGGTCTGAACCAAGCTAAAAGTATACCATCTTGCATGAGATATATTTGAAGAATAAAACCATGTGTATGCCACTCTGGAATAGGTTGCCACACTAATTTGCTTTTTATTTGACATCAGACTACTAATAAAAATGCAACTGTGCCTGGACTGGCATCATTACAAATAGTAACATAACAATATGTTACTGCCAGCAATAACTGAGGAATATTAACCTTTTTTCTGTAAAAGAAAAATACAATTTCAAGAAAGGCCAGACGTCATTGTCATTGGGGTATTTTATACTGTTCAGGGTATGGCATTGTCAAAGGCTAGATTTTAGGTTTTAAAAGTAGCAGGCAAATATGACAGAATTAACTGAACTCAGTACCTTTTGGATGATGGAAATGTACAGCTATCATTTCCAAAAACTCATAGTTTTTGTGCATGAAGCAAACTGTTAATGGATTTTGTTTGAGACCCTAGACTAAAGGTTTTTATATGTTATTAAAAAAACCCATCTAATGTGCTTTTTAGGTGAATAAAATTGTGATGTGGCTGCAGTTGGGAATGACCCTTCACACACACACACACACACACACACACACACACATACACGCACTCATTGCGTCTGCAACGCAATAATTTCCCTCTCTTAGTCCACCAGGGTCTCCAGGGGCCGATGTGTAATTTGATTCAGATTTCCAACAACAGGCATTAGGGGAAGGTTGCTTACAACTCTGCCTGGCTAGGGGACAGAGTGATTGGGATGTCACTCCGCTATGATGAGAGTGCATGGCCAGTGTCTTATTAAACTCACTTTTTTTTTTGTTGTTCAAATGAGCATCGTTTGTTACTACATTGGGCATAACATGTTTCAGAGCAGCCCATTATTCTTATCAATATTTCTCCCAGAGAGAAACAAGCATACAAACATATTAATTCATATAACACAGCATGAGCCAAATATCTAGTGGGGAATTTAAAAAACCCTGCGTATTATGTGAATGTTTTTTCAGATCATTCCAAACGAAACGCATATTAAGCAAAGTGCTTGTAAACTGAATTCAGGGGCCCTCAGTGGATGTCTGCAGTGAAATCATAGCTCCACATGAAATACAACATGGTCATTCGTGCAATGAGGGCCAGGAAATGAAAGGCAAGTTATGCTCTAATCTCCACCACATGGCTGCCATGCTTATTAACAGACATTAAGTGGTGTGTGAGGGAAAACAGCTGAAGTGAATGGATTCCTGTTATAGTTCTAAGTCATTCTTAAACAAGACTACTTTTAGTCTTTGAGCATTGTCAATCTGTGGCAAAAGATCAGCAGTAAAACAGGGGCATTGATCAAACAGGCACTGAAATCTAAGATTATGATTTTGGGCAGGATTTTTTGAAAAGCTGAGTGTAAATTTCAGGCCCCACAAGCCTCCCCTCTTATGTGTAGAGGTGAGTAGTTAACACTGGTTACTACACTTAGAGCTTACTAGTCTCCTTTTAGTGATGAGGTTGCCGAGGACGTGGTTGTTATGGTGATGTACACCATGCCATTCATTCATATTGTCATTTTTGTTGCATGAGGAGGCTGGGCTGTTACACACATTCACTCACTAGTACAAGCTTATGCACAAAAATGCACATGGGCGCACACTCTTTCGACTGACAAAATTCATAATGCACTGAGGACACACCTACACACATTACACTTTACATGTCTTTTTCCTAGGCCTTCTTCAGATGTTCCAGATATCTTGGGTCAGCGCACACTTAAACCCTCAGCCTTGGAGCAGGACCTTCACTAACTTCTGAAGTGGACACTATCCACCCTGTAGACCAGCTGAGGTTGGAGAACACTCTCTTATTGGACTGTTTCAAATCAAATCACAGTGTTCGAGGACTGATTAAACACAATATCACTTAAAATTGCCTGATGAGTTAAAGTGGGTTTGTGATGAAACATCAGGTAAATTGCAAATTATTGGAGGTATTTACTACTAGTTAACAACCATTCCAAAAGCCCTAGATGTTCTGGTAAAAACACTTTTGATTGATTAAATATTGTGTTTTTTAGATAGATAGATAGATAGATAGATAGATAGATAGATAGATAGATAGATAGATAGATAGATAGATAGATAGATAGATAGATAGATAGATAGATAGATAGATAGATAGATAGATTATAATAAAAAGGCAATTTCAGTGGTATGATTTACCAATATTTAATACTTAATAACAATATGTGATAATTAATAAATGTCCTAATAATATTATTCAGGTCAATTCATATGTCCATTTCTACCCAGAAGCCTAATATTCACTGCATTTAAAGCAGATATAAAGAAATAAATGCCCCACTAATATTATCCAACTAACCATTTTTAGGTTTTTAACTACAAGCCTTCTATTTATTGCATTAAAAGCAAAAAGGACAGAATTATTAACGAGATTACTCACATACATATTTTTATACTTGAGCAATCTTAGTAAGATATTCAGTACAGATTACATGTTGATTTGAAGCATGCCTTGTTGACATCATACAGCGGTGCCTGCATAGGGAATCTCCAAAGCCCGAAAGAGAAAACTCGAAAAAGAAAAGAAAAGAAAATAAGAAAACTTTAAAATATATATAAGTAAAGAAACACACGGTCTTTCTGAAACAATATAACTGTAAGATGGTTCACATCAGTATCCCAGCGGTAGCTTCCTTCTATAGGTGCAGAGCGAGCGGGTGCATTGTAGCACCGGGAGCTGTTCACAAACGACTGGGGTCCCTCCTCCCTACTCACACCATAAGTAACACCGTTATACGGAGACGGCCATTCGCGCTTCGTCCGTTCACGCTCCCGTATTAGGGATAGCAAGGTGCGAGATTGAAAAGCAAAACGCGGAGTATAGGCACTGCTGAACGGACGAACCGAAACTAGTACCTGTTAGCGTTTTCGTCTGAAACAAAAGACGGTTTTGTTCATTACTGAAGGGGATTACAGCACATATGTTGGATTCACAGTGTTTATGAGTTGTTTTTAATGGTCCGCGTCAAGGTAGCTCTTTAGAAGCTGAAATGCAACATATCTCGAGTCACTATCCTCACCACGACGCGTGGGAAACGTGAGAGAAATTGGTGTTTTTCCACAATCAGGTTCAGAGTGCAGTAGTGTTGCGTGAGCGAAGGCTTTTAGAAAGCCAGTTGTTGAGTCTTCCTTGCGGTGCGTTAGAGGAAATGTTTGACGTACCACAGAGGCATCGATTTTCGCATGTGCGGACCACGGGATTCCTTGTTAAAACCGTGGCAGAACCTGTCTAATTCCTCTGGACGAAGCGACTACAAGACTTCCCTCTATTGTCCTCAGTTAAGGTGAGATTTTATATCCTCCTTAATGATTGCATGGCATTTCATTTTCACATATGGTGCGACTAAGTTTGAAACATGTTTATAAAATAAACGATTTCTTGATTGTGAGCACGTGAACGGCAGAACGCTGACGAACTTGGGCGAACGCTGCTTCCACGAGCATTGTAAAATTGCCCATCAGGATTTATTCGTCCAGCTATAGGGTATTAGGCAGTGGAACTTCAACGGGCCATCTGATTATTCCTCAGATTTTCTAGTTTCTTGAAGCATTGTAAAAATCATGACTAACCAGTGACCTTGTTGGATGAATGCTGCTTCTGAGAGTATAAGCTTTTGTTCCATAGTTAGCACCTAAGCACCAATGGCTTTAGACAGCGTCCAAGTCTTTGTGCTGTGTGACCCTCTTAGCAAGTTTGTCTCACACTTGTTGCAGGTAGTCTGGGGCAAAAAGGTCATCAGGTATATGGCCATGCCCTTCTACCACATCCTGTTGCCAAGGGGTGCGCTTGCCGTGGGGTAGAGTGTTGGCGTGGATTGCAAGCTACCGTGACGACATGGTGTGTAGTGAACGGAGCTCAGGTACTTCTGTGCCCAAGAAGGAGCCCCAAAGTCGGCGGAAGAGGAAGTCCCGCCCACAGGGCCTGCCCTCACCAGCGCTGTGCTGTGCCTGCGGCCTCTGCATCATGTTGGCAGGCATCAACATCACCCTGGTGGGTGCATTCGCCTTCAGCACACTCATGCCCTCTAGCAACCCGCCCATCATTATCGGTCCTGCCCTGCTACTAGTGGCCTTCACCTTCTTCGGGGCATGTTGTGTCTGCAGCCGCCTGCCCCCTCCACAGAGCTCCCGACGGGCAAAAGGTGGTGGGGCCGGCGGCCTGGGATTCATGGGTAGGGGAGGGTCTGGGCTGGGAAGTGGGACCGCATTTGAGATTGAGACCAGTGAGCACACGATGCAGGACACTACAGCAGTGCAGCTGAGCCCCACCAACTCTCCCAGCTCTTCCCATGGCTCCAGCCCAGAGCGGGAGGCTCCACCCCCAGCTGTAAACACCACTGCCCCTGCCCCAGACTACACCCCCCCAGGAGGCTGCAAACTCTTCACCATGGAGGCTAACGGACCTAACACAGTGGGTGCCACTTTCTCCACCTCCACAGGGGATGGGGCAGCAGTCAGGCTCACATTGCCCTCCGACGGGGCAGCCACCTGGGATACCCAACCTCCACTGTGAAGATGTAAATAAAATGTTTTGAAATTGGAAGGCGACACTTTTGCATGTAGCCATTTTATGGCATATAGGGCATTTCTGGAGGCACATATGCGCAGTGTCAACTCGGAGCACACTGCTATGGGGAGGGCCATGCGGTTCTAGGAGCATGGCATGTGAAGTGTATGAAGGGGCTTTGAATGTCCTTGCGCACTGGAGCCCAAATGGAGGAGGTGAATCACTCTCGTGTTTCACATGTTCGCGATGTGCCACTGTTACGCAGACTATTCACAGCTATGGTGCTTGCAAGGGCCCAGAATCTGCTGTTGTGTAAAGACAACCCTGGACAAGAATCAAGATGAGCTGCAGCAATGGGGGAGACAAAGAGAAACACAGTAGTGAGCCTGTCGATGGGTCATTACACAGACTGAAAGCAAACTTGCGGCATCCCACGTGTGAGGAACACCATCTCTGCTATAACTGTTTATATATATATATATATATATATATATATATATATATATATATATATATGAATAAATATATTGAGCAATGGTGTATAGCATTAATTAAATCATGCCAGTGTTTGCAATATCCTCTAGTGGATGTTTCTCAGTAGATTACTCAAAAAAGCCAATCCCATGGGCATTTCATTTGTTAGCCTGACACTGGTATGTGAACTGCCATTTTCAAAAGGACTAGAAATAAAATTGTTAAATATTAAAGCAGCTGCATCTGGATGGAATTGCTAAAACATGCTATTGTGCAGGTAACCACCATAGAGATATTGATATAATGAGAGATGAGCTATACTGACACCACGAATCATGCTGTTACACGAATCACTACCAAATTTAGGAACTGTATTGTTGTTTAGTTAATATTTAGGAATTATAAGACAGTTTACCTGAAATCAGAACCAGAAACCTTTATTGTGCATTTTACTGTGCATTGGAAATACTGCCAAATGAAGCCATCTTATTTAGTTCCTTAGTCAATAAGGGCTGCATATGCCTTTGTTATATTCATCTCTAAACATTTCATTTGACATTGTTGCATGGTTTGTAATCCCCTGTCTTGTATTTGGTTTGATTTACTCTGTTGGACTCTTGGTGTGCTTTTTGCCTTTTGAAGCAAGCATTGTTGTCGCAGATCCTCTACATCACCAGCTGCGCCAGACATCTCAAATAAACAGCAATTTTCCTCCTAAGACTGATTCATTCACCAAGGTTACCTGCAAGCAATTTTCCCCTCCGACACTTTGATGTAAACACAGGCATGCTCATAAGGAAAGGATGCAGGGTGAGATATCATCTTTTCATTACTGTGATTATCCAGAGGAGATAGAGTGACTAATGGAAAATAGCAGTAAATACCAAACGAAGCACAAGTGCTGGGTGGCGTTTTCCCTATGTCAAGAGCAGAGGAATAGTACATCTGCAAAAAGGATGCCCTGGAAGATTTACCGTGTTTTATGGGTTCTTTCGCCTTGCATTTTCCCCTTACAATCTCTGCTTTTGACTTTGATTGATAGTGTAGGAACATCATTTGTTACCATTTATGTGACATTGAATATTTAGTCCATGTTGTATTTTGAGTCTTTAACCAAGAATTTAATTGCATTGCTTACATGGAGATTATGTTGCTGTATGAATGGAGAATTAAAATGTTCTCCTATGTCTGTGTGAATGTCTGCATAACGTGACAATTCACCTGGAATAGTGTTCTTTGTCAGTGGCCACTTAAAGTCATGAAAAAACCTTTGAATGCTGATTTATTTTTACACCAGAGGGCCCACTAGAGGAAGTAAACCCAGAAGTGTCTGATGACGTCTTCGCCATCTCAAGGAAACAGGAATAATCCAAACTACAGTCCCTGGGGGAGTTACTGCAAAGCAGGAAGTTGGACAGTGGTCACCTTGGTATACCGTGGTGGTACGCTAATATAATACTGACAGTGCGTCATTCTTTGGTGCTGCTAATGGCTGCTCCAGCGTCTGCTACCCATCTGTATGAGCAGAATGTTGCCTTAATGACTGTGATCTCAGGATCGAACCTGTGAGGGCTGCAGACATATGCCAACCAAGAACATTGGCTCTTTTTAGGTGGTCTTGTCTTTCAGTTGTTAAAGGTTTTCTGGTTGTGTTGTTTGGATCATTGCTTTCTGAAGTTGTGATGCCACGTGTAGTCTTGTTGACTTGAAGTGGTCATAGTGGCCATGCTACAAGTCAGATAGAAATTGTGTGCCTAAACCTGTTCTAGACTGTGTGATTAAGTTTGGAATTTAAATTGGTTGTGTGTGTTATGTTGGAAAGTTTATGAATAATCAAAATGATTGCAGAGAAGTAGGCACTTCCAGTACTGAAGTACTGTCAGTTTTCAAATTATAAATGTATAGTAAGTTATGGATATGTAAACATTTCAATAACATTTCAGCAGTACTGCTTTTGTGTGCGCGTGTGTATGTGTGCACACGTGTGTGTGTGTGTGTGTGTGTGTTTTAATTTCCATAACTTCTGTGGAATTCTGTTTGCCTTTGAAAACTTAGCTTACATGTAAAAATATGGGAATAAAATATTGGACTTTAATGAATAAAACCCTAGGCATGACATATTAAATATTAAACGCATGATATCTGTTTGTTTTTATTTTTACCTGAGGGAAAGAGTAGCTTCTGGCGTTTTTGGATGAAAGACTCACCGTGACACGAAAACCTGCCGACCCTCTAAAAAGTCTTGCCCAGACCTGAATGCTTATGGAGTTTTCCAATAGTCTCTTAAAATGTATCACATGCACAAGAAATAAAAGGTCAGCATTACAATTTGGTCAATATAGAATTGTGATACAATTAAAGGGGGAACATGTTGCCTGTATTTTGAGTGTGGCTATGATTGTGAACTGATAAAAGAAAAATAACAAGAATTAGAAAACAACTTATGTTTATAGTCTTGCTCATTAGGTGCCCTTAACTTGGAGTAGCACTCATTTTAGTGGAATATAATTCATGCTCAACATAGACTTTAGTTTAAAACTACTTTTATATTTGACATGCCCGCCGTAATATAATTGCCGTCTGCCGAGCGTTATCTGCATAAATTTAAAATGTTTTGCTTGTGTTAGTATTGCTTTGCAATGCGTTGAATTTTTCCTGTAGCCAGCTAGGAGCAGTACCCTCCCCAGTAGTTTTTCTGCAGGTAGGTCTACGCTCTTAGAGATAGTGGTAGCTGGAGACCTTTTGCATGAATAATGGATAAAGTGCTGTGTAACAACGGCTGCGCAACAACATCTGGTTGGTGCCAAGACATGTTACGACAGAAAGTGCGGAAAAAAGCATGCGACAGTTTAGCGAGTTTCTGTACTTCATATACGTACGTAACAGCGAGATGTCTTTTCTAAATATCGTCACCACACAACTTCCTGCGTAATGCTGCCCGTAAGGCTTATGGCCATATATTATGAAATGTTTTCTAATAGTTTAAGCCAAAATGCAACAGCCTGTGACAAATGGGAACTAAACGTAACACAAAACATATCCAACACGATCCCAGAAGCACGCTTTCAACATATTGCGAGAATTGTTGATCTAGACATTGGTGAAAATATTTAAAACATAAGAATCCTTTCCTTTTTCTTTACGCTATTCTTACACAAATGTAAGCTATAGATGAAAGGTTATATTCTAACCTATTGTAGCTAAAGGATTTCGTTTCTTAGATGAATGGTCAAGCTTCCTATAGTGTTTTATATCTTTATTTCATACAGCCATGATACGAGCATCACAGCCTACTGCCTTCTATATTTCTTGAGGCTGTAATTATATATCATACTAAAGCGTTTGCATATCTTCTAAACCATGGCCTTAGTAGCTGTGCTGCACAGACAAACGTGTTCGCTTTGAAAGAGATTTAATTATTCAGCTTGTATTCGTGTAGCCGTATGTAATTTTATGATCAGCAGCTGCCTCCAATGGGTTTTGGATTTGATTACACTCCAGCGCCTAACATCTTTAAAGAAGGTTCTCTGTTTCTGTATTAAAGATTTGATGACAACAAGCTCTCTTATTCATTTATTCACTGAGACGGCGCAGTGAAATGATATAACTTCCAAAACCAAAACAAACAGATCTGAAATTATTGCTAATTACTTTCAGTTTTTGTAACCATAATAGTGCTAACTTCAGTTTTAATGTCGCCTGGTTCTGACACTGCGTCCCAAAACCTGAGTCTTTTTAAAATATATGAAAGCATATGGTTATTTTATACAGTGGTGGGTGACATCTCACTGTCACCAGAGGGCGATGGATGCATATTTGGCAAGGTTTTATGTAACAACCATGTCTCAGAATCTGCCGCCTGGTGGCAGTGTTGATTACTCATGGGGATCATGTATAAACATCATTGTGTACAGTCTGGGTAGAAGAGGTATTGCATGCCACGCACCCTCAAATTCTGACATTTTTAGCTTGAAGCCTTGATGTTTCTTACACAGTGTACTTTGTTTTTTATGTTGGCTACTGTTACTCCAGTTTGTATTTTAATAAGGTTATATAGAACACTCGCCATAATTTCCAGTTAAATGAAAAATTATATGGTTGCTGATCTTAAGAAACCATCTAATGCATACACAAATATAGTCGATTTAAACAATGAAACAACATTTAATGCAATAATTGCTTTAGAACAAACCAGCCAAAAAGGAAAACAAAACAAACAAACAAACAAAAAATTAAATTAAAAAATGTACAAAGTGAATATGTTTCAGGGAGAGCTTAAAAATGCCCAGAGAACTGTGGCAGTTGCTTGCAAGTTAAATTTTAAAAAGTTAAATAATTCAATGCTACAAAAACAACCTATTAGGAAAGATTAGCAGAAGAAAGCCAGTGACAGACACAAGCATAAACGAATATCCTGAGTTTACCAAAAGCCTTGTAGAAATCATTTGAATGGTGCCATAGCAAAATGACACAAAATGAAAGTTTTTGAACTCACTGTAAAAGAAATTAATGTCATGCCAACTTTCCCGCAATGACCTCAAAACAAAGTCAACAAGACAAAATCAGGTTTTTAGGGTGGCCAGCACAGTTATTCCTGATGAACGGCTGGCACACGATCAAGGCACATCGACTTGAAGTCCATACGTACTTAGGAACAAAGGCGTTACTTAGGTACTTAACTCATATGATTTATTTAGAAAAATTAGATGCAATTCTATATGTTTCAATGCTAAATGGAGTTTAAATGGCCTCTATTACACTGGCTAATGTAAGTCTGCATGAGTATACCATGGAGAAAATACTGGCCGAGTATAGTGTGCATGGGACGGCAAGAGGATGAAGGCGACTATTCTCCCTGAGGAACATTGCTGCCTGTTTAAAACGTACTAAAGACTGGATGAACCAGAGAAGTACTGGACTAAGATTCTACTAATTTTTTAACTGAATAGGAAACATTCTCTTCAACCAAAAGCAAACACTGTATTCCAATCTAAAAATCTCATCCCTACTGTGAAACACTGTGGTGAATGTATCATGGTTTGGGGACACAGGAACAGGATGTCTTGCCATCACTGATGGAACTCCTGATTGTGGATTAGCTAGCCTAGCTACAAATTTCATGGTACCTGTCCAGAACAAATGCACACTTCAGAGAAGATGGGCTTTGCAACAAGACAACAGCCCTAAATAAATGGGTTAATCTAACAAATTCGGGATAATTTAGTAGCAGTATATGTTCTTCATTATAGTGTTCATGATGATTTTAAAAAGTATCTTCTATTTCAAGCTATCTTAAATAAACATGTTTAATATGAGTATTCAGTAATTCAGAGTAATGTGAGTATCCAGTTGTTGTTTTAGGGGCTAATGTTATGCTAGGACACTTAGCTAGTTTAATTGCAAGGCTTTTAAAATATCTGTTTTTAAAAAACATTTCTCCATCTGCTTTTATGACTTAGATGAAGAGCCAATCATATTCTAGGTCTGATTTAGGCAAAAATTCAGAAATTCTAAATGGTTTATTTACTGTTTATACACTGTATTGCAAGAGTATGTGGGTGTCTAAACCAAAGATACTGTCAACTCCAAACTTTGCTTAAAACGTATCTCACACAGTTGTCATTGCTAAAGTTTCTCACTGTTTTTCAGCAGACAACTGAAGCAAAAAGTTACTATGACGTATTACCCAGAATGACTTTGCATGTCCACTGATTTTATCAGAGACTAAAGCTCCATTTGAAGTGCAAATGCAAGGTTTGTTGTTTGAACATGCTCTTCTTTTGAAATGAGTTTTATACTGTGTTCTTATCCCAAACGTTTTAAAGACAAGGCTGTCCTCAAGACGTCTGTTACAGCCACTCAGAGTCAGAAGTCACCAACAGCTAACCCAGAAGAACTGGAACACCAACGCAATACCAGCATCTTCAGAACTGACTCACACAATTTACCAATTGTTGACTGGTAAACAAGTCCTAGACATCTATTAGTATACTACTCTAACTCATTTTTATCTAAAGAACAGTGCTTGTAAACAGACATATCAAAAGATACTTTAAAAAGGGCAGGTACAATACAATTTACACCTGACAGTCAGATCTTTAGCCATCATCATCTAGGCTACTGTTGTTTTTAATGCTGCATATCAGACTATTACAAACAGCGGTACATCAGTCTGATGAAAACATAACTTGGAGTAACTGGCTGTATCTGACACATGAATATCTGTGACAGGCTGCGTAGGTACCTGCTGAGTCATGAACTTGTGACCTGTGGGTACTGTTGATGAATGAGCAGGATTGAAGACAATCCAGTTACAAATGTCAAAGGTTGAATGATGGCCTCCTTTTTCTTGTGAATCCCTAGGTTTAAATATAAAAGGAATTAATTACTTACTAATATCACAAACATAATTAAGTGGAGTAAACATGTGAAACACTGAGTCGCTTGTTCCTATAAATACTCAATTGTAATTCTAACATTAATAATTAAGTTATAAATGTTAAAACTATTTATTATATCATTATTATTTCATAATTTTAATCAGCAGTTAGCATTAGGATCTGTCATAAATGCTGTATTTCTTATTTGAGCTCTACCTTCACTTATGAGGAACATTTTCTATATCATGTCATGACGTAGCTGGTATCCAGTCAACACACTGCACAGACCCTAGTTGTCAATCACCACCCTAATATACTCCTCTGATCCCAATTGATCCCAATAACCAGATTATTAAATCATCACACAACATGTGCCTTGTCTGTGTCTGTGCCTAAATCATCACACACACACACACCTGTGCATACACACACCTGTTTCTTACCTTTTATTTAAACCCCACAGTTGCCATAGTTCTGTCGTTCGCATTGAACATCCTAGTCTACCTAAAGACTGAGCAAGCCAGGTCTTCCTTATCTTTTTCCACTTTACATTTGTGAACTATTTCTGAATAGATATTTTGTATTTTATTTCACACTCGTGTCTCGCTTCATCAAAATGTTACAGAATGTGAAGCCGGATCACGGTAATGCAGCGAATGCAGAGTCTGTGGCTGAAGCAGTCATTATTCATGGAGCCGCTCTAAAACAGATGCTGGAGGAGTAGGAAGTGGAGTAAGTTAACTTGGACAGGTTTGTTAGACAGATCGAAGTTATCTCTGTGAGACCTCAGGCTGATGATGAGGTACACCCTATTCCCTCTTCATCTTGGGGTGCTAACTACTACACTGTGACCCCAGAAGTTTATTATGGTAATCCAGAGAACTGCGAGGGATTCATCATACACTGTGAACTATAGTATTTACCAACCACAAATGCCAGATCATGTCAAAGTGGTGTTTATTATCAGCCAGCTCACAGGGAGGGATAAGACCTGGGGCACTGCATTAGCACTGAATGAGTCACTGCTGAGACAAACTACTCTGGCTTTGTAGAACAACTTAAAGCCATTTTCTATCATCCCAAGAAAGGTTGAGCTTGCGGACGAGCTTTCAGATGACCTCTGCTTCATCTTAAGCATGGCTTCTGTTCAGTGGCAGAGTTTCAAGCCCCATGTTGGAACAAGGAAGCCTTAATCAACCTATATGTATGGCACTGAGCTCTCTTGTAAGGAGGATGCCAAGTCCTTGGATGAGGTTGGTAACCTGGCCATCCATTATCATCTCCTGGCAGAGATCTCCTAGCACTATGTCTCTTCTTTCTACCAAGCATGTTAACCCAGCCAACTTAGACTCTAGCACCCCAAAAGGCATCAGAAAATATTTTTGCCAGCAGTGTAGAAACAATACCCACGAGCCCTCGAACTGTCCTCTACTCTCTTCTGATTCTACACATATGACAACCAGGTGCACAGTAATTTATATACCACATTTTCTTTCATTTTAATGGTCAGAGTTTTGCACAAGGATTGCTCTTTTTATGTTTTAGCCCTAGTAGTCTCTGGAGCAGTGGGGAACCTCATCAGCCTTGCACTATTCAAGGAGCTCAGGCTAGATCTGCTTCCATTAATTTCTCCCCAAGCTGTGAAAGCACTGCACAGGGGCCCTGTGAGGAAAGACCTCATTATGCAAACATCCCTTTTTCATTTGCAAGCTAACGCCATGCATACAGAATACATTTCATTTTTAGTTATTAGTTATTCTACACACCCTATCATTCTCAGAATGCCCTGGTTACACACAACCCTTTCATATGCTGACATGGATACTTCTATAGAGAGTCCTAACACTGAGTCTAGCCTCTCCATCCCAGCAGAGTACCAGGACCTAGCTGAGGTATTTATCCCCATTAAGGCCACCCAAATTCTTCCGCACAGAGAATCAGATTGAGCCATCAAACTACTGGATAATATGTGTCCTCCATGCTGCAAGGCCTGCCCAAAATCCCAGGAGGAGAACCAGGTGATGGAGCAGAATATCCAGGAGGACTTATTGCCAGGGTTCACCCCTCTACCTCTCCACCCTTGGCCAGCATTTTCTTTGTGAAGAAGAAAGACGGCAGGCTAAGGCCTTACATAGACTACAGAGGTTTGAATGCTCTTCTATTGAAATATGCATAGCCTTTGCCCTTAGTTTCCAGCCCTGGAACAATTTAGGGGGCTTGCTACTATAGAGCCTCTGATCTCATTAGGATTAAGGAGGGTGAAGGGTGGAAGACCCTTTTAGCACGTCTTCTTGCCACTTATGAGTACTTAGTTCTTTCTTATGGTCTAGCCATGGCACCTTCCATTTTTCACATTTTTCAATAACAAGGTCCTTCAAAAGTAAGGTCTTTCAGGAGTATTTGGACCAACATGTCTTTGACATGCTGGGGTCTCAACACTCTCCTGCAGAGCCAACTATATTGCAGGAGACTGGAGATGTGAGAGTTCCACCAAAGTGAGGTCAGCTATCTAGGCTACCTCATAAACGTAACTGATGTACTGGTGTATGCAGAGGTGGTGACCAACTGGCCCTGTCCTTGGTCACATCATGATTTACAATGTTTTCTGGGTTTTGAAAAATTTACAGGTATTTTATCTGGGGTTTCAACACTAACCTCCAGCACTGGCCTACTTCTCCAAAGAAAATACAGCTTAGGAGAGAGAGAGCTACTCACAATCAAGCTGACATTTGAAGAGTGGAGACATTGGCTGGAAGGGGCTCAAAAATAGCCAAACATCTTAACTCAAGCCATGTGGTCCGTCTACTTTTCCCAGTTCAATTTCACCATCACGTACCGACTAGGATCCATGAACACCAAGGCAGATGCCCTGAGAAGACAATTTGATCTGGAAGCCACACTCACTAGTCAGGAACCCATCCTGCCTCCCGCCTGTTCTTGAGAGCCTTCCAGTGGGATCTGAACCGAACCATTTTGCAGGCCAACTCCTATCCTGGCTGTCCACATCATAGGTTATAAGTACTGCCACAATGCCACTTCCTTTTCATCACATGGGCCCATACTACTCTAGAGACAGGCCATCATGCATCAACATTCACTGGCTTCTAAACACAAGATACTGTTGGCCTGCCATGCAGAGGGACATCATCAACCATGAGTTGTAATGGAAACTGTACCCTGATACTATGTCCTCTGGTAGTTCAAACTGATGGAAGACATTACAGCACAATGTCTACACCTCCTAGAACCATTGATGAAGGACCTCTCTATACTGTGAACTCCTTCCTCGATTCCAGGCACCACAATGAGAGGATTCAATATCTGGAGAGGTATGGGCCTGAAGAACAGAGCTGGATACTGGATAGCCAAATCCTCGATCCTGAGCTCATCTGTTCATTTCACCAAGCTCATCCTTCCAGGCCTGCTCCCCATTGACCTGGTTGTCCCTGCATGAGGGCTCTGCCGGGCCCTTTGTGGGGGGTACTGTCATTGCCCAGCCAGTATCCACTCAACACAATGCACAGACCCCACATGTCAATCACTGCCCTTGGCCACTCCCATGATCCCAATTACTGGATTATTAAATCATCACACACATCTGTGCCTTATTCTCCTTCCTTTTATTTAAACCTCACAGGTGACATAGATTAGTGCTGAACATCCTAGTCTACCTAAAAACTGAGCAAGCTTTTCATCAAAATGCAACAGTAAGCTGTCAGTGATAATATAAACATTTACTCCATACTGTTTTTTCATTCTACATGTGACAAATGTAGAGTATGGCATTGCAATCAAACATAACTGTCTTGTCAAGCTTTACTCTGTTCTCAAGCATAGCTATCTTGTCAATCATAACTAGCTTGCATTGCAGAAATAGAAATAAAGGCCTGTAATATAGGCCTAAAACATACATCTAAGGGATTGACTGTCTTGGTTACTGGACAGAATCCTAGACTCCTATACCATTTGCCAAAATGAGTTCTACTTACAACGCTAGCAAGGACCAGACTGACAGTGAGCCTTTGCTAGGCAATATTAAATATCTCCTCTAGAGCCAGAGGGGAGGACATATAGAGAAGGACTCATAGGTTGTATATGGTTTTTGTGGACCCTACTGTTGCATGACACTTTCATCCCAAATCCATTCATTGGCCCTAGAGGTGGGCTGGGGTCTGAACTACTCCAATCTGCTCTGAGCTGGACTACACCAGCTACATGGCTGCTCCTGCCATGGGCTTGTGCTTGAGTGAGTGGGCTGTGGCCATTCTTTGTCAGCCCCCGCTAGCTTGCAGCATCGTGAATGAGTCAGGGTATGGAGATAAAAAGAGAGAGAGTGAGAAAGAGAGAGAGAGAAATAGAGAGAGACTAATCAAGCAGAAGAGATTACAAAAAGGCAAGCTACTGGAGTTCTGTGCAAGCAGACAACAGTTATGTAAGTGTGGCCTCATTCAGCTCCACTCTTACAGACAGCATGAGCATGAGTACTGTGAAAAAGACGGAGAACGACAAAGATATATATATATATATATATATATATATATATATATATATATATAGAGAGAGAGAGAGAGAGAGAGAGAGAGAGAGAGAGAGAGAAAGAGGATGGCATTTGAAAATTGCCTCTGTCATTTCCATTTATATACAAAATGGCTTGCTGGAAATAAAGGGATTCCATATACTTCATGCTCTTTTGTGAGAGAAATTGGACACTCTGAGCATCGTGGGCCTCTCCAGTATGAGACTGGCACAGGATAATGAAAATAATCATACCCTGATTCTACAGAGAAGTTCATTGCATTTCTGTACCAACTGTAGAAACCAGTTGTACAAGAGGAGTTTATGGACAACATTAATAGTTCTTGGTTTTCCATTTACTATGCCTTGTCGAGTGTTAGCATATGTGCGTAAGAATGTAATCACATATTCTATTCAGTTGATATCTAGCATGCAGGAGAACAAACCAACCTCAGTAACATGTAAAGAGTTCAGAGTCATTGAGAGTAAGGGTGAATGCAATTGCCCGCCATGCCTCCTACCCAGGAGCTGTTGTCTCCTGTCGTACTGAGAGTAGGAGATCCACACTGAGTAAAGAAGAGTCTTAACCAGCCTCGCTCAGCTCAATGGAATATCAATGACCGTTAAACAAAACATCACTCACTCATAGGATTTACAAAAGGCCCCTCCATTGTAATTATCTCCTTATAGATGCTACTGTATGAATAATGACACACACACACACAAAAACACACCCTCCTGAGTTTTGGTTCTCCCAAAGATTCTTCCTTACACACGTAAGCATGCAAAGGTGAACATAAACACTGAAACACATATACACATACCAGTGCAAAAACACATGCACACATGAGTGTATAAATAGACCATGTGATTGAAAGAAATTGATTGCCTGCAATCTACTGCAGTTATCAGGCTCTACACATATCAATAGGATGTTCCTCTGTTTAACTAATCAATGTTCTTCAGAATGAGCCTCATTAGCATAAACCATGGTGACAGCTTTCTGAGTAGAGCACAGAACTGAACTATGCTTATCTTTTTTACTTTCAGCTTAAAGATCAGTGGTGAGTTGGGCCAAAAATTTGTTTGTGTGGTGTATGGGCCTGTGTTTTCCTGTCACACTGACATGTGTATGGTCTGCATTCATACATTGAGTTCAACCTTGTACATAGAATTTTGTTGTTGTTTATCTTCACTTTTTGCCCTGCAGATATTTGCTACTTGATTTCCCCAAATTTCCCATGTGTTTTTCATGTTTTCAGTGACGTAATTTTATTGTTATCAAATAATAGGACTTCCACGGATAATTTAAGAGACATTTGTGGTCAAAAATCCTCACTGTATCTTAATAACTACAGAAGTGTATAGCAATCTCAGAGCACACATTTACTGTAGTAGTAAACAACCTGTAGTACCAGACTCAGCCAGCGGAGGGATCTGTTAGTCATTGAACTGAAGCAAATTTGACACATTTTGAGTATTCAGAGCAGACTGCGCCAATCCAGTTTAACAGTGCTATTTGAGATTATGGTTCAGTGTACATGACCTGGAAGCAAATCAGAAACAATTGTGTTTCATTTTCCTAATTAACAATTTTTTTCCTGACATTTCAGTGGTCTATTTTTATTTTATTTTATTCTCTTTCAAATAATGCTCAGGAATTTGACTAAAAACACCTTACATCCAATATTTCATATATTAAGTCTGGGGGATGCCTCAGGTTTTTTACATTTTAAGTACAGCTCAGCTGCACTACTGTAAATGCTTCATAAACTTGAATGTCTTGATATTTGTCTTTGTCACTATTTGCAAAAGTACACTATATGGCAATCCCGAATCCTCTATGAAGGCAGTGAAGTTAAGAGGTCTTTCTTTTTAAGAGGCCTAACATTTAAAATAAACTTTAAAAATACAGGACTACGTGCCCAGTTAATCTCTCTGCTACAGTACCACAAAGATGTGATAAGTTTTTAACAGCCTCCATTTGCTCAAAGGGGGGTTTATGCCACAGTTGCACAAGGGGAAGATTTTTCCAAGAATGTTGATTCGTCGGGCTCTGCTGGAAGTACAGTGAGCAGGCATCACATAGTGATGGTACATGTCCCTGTGCGAGTAGTGTGTCCATGACTCCTTCCCTTATCAGAGATGGGCTAAATGGGTCCCAGGGCCGAGTGTGGGGCTCTGTGAATGAAGCTGATTTTAAAGAGGCTCCTGGCCAGAGACAGAAAGAGAGAGAGAAAGAGAGAGAGGGAAAGATGCACAAACAGCCCACTCATTAACAGCCTCATCATCTTCCCTCTCTCAGGCCTCCATGGGAAAGAAATAAAAGTGAGATGCTTTACACTTTAATGACTTTCCCACAGCTCTACCCTGAAGGAAGAAGAAGGGGGGAGTAAGAGTAAACGAGGATGCAACACTGTGGCTGGGGGGGAGAGGACCTCCTCTAATGAGGCCAGCAAATACTGAGCCCAGTGTCCGATGCTCCTACGACAGGCTGGCCCTGCCAAGAGCTGGAATAATCAGCCCTTTATGTGTGGACAGGGCCCTTGGGGACAGCTTCCACATTGTCCCCCTCTTCCTGCCCCACGTCAGTGGGCTTGCTGGGCCTTCGCGGGGTGCGACGGGCACATTGCATCCCTGATCACGGGCATCTCCATCCCAGCACACACAGTCCCGAAAGCAGATTGGCAAAGCAAATGAACTGAGGAGGGATGTGGGAGAAGGTGCAAAAATGCCACTTTTCATAGGCAATCAATGTGGAACGGAGGGGCGCGTAATAGGGCCGTGGGTGACCTTGGGGGGTGACCTTGCCTGTTCAAAGAGAGCCTTGCTTTTAAAAGCCTTGCTTTTAAAAGCTGTGATTTATGTCTACAGTGGCATGGGTTTCAAGCCCTGACACTTCATTGTGACTCCATAGGAGGGATATGGGTTTGTAAACAGACAATCAGCATTCCTCATGCAGACTATTTTCAGGATTCCAATCCAATAGCTAATGTACATCGAAATACAAAACCTTAAGAAAGATGGTGATGAAATCATTGTCAGGGGAACCAATTTGTGAAACAAGGTTTTTTTTTTCCCATTAAGAGCATGATGATTGCCTCTGGTGATTATGAATTATCAAAATAGCAGATGTTTTGTCAGTGTGCACAAAACCATCACACACAATTAAATATTTTCCTTACAGTTATTCTGAGATTAAAAAGATGACTGCCTTGGTAATATTGAAATTTATCATGCTACAACCCTGAAGCTCTTGATCAGGGCCCTTAGAACTGTCCTGATAGGTTAGCAATTAAGAATTCAATCAATGTGCTTGATCAGGGCTCCTTTCAAAAATTCAAAAATGAACAAATAAAAGGTCTGCCACACTCCTGATGACTGCTTGTGATTCTGCTCTGCTCAACCACTCCTCCTCCACTAAATACTGAATACCTGTAATTAACATTCCCCCTAACCATCACCATAAATACCTGGAAATTACCTCCTGGCTTGGCCAGGTCTTGTATGTGCATAACCCCTTCAACCACACCTTGTCACCTCTGTCTGTGTCCGCAGTTTTATTTTACATTAGGCTCAGGCTTTTCCTTCTAGTGTTGGATACTTGGGTGCATTAAACTCATCAGAGTATTAGACTCATCTAAACCCATCTGCAGAAGCCCCATGTTATCATGTTTGAGTGGTTTCATACTCTTCCATCTGAATGGACAGGGATTTTGGAATGCAAAGACACCCCTTTATTTCTCTGGCTCTAGTGTCCAATTTAGGTTATGACTGTACTTGCAGAATATGGGTTCAAACCCCATTTTATTTCTTCATTCTTATGCCACCAGCTCAGAAATGGTTGGTCAGAAAACACTGTCTGCAGCCCTGCACTAAAATTGTCTACTGGTAGACCAGTCTTAGTCATTACTTTAAAATCTACATGCAGTTGTTTGGTCTCTTTTTATTTCTGTCCTCCCACTTATTGGTTTAGGCAAGATTTCACATTCCTCTCTTTTAGTTTTGTAGATCTCTGTCCCTGGCTGAGACAGACTGCACATGGCTAGATTACTGATGCATGCGCATTAAAGTAATACTCTGGCCTTCCTGGACTGAAAGTGCACAGCCCTTTTCTAGCCAGACCTATGAGTGTAGCTGCACCTTTAACGCCAGAATAGGCAGGCTTGCAGCCGAATGGAGTAGAGCCCTCCCTCAAAAGCATGGCTGTCACATAAAAGCCCATGGCTCAAGCCCAAAAAGGTGCGCCTTCATGTTCACTTGTACTTCAACCATTCAATGTCAAGAATTTAGATGCAATCACACACTTCTATCTAGTATGTATGGATGGTTTTACTTCCCATAATAAAAAGGGCTCGATTGTGAGCGAATATGTTGCAATCGCATGGTAGACAATGCAACTCAGCTTCAGTTACTAGACTGTTAAAGGCACGGGACAGCCAGTGAGACTGTCACGAGAATAATCCCATGCTGTTGCTTAGCAACAGAGCATGTCCTATGTAAGTGCAAAGCCGAGTGGCGCCTTCACCAACACCGAAATATATTAGAGGGTTACAGGGTAAAAAAACAGGGTCAATGGATTCTGGCTCTGTTGGGAAAACAATTAAAACTGGAAGGATCAGGAGTTCCCAGATCAGATGCAGGTCTAGGTTTAGCTAATGACCTTTGCACAGCTATGGTACTCTCATTGAATAGAGTATGTTTTTATTTTTATTTTTTAATGTTAAGTGTTGTGGTGTCCAGCAAGGATGCAGTCTAGTAAACTGAGACTTGGTGTCTACCAGCTGTGCTTTGTCCATAGATATATCTAAAGTTAGATCTTAGGCAAGGAATGTGAGGCAAGGAATAATTGCTGTAATCCAACACTCACCTATTTGATAAGGGCTCCACACTGGCCTTGAAGGCATTGTGATTTGAAAAATTCCATTGTTTTTGCCATAATACCTCGCACCATTTGACAGACTTAAGCTGTGAATGCCAAATCACAACAGAATGCACTCTCCATTCACTCACTTCCAAACCCCCAAATCTCCCAGGGTGATACTGTACCATCTCACAATAAACACCACAGACCAGCAGAGATAATTCTGTTTAGATAATGCACTGAACTGGGGTGCTTTCCCATTGAGATTTCAAATACATGCAGGACTGTCTCTCAGAACAAGGTGGAGTTCAGTCTACTGGCAGTGTTTACCCTAAAGCCTCTTGGGTAATGTCCACTGAGCAGTGCCCTGGGTTGGGTTATGAATGGCACCCAGATCTCATTCCCAAGTCTTACCTTTCCCAGGATTCTGCTTACTGCCATTTCCTGCTCAGAACCAGAAAGAAGGTGTGAAAGTGCAAGTCTGTGCCATGTCTGACAAGTCCGACAAGTCTGACATGGTTGGTCACGGTAAGTCAGGGGAAGGAGCTTTAATTTTCATGATGTCACACAAAAATGGAGAAGTGTAGCAAAATCCTGTAGTTATGCCAGGAACTTAAATGAGCCAGCACTTTGAATCAGTATTGTGACATGTTCTGCCAGGAACAAGTCACATGCAAACCTATCACTGATGGAATGCATGAGAGTGCTCAGTGATGACCTTGATGAAGATATAACAGGTTGAGGATTGATTGTTGGCACTGGAAGTACAAAAAACCATTCTTGTGCTTCTTCCATGATATTTATATCCCAGCTAAGACTGTTTGTGGTGTTCTTCCAGTCTCTCTTGTTTTGGGCTTTGCAAACTATTTGCAATGGTAGATAAAAAAAAAATAAATCACTTTTATTTGTCCAACTGAAGTCCATCTATAAAACATGAAACGTTTACCTTCACATGAACAATACTTACCAGCAGGCCACCAGTCCACTTTTGGTCAGTTCTACAAACTCAAACATTAGTTTCTTTTCTTGTACTTTGTACAACTTTGCCATGTTTTCAGTGTGAAAGATATATTTGGGCTGTATATTGGAAGCGTTTACATGAGTATGTAAAAGTACAATTACAGTATGAATGTATCAGACTCCAGTACATTGAGTCAGCTTACTTCCAAAGTACAGTAGAGGTACCAGCAGTGATGGACAACAAAAAAAAACCCAGTTGATTGTACAAAATTTGTTTTGTTCACCTATAAAGTGTGTGTACCAAATAAATGATCCTCTAATGTGTTTTTTTTTTTTTGCATTTGTTTACATGCATCCACGTGCCATGCAAGGGTTGATATACAAAGCCCTTGTGGTGTTTCATCATATCTTATGTATCTCAAGTTTCATCATATCTTGAATCAACTGTGTAAAACTGAAGAAACGTGCTGTTCACGAAACTGGGTTGGTTTAACCCAGTCATTTTGACTATCTTGTCATTCATATTTTAAGCCCTTGCTTGTACAGTCTGGCACATATGGTACAATCTGCACATCAATTTTCATGAGTAAAAATCAGGCATTTTAAGTAACACTAATGAGATCAGCTATACCAGGCCTTTTACCTGGCTGCTCAGGGTAAAAGTTCCAAACAGTCAATGCATAATTGATCTTTGCTACTTCACAAGCCTAGCAGGGGGCTTTGACTTCCATCATCCACAGAGCGAGGGGAATAGTGTCGCTGTGGTGTGCTGTGCATTATTATATTATCATTTATACCATAAAAAGTACTGGTCTCATCACTGTGAGTTACTGTCCATTTCTCTACATTCTCTTTACAATCTAATTTACCCTCAGAAATTTTAGAATGGGTAAACAAATTGCTCTATAATGATTACCTTTTCTGATCAACAGTGGAGAGTGAAGATCTTTGTAGTCCAGAACAGTGTGTGTGTGTGTGTGTGTGGGGGGGGGGGGGGGGTGCACATCACATCCAGCTCCATAGAAGTGAAAGGGCACATTGATGCTGATGAATCTGTTTCTGGTGTTTCTGTCGCTGTCCAGGCATTGAGCATCTTTTCCTGTCTTATGATGCGAGGTACGTAAGGCTGATGTCATAATGTCATCAAAAGGACCCTCTTTGACACAATGCTGCACTCATGGCCCTTTGGATTGAGGCAATAAAAATGCTGGACATATGTGACTTTCAGGGGGTTTAGATGAACCAAAGGATTTAAATGTTTAGAGAGTTTCTTTTAAGGCTTTAAAAACACAGCAAATGAGTGTTTGTAAAGATATTATGACTTTAATTAACATAATCTAACCTACTCCAGCAACCAACCAGAGTCTTACTGCCTTTAATTAATGTTAATTTCAGCACTTGTATTGACCTGGTAATTGTCCCTGGCAAGATCATAACGTACAAATATTATGTACATTGATTCAATTAAAACCAAAATCTTATACAATTCTTTGGTATTGAAGATAGCATGATTAATGTTAAGAAACAGAAGAAGAGAGGGCAACTTAATGTGCTCTGTCTCTGATGCTGAAGGTCTCTGTATAACAGTATTCAGAATTCTCACCTGCTCTAACACGCCTGTGTCAAATCGCCAGAGAGTCAGGTTTGAATGAGAGGACCATAACCAGGCAAACACTGAACTGGGCAGCAGTGTGAAGTGCCCTGAGGGTGGAGTGCCCTGTGGGTGGAGTGTCCTGTGGGTGACATACTAGAGACAGGAAGTCTACTGCATAGAATGCAATCACTCATTGTCTGATTTCAGAAATTTGAGACAGAGGCAGGTTCCATTGCATATATAAAAATCTGTGCAACCCAACTTGTTTGAAAACAAAATTTTTCTCAGAATGCCCTACCTTCTGTATTCCAGTTCAGGAAGTCTTACCTTAACATGTGTGTTATTTGTCCCCTATATCTCCATCAGTTTCTCTTGATAATGTGTACGTGATATAAAGAAATTACTGCAGATAGGCTTAAAGGGCCTTGATGGGGAAAGCCACTTTCTCGCGAACAAAGCCTGTTTGTGCAGCTGCATGTGTGCATGGTTTGAAGAATGCTTTAGTCCTTCTCATGAGCAGATCAGTGAGAACATAATAAGAGCTCTGCATGTGGTGCACCATGTATACTGAACACATGAACCTGTGTTGGTTTGCAAGACAAGACACAGGTGCTTCTTGGGGAGTGGTACACACATATGCATACACACACACAAATGCAAAACAAACACACATATATGCACACACACACACACACACACACACACACACACACACACACACACACGAATTTGCTGTTAGAGCACTGTATTCTTGCACATAAATATACTCTGATTTCAGTTTTTACAGTTTCCATCTGGTTACCAGTTAGGAATCAACAAGTCCGACGTTTGAGGTTCAAAAGTGTCTTTAACGTTTTGCCAAATACAGCCTTTGAAAACCCCAATGATTCTTTGAACAAACAGCCCCACGTGAATGAACAAATACAAAATCTTGCATAACCTGCCACAATACTGGAGTGCTAATTATACAGTTCCACAACAGGTTTGCAAATGCCAGTTCATGGTGTTAGGTTCAGTTTGGTAATCTCACCGGTGACTACATTCAACATTCTGTGCCACCCTGGTGGCACTCACACACAATCGCAATCCACCCTGCATCAAAAATTCTGTAACTGAGGATTCTCTGAAAAGTGCTCCAATATAAATCATTTAATGAGAGCCTTTCCTATAACATAGCTTCCTACAGAACTGGACTTTTCAACTGGATATTTGCATCTCCTGCTATCTACTGTGCATTCAAGTGCTGTAAAGAAATAAATGCAATTCTGTGACTCCAGAAACAACACCCGGCTCCTGTGTACGGTGAATGCTAACAACAGAAGGGCTTTTCCAGATGCTGAACCTTGCTCCTCTGTGTGCAAAGAACAAACAGTACAATATTTTTGCTCACAAGGATAGCTGACAGATATGCTTACTTTTTAAAAAAAATAATACACTTAAACCTCAAGCTGTTGTACACAACTATTGTAAAGCTCTGATGTTTAAATTACTCATATTGTATGAGTTATTATTGAAAACCATTATTGCCCAAAATAATGTTTACCATTATAAGTTAGTATATGAATATAAGAAAGCTCCAACTGGTTTTCAGGTTTATTTTCATTGATGCAATCTATGAGGCATCTGTCTGGGCGTTAAATCTATTACCCTCCTCTTCAACGTTATTGCTAAATGGTAAGCACTTTGTTCTAGATATAAAATAGAGTATACATAAAAAGTAATATTATAACAAATGTGAGTAGCAATAGATACATCAGCAGTAACAACATCATCATTACTGACATATGTAAAGCTATACATACATACCATATTACTTTGAACCAAAACTTTATTTAATCACAAAGTATAATAATGCTTTTATGAACTTAATCATTAAGCATGTTTGGACTGAGAAGAACCAAAAACAGAATATTAGAACACAAAGTGTCTCTGGAAACCAAGCATTCTTTGTACACGTCGCTACTGGACAAAGCAGAGGCAAAGCCATGGAAGCCTTCCAAATGGCTTTATATCAAACTTAGAGCTATGAAACAGCCTTTGTCTGTTCTGCACTGGGAGTCCTAATTAATAGAGTTCAGCTTGATTGACATGGGCCAATAGATTGGTATCATCAGGAGGTCTGGTCCTCCTACAGGGATGCCTAAGGAGTCCAGCATTGCCCTTTGTCTGGGCTCACAAGGAACGGAAAAGGCTTTGGCTTTAGAACCATGCCATATCCAATAGGCTATTCGTCTCACGCACTTCGCTCTGAGGTCTAGACTCGTAACCTTGATATGAAAGGGCCTTGTGGCAAGCAGTCTTCATCCTGGGCTAAGGCCTACCTGAGTGCACCTGTCTATGTACTCCATGTTGGTCACCCCTAAGGGGGCTCAGAGTTCGAACAAGGCTGGCACACTCTAGGAGAACCAGGAGGCATGAATGACATGAGAATGCTGGCTAGCGCAGCCAGGTTAATGGGGAATGAGGGCAGTGGATAAGCCTAGACTGGGGTTCTCAGAAAAATCGCTTTTTTGCCTTGCACACCATAGACAGTCTCAGGAGGTGTGAGAGGATAGCTGGTCAGGCACAAAATAATTACCACAGAAGGTGAGGAGGACAGAACAGCTTGTTCTGTGGTCCTCTTTTGTCCAGGCTGCACAAACATACTCTGTTCTCATTGAGAGTGTGTCTGTTGCTCTTCTCTCTCTCTCTCTCTCTCTCTCTCTCTCTCTCTCTCTCTCTCTCTCTCTCATTAATTTATGCCAAACTTGATCTCTCTCTTCTGTCAAGCAGGAATGTATTTCAATATCCATTTTACATGCTTCCAGGTAAAAAAAGACTCTGGAAAGACTCAGGGTAACATGTTTAAGGAACTGTCAGCTCTCCTCATATCCATGTGTGGGTATGTGTGTGTGTGTGTGTGTGTGTGTGTGTGTGAGCCTCCTTTTGTCTGCAGATTCAGAGACACTGGGGGACTCGAGGTAAAACAAACACCATGTGAAACACCAGAGTTTTGTGTTTTCACATGCTCACCAGTAGGTCCTGCCTGACTTACAGTCCAAACAATTATGTAAGTAATTATCTCACTAGAACCCTTACCAAAAGAACATCCACTGGCCCTGCTTCAAAAGCAACAAAGTTCTTTCATTAAAGTGTAACACGGGAGCTGAGGCAGGATGCAGAAACAAAGCGTTGTTACAGACACAGACGTTTATTAGAACACGTGACAAAACGACACTAAAATGAAGACTGTTAAATATGAATGAACTATACTGCCACAATGAAGCGCACACAACTTATGTGCGGTCAAACACTGAAAACACCAAGGCCTAAAAAGGTCCTTATATACATGCACAGTAACAACGTTACTGTGAACAGGTGTGATACACGGGGAGGGCCTGGCCATGCCAACAAACACACCCACCCCCACACACAAACACACACACAGAGACGGCACTAATGGCATTCTATTTTTTGTTGAAGTAGGCTGAAATCTGGCCTTATTATCAGTCACAGAAGAGGCAACTCCAAGCAGAATTTATCACTCATAAAATCTCAGTCCAGGAGACACTCTCAGGCTTTTGAACTCACTGTCCAAATTTCTGACTGTTACCAGTGAGGAGGAAGTACCCAGGAGGACAGAGTTAATGGAAGAATTCACCCAAGTACTATTAAAGCTAAGTTCTATTAGAGCTACTTGGAACCAACAAATGAAAGCTAACACTGAAATAATAGCTTCAGTTATCTGCTAACCATGCTAGCATTTTTGCTTTTTTTTTGGGGGGGGGGGGGGGGGGGTAAAGTGTCATTTTTTAGAGCCATGACCTGAGGCTGTCAGAACAAAGGAGCACTTTTGAAAGCAGCTGGTGCACTGCTCTCCAGCTTCACCCAGCTCTCAGCATTTAGCTGATCTGCAGGACTGTGTTTCCTTCCTCAGCTGTGGAACAAAAGGCAGCTAAATTTGGTTTCCATCACTTTTCCTGTGCTGATGAAAACAAAACGTTCCTCATTTCTTTCTCTTCACTGATCTGTGAATACTACTGCACTGCCATCAGGCCCATGGTGCTCCTAACAGAGTGCTTCAGAAGGGCTTACCATTAAGAGGGCATTAAGAGCTTAATGATTACATGATGATTAGTCAAATCAGACCTAATGCTGTGTAAGAGAAATGGTTAAGGTCTAGGTTTTAAATGACCATTTTATATGCAGTGATATTTGAGATATGTGACCGGTATGCTTCCAGTTATCAGTCAGAGCTCAGAAATGAGGGTCAACAGGTGATGTTCAGGAAGAGAACAAAGTGCGATCAGAAGCGTGGAGAGAATGACTACATGTCTTATGTTGTTGGCCTCATGCTGATAAGCAGCTGCTCTTGTGCTATATCACTCAGAAGTCACACATCAGCATTTTGGTCTTTGTCCTGACATCATTTTGGAGGGACGGTAATGTGTTATGACGGAAGCCTCTTGTGCATTTTCCACCTGCGCTAAGTGAAAGCTCCCAGACACATACCAGAGGCGAGCCAATGTTTGCATGTTAATGTTTTTCAAAACCTGCTTAAAGATCATTTGGGTAATTTAGTCTAATCATATTCTATAATCTCAAATAACCTGAATCACAACTGCTGAAAGATACGCTATACAGTTGTCTTCAAAATAATAGCAGTCCAACATGACTAACCAGATCAATCACTGTTTTTGGTAGAAATTATATTACTACATGGCAAATAACTTACCAGTAGGTGTAGTAGAGTCATAGAAAACCATCAGACCCAACATTTTGTGGACTGATGAAAGTAAGATTGTTCTTTTTGGATCCAAGGGCCGCAGACAGCTTGTCAGACGACCCCCAAACACTGAATTCAAGCCACAGTACACTCTGAAGACAGTAAAGCATGGTGGTGCAGGCATCATGATATGGGAATATTTATATTACTATGGTGTTGGACCTATTTATCGCATACCAGGGATCATGGATCAGTTTGCATATATCAAAATACTTGAACAGGTCATGTTGCCTTATGATGAAGAGGTAATGCCCTTGAAATGGATGTTTCAAGAAGACAACGACCCCAAACACACCAGTAAGTGAGTAGCATCTTGGTTCCAGACCAGCAAAATTAAAATTATGGAGTGGCCAGCCCAATCCCTGTACCTTAATCCAATGGAAAATTTGTAGGGGGACATCAAAAATGCTGTTTCTGAGGCAAAACCAAGAAATGCAGAGGAATTGTGGAAAATTGTCAAATCATCCTGGGCTGGAATACCTGTTCACAGGTGCCAGAAGTTGGTCGACTCCATGCAACACAGATGTGAAGTAGTTCGCAGAAACAGTGGTTAAACAACTAAATATTAGTTTAGTGAGCAATGCTAAATCCTAAAGATTTTTCAGTTTATACAGTAAATATTTGAGTTTGTGAAGAAAAATGCAGACACTGCTATTTTTTTAAACAGCCCAATATTCATTTTTTTTTTCATTTTCTGTAAAGTAATTAAAAAATTGATACATTTTTCTTCATGTTTTGATTTAAAATATAATGTGCAGTGTTCCCAATGCATGGAAATAAAAACTATTATAAGGATTCTGAGCTTTACTCACGTTTTTAAACACACTGCTATTATTTTGAACACAATTGTATATAACAATCTATGAATGGAGAAATCTTTCTTAAATGTCCTTTAATCTCAGCTTTACATACAACCCTGAGAAAGAGTCACTCTTTGTGGTTTGAATAATCTCTGTTACTCTTCATCACTGATGTCAAGTTTGATCCACTTTTACAAAAGCAGTGGTTTATTGGACAGTTTAAGATGTATTATTCTGTTAACTATCCCTCCTTAGCAGTCTACTGTTGAAACTGTTGAAACGCACAGACCACTGAAAGACATTCTGTGAATGTTCATATATTTCTCTCATAGTTGTTCAAAGGGACTAAAGGGAACAGGGGAGCAAATCCCTGAAAAGTGATATTGCTGATATTTTCCTAAATGGCCTTGACCTGCAGTTGGAAATGGACTTAACAAGAATGCCCCACAAACTTCCTCCGCGTGCATGGTATGTCAGCTTATGAATGCAAACTTGCAGAAAAAGCTGAGCCTTTTTTTCCCCTCCATTGGAAATGCTGGATTGCAAAATGAAGTTCAGGTATAAATGACACTCACCATTCACCTTTGTCCCCTACTAAAAGACAGCCACCGATCATGTTACCATCACGATGACACAACCAAGGACTGCATGTCATTTTTCTTCGGGTGCAACCATTTGTTTTTCAGCTTTCACTCATTCCCTCTCTCTGCCTTTTCAAGCCCTAGGCTTTAAGGCCCTATTTAAACCCCTGTGTTAGATTGGAATCCATCCATTTTGTTCGAAGGGAAATAAAGGATCTGATGGGATCACAGAGCAGAAAACAAATGACACCATGTTAAGCAGATTACAACAAAGACGATGTATTCCTCTTCAGTACTTATTACCCTCTTCAGTACTTATTACTCAGGCAGAATGAGAACCTGAGATGCTGGCTCAATATCAGAACATCAAAATATCAAAACATCATAAGCCACCCATTGGGAAGACTAAAGGTAAATTAAGAACAATCAGAATTGAACATCCTTTCAAACTTTTTACAAAGCAGCTGGTTATCAAACTCAGATAGTCAGATAGGGCGGTCTACTGAATTTGACATCTTTTATATTTTTACTTAAAGTTAATATATAGTCAAAAGTCTTTTAAAATTCTACACACCAGCAATAGTTTGGCTGTCTCATAGCAAGATTTTTAGACTTTATTTCTGCCCATTAGTAAAGGACATGTCAACTCCACCTTGGGGCTGTTTTATGATTATAGTTACAGTGGAATAGTGGCGAGGTTTCTAGAAAGCTTATCTAGATTGTTGTTGAAATGTCATAAAGGGAACCAGTCTGCTTCTCTGTCTACCTTAGCTGTTATAATTCCTTTCATAACTGGGGCAATAATCAGACTTTATCAGAGCTGAAATGCAAGTGTAAGACGTAAGGCTTATGTTTTTATATTGCTCTTTAGCTTGACCTGTTCAGCCTTTGGGTTCTTCTGTTAATAGCCACTGTTTTGCTCTGGGTGTGGATGTTAAATTTCTCTAAAGAGACAGACAACATTTAGGACCTCTCCTGCCCCATGGGAAAATCATCATTGATGTTTATGGAAAATATCATGAAATTCATGAAATTGCAGTGTAGATGTTCTTATTCTTTAATTTAATGTTAGTAAAGTCTGTATTCCAAAACAGGCATTAAAATTAGCATGATAAAATATTGCAGAACCATCATATTGAAGGGCTTATCATTTAATTTAAAAATTGATATGATGGCCTTTTACAATCAAACTCACTCTATTTAGAGTGTGGGGGTTAGACTAAGGTTAATATTAACATTTTCAGAGTAGCCTAATTTCATTGGCACATTGAACAACACAATTACTGCTACCTTGTTTATGTATATGGGATGTGGAACAGTACAAAACCTGGACAGTATCCCAGACCTGGACTGTGAACCTCTACTTTAACAGAGGACATTTCAGCTTAGTGTTATTGATGAATGCATAAAGGACGTCAGACAATGGATGTTGAGGAACTTTCTCGCACTTAGTAGTGACAAAACAGAGGTGCTTCTATTAGGCCCAGAGACAGCTAGGTCCTCACTCTCTAATTATTCAGTGAACCTCGGTAATAAAACATCTTACCTAACAGTTAAAGATCTTGGCATTATTATGGATCCTGCTCTCTCGTTTGAAGCTCATTTAAATAATATTTCTAGGAATGCCATTCTCCACTTTAGGAACATTTCTAAGATTAGGACCATGTTCTCCTCACTTGATGCAAAAAAGCAAGTCTTTGCATTTTTTACTTCAAGATTGGACTACCGTAATGCCCTACTATCAGGCTGTACTACTAAGTGCGCAAACAAGCAAAATGCAGCTGCCAGCGTGCTTACTAGAACTAGAAAATCATATTACTCATCAAATCACATGGCTACTCCCACCACCCCCTGATGTCCCCTACTGTGGCCCACCACACCTCCACCCCAGCCAACTACTTCTCTGTTGCCCTTAATGGATGTTCTCTTGCGGGATGTCATGATGTTACTGATCCTCATCCCATCTCAGCTGCCATGGCTATTCCCACCACCCCTGATGTCCCCTGCTGTAGCCCACCACACTTTCACCCCAGCCAACTACTCTCTGCTGTCTTTAATGGACCTTCTCTTGTGGGATGTCATGATGTTGCTGGGCCTCTGCCTATCTTGACTGCCATGGCTACTCCCACCTTCCCCTGATGTCTCCTGCTGTGGCCCACCACACCTCCACCCTAGCCAACTACTTCTCCATTGCCCTTAATAGACGTTCTCTTGTGGGTTGGGTCTTGGACACATGCACACCTCGGGACAAGACCAGGACTGCTAGAAAGTTGGACTAAGCATTAATTGCTTATTTCATTTTTATATTTTTCTCTTTAAACTGTTGTTATTGTGGTGTCTGTTGTTGGCCCGTTGTTGGCCAGAGGAGGATGCCCCCCCCATTGAGTCTTGGTTCCTCTCAAGGTTTCTTCCTCATGCTCTAGGGAGTGTCACCCTTGGCTTGCTCACTGGGGGCTTGGACTTGGACATTTGTAAAGCTGCTTTGTGACGACGTCTGTTGTAAAAAGTGCTGTTTAAATCAATTTTGAATTTTGAATTAAATTGTGCATCTGTTTGCCTTAAACCTCAGTATAGTTACTCCTTTCCAGAGAGTCCAGTTTTGTCAGATTATTAATAAAATATTTTAATGATAAATATGCTAAATCATGTCATCACATCCTGGATCTGTATTTACTGTCCCACTATTGTCTCACTGTTACCTAGTCTAAGCTGTTGGTGGCAGTATTTACATCATGGGTAAAATATTTTAGCTGCACCCTGAACTGCCCCATATGCTGAAAAGTGCAGAACAACCCTGCCAGTAGGGATAGCTTACAGTAAACCAGGAGAGAACTGCTTTCCTTTTTAAAGGTTATTTATATTGTGGCATAGAGAGGCTTCACAGGTAACATCCAACAGTCTTTTTACAGTTGAGTCCATGTTTGTTGCGTTTTTTCACTATGTTTGTGAGGAAAGACCTCTGGACAGGCACAAGGTAAAAGTACACTGCATTACTTGCCAAAATGTTGGCACTGGAACTGCATTGGTAATAAATGTATCATGTTACTGTGCTGTGAAACTCTGAGATGGAGGTGTAACATGAGAGGTGACTTTCCTGTTCATTCCTTGCATATCTTTTTTTGGTAAGGATTTTGTGACCAGTATGTTTTTCAAATAAATACATATTTGAAATCTGATGCTGTTTTAATTTGAAACTGTTTGGAAACATTTTTGACTGAATCAAAAAACCTTGTACACTTTCTGTATACACACTGTTTGTATGTACAAGCCATGTGAAGCATTTTGAGCTTTACAGGTGACTTTTGCCTGTACCACACCGACCTTTTTCAGAGAAGTGCAAATGGGGCTGCAGTTGTTGGTACTGTCCAGATGTTCCACTTGGAAAACAATCAACACCAAGTCCTTCACAGCTGCCTAGGGCCTTATCATGAACACCTTATGTAATACTCCCAATATATACATGTCTAATTGAACAGCAAGATATCTCCACGTATCACAGCAACAAGGCTGATGCTCTTTTTTCTCAAGGGCAGAGGCATGGCTTTTCCACTGCATGGGTTTTTGTGTAACCCAGTGACTAGCTCAGAGTCCCAACACATGTGGTATCACTTACAGTGGGAACTTCACAAAGAAAATAGGAGAACAGCACAGAAGATTGGATTTTCCAGTATTCTTTTCACTTTTAAGTTTGTGTGAGTAGTTCCAACATCTGGGCTGATCCTTCAGGCATGCTTACACAGGAGGCCCACCATGATCAGTGGTAAAGTTGTCGATAGCGTTTTCTATAGCCATGCAATCTATCTGTGTCCCTGATAGCACGCACAGCATGCTGGCTAATAATCACTCTGAGCTTCTAGTTCTATCAGAGCTGATTAGTAAACATCTCTTACTTGTTTCAGGATATACTGGTTTTAATGTATATTCACTGCCATAATGTACAGATCTTTTACAAAGACAGCAAGTGTCTGGGTGCACACAACGTTTAATATAAGCTAAGGACTGGATTCTGGAACTGTTCTTGTCCGTGGGTTTTCCTTTGGCATGCAGTGTTCTTTCACTTGAAGTATATCAGAATGAAGTGGTTCAGACACTGCCACCTGTTCTATGATGCTATGTGGTGAAATTTGTTGCTAACCTTCTTTCTGAGGCACCTTGGTTCAAGACATCATTTTATAAATGCTCTTCCTTCACTGACCACAAATGATATCATTTTTTATTTTTATATAAATATAATAAAGTTTCCTGACCTCCAACAGTAAGGTTTTCTCAGACCAGGCTCATTTAGTCACACTGTCCCTTTGCTGATACAGTCGATGTTTCTGTAAGACAATAAAACTGCGCCTGTCACAAGCCATTTTTGCACTAACACGCGTAAAATATTCTATCAGTATTCATTATTAAATATTGGTTATATTACTATAAAACTGGAAAAAATTAAAATTAAAATTAAACTGGAAAGTCCTTTTTTATCTAGCCACCCCCTCTTCCCCAAATGAAACATTCCTACAGATTACTGTGGGGTGATGCAGCATATGAGCTATATGAGCTGTTGAGATATCAATATAACTGATGCAGGTATGAGTTCAGAAAAATGGGCACATGGTGTTCTCTTGCATAAAGGCCTTATTGTTGCTCTGCAATTGACACCCCTTTGACCCCCCCCCCCCCCCCCTAAAAAAAAGTGAGCTCTCCCAGGGTACTCTTTGCCTGTTTAGAATTCCATTGCAAGAGGGGGCGGGTTAAAAGCTAATTCTTAGACTAAAGGATGGGGGCAGGGAGGTTGTGTTTTTTGAGCTGGAGCAAGCAGGGCAGAGACATTGTGCAATATGTTCTTTTCATTTTAAAGAGTGAGCGACCAAGAGTGTAAACAAGTCATAGTGTTACATGAATGTTAGGAGACTGGACATCTGCATAGGGTTGTTAAATCAGTTACGTCCTTTGTGACAAACGAGGTACACTCAGATTTAGCATATCTCATGCAGGGAGAATAAGATGTCAGTGTAAATTGTGTTGAATGAAGTCCTGTGTTTCATATGAACAAGTTTCCTTAAGCACAGGATTCAGGTTTGTGTTTCTGAATATCATGTTCCTTGTGCTGAACTGTGACAGCTCAGCTTGTTCAGATAAAAAAAAGTCTTACATTGTTATTCTTATGGCACAGTGCTCCTGAGGACAGAACATTCTGTTCAGCTGGAAACACACCTCTCCAGTGGGACGTCCTAGAGGTGGGAGGGCTCCAGAGAGGAGTCCCCGCCTGCTTTGGTGTTTTGCTCTTGCTGGAGCTTTGCTTACTTTCAGCATGACATAACCAGCTGCAGTCAGCATCACTTCTTGTGGGCCCAAAGCATCTGGGCCCGTGAAAATATGCTTAGACAAATCTCTGGTTTGTTTACCCCATGCCTGTTCACTATCTTGTCAGCGAGCCTGCCTCTGACATTGTGCAAGCAACAAATAACTCTTTCAGCTGTTGCTATTGATCTCTCCTATTTGTTACTGTCTGACTACGGTCCGTAAAGCAATCAGCCAGGAAGCACCCTGTGATTAGATCAAGGGTGCACAATTCCATCCCTTCAAAACCCCTCAGCTGATTGAACATCATTATCAGACCCTTGGTAAGCAGAAAGGCTTAGAGCACACACAGTCTAGGAACACACAGATCCTGACCCTCCTGGTTAGTGCAAGTCAGAATCACAGAATGAAGACTGCAAAGATAATTTGTTAATAAAAAAAATAGATATGGTTTGCTTCAGTTAATTTAAATCAGATAACTATTTTATCTAGGGAAAATGTCAGATATAATATAATATAATATAAATATAATAAATATAAGATATGATATAATATAAATATATATATATATATATTTATATTAGATCACAATGAAATCATTGTTAGTGTATTTTTGGCCATCTGGACTAAAAGCACTTGACAACTGTGTTTCTCTGCAGAGTTAATAGACCAAAGATTTCTCACAGACGTGTCAGAGACATTGATATGTTCAAAACCTCAACCCATTGTTCTAATATCACTATAGGGAAGTAAAATCTTCATATAGTCTCGATGACAAAGACTGAAATAACTTCAAATGCAAGCATAGCACTGTACAATGGGGACTGTAGAAGCACCCAGACATTAAAGTGTTAGCAGACCAAAAAGCTCCCAACACTGCACTACTGTACATATGCAGGAGAGTGAAAAAGTGGGTCAGTGTGTCACACAGGACAGCAGCAACTGATCTCTCCCCAGCAGGTGAAGGGGGAGGGGGAAGAACCGAGGAGCAGACCAATCACAGCATGTTGTTACAAAGCATGAGAGAGTGGGAGAGATTGGGAGAGAGAGAGAGAGAGAGAGAGAGAGAGAGAGAGAGAGAGAGAGAGAGAGGGAGAGAGAGAGAGGGAGAGAGAGAGAGAGAGGGAGAGAGAGAGAGGGAGAGAGAGAGAGAGAGAGGGAGAGAGAGAGAGAGAGAGAGGGAGAGAGAGAGAGAGAGAGGGAGAGAGAGAGGGAGAGAGAGAGAGAGAGAGAGAGAGAGAGAGAGAGAGAGGGAGAGAGAGAGAGGGAGAGAGAGAGAGGGAGAGAGAGAGAGAGAGAGAGAAGGAGAGGAGCAATGAAAGATGAAACGACAGAGATGAAGACTCTGATAATCTTCTTATCTAAAGGCTGAATGGCTGAAGTATAGTGTTGCGCAATCCATTAATGGTACTTCCTTATATGAATTCATTGGTCTAATTCAGTCAAAATGTCTCGTTTCCCTGGAAATCTTGTGTACTACACTGCAAAAAAGAGGAGTTCCCAATCTTTAACTAAATGTTGCAGTTCCTCCCTAGAATCACACACACCAACCAACAGGGGAACCCCTATTTTTTGCAGTGTAATACCCAAGGTTTCCAGAGAAGCAGAACATTTTGAACAGAGATCATTCACCAGCTGTGCAAACACAGCACTTCCAAATATATATAAAAAAAGTGTTCCATATAAACACCCAAATATTTGCCCTGCTTTTAAATGTATGTTATTTAATGACATAGATCGTGATGAGTGGTCAAAGCAAATGCCACCTGGAGCTGGTATGTTACAGCCGTTCATGTAACACATCTTTGTAAACTCAACCAAGGAAATGATGTCACTCCTGCTGGTCATCCACTCTCTACTCCCCATCTCAGCTGAGAACTAACCCCCCCCCCCCACTCCCTGCTGAATACTGCAGCTGCTCCCCCCTCCCAGCTGTGGCAGCAGCAGTGAGTTCAGTCATTTATGGATCACCACCCCATTTCCCATAAGGCACCACAACTTGTGGGTCGCTCCTCCACCTACCAGCAGCACCAGGCTTCAGACAAATACTTCCAATAATCCATGAAGTGTTTATATATAAAAGGTCATATACTACAATAAAGTATGTCATTTGAATTTTTAAATGTCCTTGGGGCTTTGAGCTCTTTAATTCAGGTGTGGATCACATATTGACATGTTTTGAGTATTGGCTATGTGTACCAGCTATAAGTAAATAATAACCTTTGTACTACACCTTTGTACCAGAGCAACTGTTAGAGTAGAATTGTGGTTTATGATGGGTTTAACGTGGGATGGGAACAGATGATAAACAGCAGAGAGTTTTTACTCACACCTTCCTACGCAGACACAACACTGTTAGAATGTTCTGCTCAAAACAAGCCAGTGTATTTTGGAGTAGCAGTAAGTAGCCACATAACCCCTTCACAATATACAGCATAATAGACAAAACAAATGTTTGAAAGACAAAACTTAGGAACAAAATCAGAGCAGTACATTTCAATATGTTACTGCCCTATTTGCTATAGATCAGCAGACTAATTCAGTTAAAATTTATTCAGTTTGTGCAATATGCCTTGGGAAATGAGATATGCAACAATGATATACATTCTGAATGTTTTAATAGTGTGTAACTATAAAACATCTCCCTTTCTGGGACATAGAAACTGCTCTTAAGCCTGGTGGTTAATCCTTTGGGTTTATGATACCTTGAAGAGGAGAACATTTCAACATTTCACAGCTGGATCTCAATTTATCACATATGCTCTTTATAGTAATGTAAATGTAAATGTACTGTAAAGTCACCATAAATGTGGCTAATTGTACCTAACGTAAACTGAATTGTGTGTATGTTTTACTGCAATATCAATTGTGAGTATTGGAATTATATGATAAAATTAGTATTGTTATGCCAGGCTTCTGGCATAAGGTTGCCTCTTGTGAAAACCTTGATGATAAGTGATGATACAGAAGAAAGTCATAAGTGCCTGTTTATTCTTTCACACCTTCTTGAAATGGAAGAAATGGCGATTTCTTCAGAAAATTGCCCCTCTTCATGATAGCTCAGGTGCTGGGAGACCATGGCTGGTTGTTAGAGATCTGTAGCCCCAAGAACTGGAAGAAATTGGAGCAACCTTAGATATCTTCTGATTTCCCCTTCAATATTGATTACATGTGTCTCTTGGAGACACAAAAGAGCTCTTTTATCTTAATGACATTTCAGACTAGGTTGTTGTTGTTATTGGGTGTGCTTTTGTTGGTTCCGCAGGCCTCGTTTAATTGGCCCAATTACTGTCGCATCATCGACAGGCTTAATGGCAGAGCTGTTGGTGTATTCAACTGTAGAGGCATAAGTAAGTGGAAAGTACAGTCAGGCTGAGGCAGTGGGGTTGCTGTAAACTATGCCCAGGAGCCAACAGAATTACGGCCTATTTGGAAATCCCATCTCTGTTTAGAAACGGACCAGTCCAGAGCCTGCCCCCTGCAGCTACAGGTTATCATATTAAACTTATTCATGTTCTTGTACAAAAATGTCACAGAACACCAGTTTTTTTCTACCGGGGATGTCAAAGGGTGGAGCCGCATTGTGCTGATCGGGTGATGAGCATTCAGGTTAGGGACACAAAACAGTGTGCAGTTTCTCTAGAGAGAGGAAAAAAGAAAAATGAAACAGGGCAGGTTTTGAAAGTGAGTAATTAACAAAGAAAAAAACCAACTAGTTTCCCTTATCCTGGAGAAAAGTTCATTTTGGAAGGTGGTGAACTTCCCATTCCTTGACCCTGAGCATTTCAATGTACCCTGATTATCATACAAACTCCCTCAGTCCTTGGGTTTGGCAAAAGAGGGTTTGTCGCAATGTTTATGATATGTACAATCATATGTGTAAATTTATAAACTTCTTACTAACATCAGGAAGCTGACGATTCTTTGACAGTTGACAGATGGCCTTTGAGTAAGGTGTCCGGTTCTTGATAACTTATTTCCCCAGCAGGCATGCTGTGTCATCTAATCCAATTCACTAACTAGTTTGCAGATGCATGGCATGTGTGCAGGTGTGACCCTTGTTATCAGAGCACTCACAAGCACACAAGTCTTAACTTAATCCTGGCTTGGGTTTGAGCCATGCTCCCCACTTCAAAGGACTTGTCCTAGTTTGATGATGCTTCTGCTGACTGGAAAACACAATATGGAAAACAAAACAAATAAAAATACATGGAAAATGTAAGGTCTTTTATAGACTTTATGGAACTGCAGTGACTTAATCCTAGTCACTGTTGCACCTTGTGACATGGTAACACTTTACAATTCAAAGGCTAACTTTAAGGATGACAATTGACATATTTCTCTAATAAGGTGTTAAATTATTGCTGAAGTGCTCTCAGTGGGGCATGGAGCACTTTGCTTTAGAAAATAAACCCTTTCAGTGCTGTACTGTGATGCGCTACCTGGAATAAAAGACAACAATGAGCAAACCCTGTGTACATCTGTGTGCATGTCATTGCATTTCAAGCAAAATAGTTTTATAACTGTGTATGCACAGAGCGCACATATGCATATGTTTTTACATTTGGAAATCTTTGCACTGACATGCTAAATGATTCAGAAATGCTCAGTCACAGAGTAGCAACCTTCTGCAAGGGAGAAACTGATTTGGAGGTCTCTCCATATCTGCCTGCCTCTTTCATGCTTGCTTTGTGATACAGGATTACAGGTAACTGTTGGATAAGTGCTGTTCCCTACCATTCAGAGAGCTAAATTTGCAGCCTGCTGCTAGGTCTCTTACCTTCTTCCCACACTGCTTCTCCTCATCCATATTCACCTTGTTTGGCTACTTTACTCCACCTGAATGTTTGGCTTTCACTTGCTGCTAATTAATTTCCACACCGACGAGTGAAAATATCTCAGATGGGAGCACGATAACAGTTATGTAACCCAGTGGCAAAATATGTAGTTTTTATGTAAGCAGTGCCAAACCCTTTGATGTGAATTGATGACCCATGATGAAGCAGAAGCATCAATGGTATTGCAGTGTGCAGAAAGAACACTGTTCCCCTGATGTAACACACTGCCCCCTGCCACTAGCAATGCAAGTCCATGGAAATGAGCTTTGCCTTTGGCTAATGTTGTATGTTTGTTTATCTGGCTTTTCCTTCTTTCCTGTCAAGTTGCAGAACTATATTATCCCTATTCACCACAATCAGCTTGGTTCAGCCTGCATGTTCCAGTAGTCGTCATGGCAACCAAACTGCATTTCACCTCTATACCATCCCTCCTCCCCCCATCTCCTCGCCAAGGCAGTTGCCAAGGGTTTTACCTCTGTTCAAGCGTTTACATGTATACAGAACACCCAAGAGAGGTTCCCCATAGGCACTCGCTCTCTGGCAGTGTGGTGTAATAGTGTAAAAGACACAGTGGCATGACTGTCCCAGTCCATGACTGGCATGAAGGTTTATGGCATAGCTTGCCTTGCTTCTTGCCTCTGTCTATGGCTTTGACCAAGTTTAAGGAAGAGGTAGGGTAAAGAAACTAAGTCAGCTGCACCGAAGGGTCTTTTTCCCTTGTACTTGATTCATGGATAGAAAATTATATTTGTCCAACATTTTGATTCAGTTATGCAAAAGTTGATCTTTGATTATTTCATCATACAGTATTTTGTTCTCTAGATAGAGTGCACTTACTGAGCGAATATTAAGTAATTAATTTATCTTTAGTGTTTCAAAGGCCCCAGCCGGATATAAAATGCACTATATAGTTCTAACTATTTTATTTATTTATTTATTTATTTTTTACATTTACATCTATATTCAGTGTAACTATTATTTGAATGTAGCATATCACTCCAGCTGGGTGCACGAACAACAACCCACTGTCCTCAAATATATATATATATATAATGCCATGGAATTATGCAATAACTTAAGTTTGGGAGAAAGTCACAAACTCCTCCATCAAGGCAAGCCTCCTAATGATATACTCCCATCATCCCCTCTGACTTCTCATGCTTGCTGCTCATGCAACCATGATTCAGTAATCATTTTCATTACTTTGTTGATATTACTTATAGTAATATTAATATAGTAATACTACTTACTGATGCTGAAGATTGTGTTTGTTAACGTTAACTAATGCTGTAAAGTATGTTAGTTAAAGAACCTCTAAGTAAAGTATTCCCCCAAAAAAAACATACTCATTTGTTTAACTTGAGTAAGATTTTTTTTCTTTACAGCACAGATGTTGCAAGGCTGTTGATTCTGAGTGATTCTGTTTTGAGCCAATCCTAAAGTCACAAACAAAAATATTTTTTGTCGCAAAAAAAAAAGTATTTTTTGCTCTCCAACGAAAAAGACGGAAGGAAAACTACTGCCAGCTATTTTTTCCCCTGGAACAGGATGGCAACAGTCCTCGTATTTGTGATAGGTCAACTGTCCATTTTAAGAACCAATCAGATGATCGGCCTTTTTTTTAAGTTGTTAGGCCATGGGAATGTGGGTAAAAGGTCCCACAGCAAACTTTTTGCCCCAGCCCCCATAGGAGTGGGCCAGACTGGCAAAGTAAATATGCTTGTCCTGTGGGCTTGCTTGATGTTCCCTACGATTCTAGCTACAAAAACGTTTAAAAAAACAAAAACAAACAAAAAACACAAACAAAACCCCCCACAGTTTTGTATTTGTAGCCATAAAAAAACCCAAAAACTTTAACCATACAGGCATACAGTGAATGATACTATTGGCATGGCTCTAGTTTACTGGCCTCTCCCTTACAAGAGAAACAACATTTGGGACTGTCTGTGATTTGACAAAAAGCAAAAAAAACTAGATCTTCTGAGCAAAAACTGCAATGAATTTCATAGTTTGTCAAAACTCATTTGTCAAAGTGATTCAGTAGACCTCGCATGACACAGAGTTGGTGTGTGCTGACTGAATTTATTCAGGTGCAGTCCTTAACAAGAGAGCTGTGTCTTCATGATGACATGCTGGGAGTTCTTCTGGGAAGAGAACTGTGAGGTGAAGGCAGATTTTTCACTCTACGTATTTGTGGACTTAATTTTACAGAGTTGAATGTGTGCATGCAAATTACTTAACTTATTGTCAGTGTCTCTATAGTTGTAGTTTACATTTAAAATAATTCAGAATCAGGTTGTTTGAATGCAGACACCAGTTTGTTTCATGTTTCTTAACTGTTCTGTTGTGGCAGGTGTGAATCAAGGTAGCTGGTCTAAGTTCATGTCTGGAAATATGGCACATGGATTACTCATATGGAGCACTTTTTTCATTCCTGATTTTTTTTCCATAGTGCAGAATGCTGAAACCTCTACTTTAGTTCATAAGCTTATTAAAAATCCTTTACTGGAGCATGAACCAGAATCATAGGCCAAATAGTTTGCTATGCACCACATAGTTTGAGGGCAATCCAGAAATGATCCCTGTGGATTTTTTTTGTCCAGGTTATAAATGAAAATTGCTGCACAAGGCAATTTTTATGACAGTGTTTATGATGATTTAAACTTGCCACAAAAGTGTGTAGCTACATCTGAAATCATAGACTTCATTCGTCTCTCATGTGCTGTCAGGAAAATTGTCTTCCTTTCCCGATTATTTTTATCATTTCTTGCAATCTCTTTGAAATAGACCTTTTAATGTGTGCTTTTTGTACTTCGGTGCTTATTCTTCTTGTGAACTGTATTGTGAAACAACTACAGTAATAAAAAGTACCAGTTACTTTAATCTTGAGTGAGTCAGTCACACACATATTGCCCTTGCACATTGTTTTAATCTCCCAGATTCTCCTCTAAACTTAAAATGATTCATGAGACAAAACTATAAGAGATTACAGTAGTCTGGTGTTTCCCATTCCAGTTCACAACATGACATTACTGTATGAATCAGGTAGGCTAGTTCCTGAGGACTGGATTTGGAAATAATTCTCTAATCAAATGCACAAGACAGTCCAAATCCCCTTAAAGACTCCCTTTTAATTAAGATTAATAAGATTTTAAATTAAGTAAATGAGATGTTTTTTACAACATGAGACAGAGTAGTTTGTCATTGTCATTTTAAGGTTTATCCTACACTCCTTAAATCTAGAGAAAATTATGTATTTAAGTTTCCTTAAGCAGTGCCTTCATTTAAATTCCAGGGTGTAAACATGGTGTTTTCAGTTACAAAGGAATGAGGTAATCAATGAAGATTAAGTTATATATATATATATATATATATATATATAGAGAGAGAGAGCGAGAGAGAGAGAGAGAGAGAACATACTACCATCATGTTATCTGGTCCAAAGGCATTTATTGTGAGCAAATGTGTCTGTATATTTAGCCCAGAATTCTCTCGTTCTGGACTAATTTGTACTCAACTGTCTTTGATAGTTTAGAACTATGGCCAAATTGGATCTAAATAATACCTATATGATTGATTAAATGTAGCATGCATCAAGAGAATAACAATAGCATACAGTGTACACAAATCCCTTCAAGCTGTTCATCTTGATAAATTTATGTGTTTACACAAGCCATAAGACAAGCATAAAAGACATTCCAGTTTAGATCAAAGGGCTCATTAACAACACAGATTATTGCCGAGGTTAAAGTCAAAGGTCAAAATTAAATTGGGAGAAGCAGCATTTCACCATAATTCTGATGTTGTAACCAACTGTCAGAAACCTGAATTAGTACCTTAACCTTAATCATTAAGTCAAGACTGAGTGTCTACCTATTCAAATCACATTTTTTAATCTCTGACGGAACTCTGTCATCCTTTTTCCTTCATATTTACTTGTTTTATGAACTTTATCCATTTTTCTTTCATTGTCATTTTTATTTCAATGTAACATTTGAATTTTAAAATAATCCTTTCTATTTAAATACATTTTATATATATATATATATATATATATATATAAAAAAATATAAATAATACTTTGCCTTTAAATTGTCAGCTGAGCTAAGGACAGTTCTTTTTCCTGTGGTGTAAAGCTAGAAAATGCTGATTGCAAAAGTGACTCAGCTGGACTGGTAGGACTAGGAAAAGGCAAAAGGAGATAGACAGCAGCTGCCAGTACACTTGAAGTCTCTACAATCTTGCACATTTGACCAAAATACAAAAAGACTTGCAGCCCGGTTTTAGTGGTGGGGTTCTGACTGCAGCACATCTGAACTATCCATATTGGATTCATAAATGATTATGCAGACTTACAAATGAAATTGTTCACAACTGGGTTGTTTATGATGATTTAGAATAAACAATATACCTGTGAATTTTGCAGCAAGCCGCAATACAGGTTTTGCTGCAGTGCAAGAGGCTAGAGTATGTGGTTATAACCAGTCATGTAGATGAATTTGAATAATGCTGATCTTGGCGTCTTTGCGTGCCTTTAAATCAGATCCAACAATTCCAATTGCAAACTGCCTCCTGGTAAGACAAGAGGGAGGGGGAAAAACAAAAAACAAAAAAAACAACAAACCCACATTCAACAACTTCAGTTTTTTTTTTTTTTTGGTTTAAACCAAGACAGACAAGAATATCAGAGCAGGGGACAAAAAGCATCAAAATACTTGAATTTAAGACAAATGGCATACAGCCAACAGACAGGTAGAAAGCAGGACAGTGTTTGAACCCTCACAGTAGAGCATGTACCGTACAACAGTGTGAACTACAAAACAAACAGTCTTCAACACACCTCCTATGTAGTTAGTAGCAAAACCTTAGGTCAAGTTACATTAGGCAGGGAAAGTGGCTACATTCTTTAAGAAAATTACAGGTCATCCAGCCTTAGCAACTCTAAGCCATAATGTCCATTGCTTCATTTAGTCCATTTTAAAACAGGAAGAGCTTATAGAGGAGGGGTTTCAATGCCACTGTTAAAGTATTCACTCCCCTAGAGAACCAGATGCACGGGGGGGGGGGAAAAAAAAAAAAAAAAAAAGCGAGCGAGGAGGGTCAGATATAGTCCTGCACCATCACATTCCCAGTTATCAAGTTTAATCTTAAAATATCAAGTTGACCAGTCAACTTACACCTATTAAAATTGCAAACTGCATGCCTGGAGCCATTCTGATGAGGGGGTGGGGAGGGGAAAAAAAAAAAAAAAAACCCCCGCCAAATACAGTACTAATTTGGCTCCATGGCAAATTTAAAAAAAGGGGAGAGTTCAGTTCAGAAGGTGTCAGACAGGGTGAGTGAGGGGCCTAGTAGTCCACGGGTTCATCTCCTTCTTCGTCAAGCAGGCATGTGCGTATTAGTGCCTCGGTGACGGCATAGGGGTCGCAGTTGGCAGACGGACGGCGGTCCTCAAAGTAGCCCTTCTTCTCCTGGCCCACGGAGCGTGGGATGCGGATACTGGCGCCGCGATTGGCCACGCCGGCAGAGAACTCGTGGATGCTAGAGGTCTCGTGGCGGCCAGTTAGCCGTCGGGCGTTGTCCAGGCCACCTTTGGGGTCATATGCTCGGATGTGGTAGTTGTGCCTCTTCGAGAGCTTCTCGATGCACTCCTCAATGTACCTGCCAAAGAAGAGGCATTTTTATTCAGCTGGTTTTGCTAAAAACCAGACTGCGAGGCAATTCAGGCACTGTAACTACACGAGATTTCCATCATTTGGTAAAAACAAAGCTGCCAGTGACCAACATAGACAATAAACATGCACCAGATGTTTGCTGTCATGGATATTATTCTAGATACTCACTTCAGGCCACCTTCTTCCCGCATCTCCTTCGTGCTGAAGTTTGTGTGGCAGCCAGCACCATTCCAGTTGCCTGGGATGGGCTTTGGGTCAAAGGAGGCCACGACACCAAAGTCCTCACAGACTCTGTGCAGGATGAAGCGGGCTACCCACAGATGATCACCCATATCAATGCCTTCACATGGGCCCACCTGGAACTCCCACTGCGAGACACACATCACATTAGTTTCTTGAATTAAGGAAGGGTAAGGTCATGATACTGTGGCTGTATTCCATTTATTCTGTTGCTGGCTAGGCTGTGCAACAAGTTTTACCTGAGCCGGCATGACTTCAGCATTAGTTCCACAGATCTTTACTCCAGCATACAGACAGGCTCTATAGTGGGCTTCCACAACATCTCTTCCATAGGCTTTGTCAGCGCCAACACCGCAGTAGTAAGGTCCTGGAAGGAACAAGTTGTATGCCATAAAGACACTACTATACTCAAAACAAAAAGCATGTGAAATGCATGGGGGATTGACTACCTTGGGGCCCTGGAAAGCCGTTGGAGGGCCAGCCAAAGGGATGTCCGTCCGTGCCTAGGATAGTGTATTCCTGCTCCATGCCGAACCAAGGGTTCTGCCCCTCCACCATCTGCATGACTTTTCTGCATGTTACACGATGGTTTGTTTCTGGGACCAAGGAGAAGAGACATTGGGGACACAAGGCTCACAATCAATCCAAATGAATGTAGACTTGCAACAAAGAAATCAAGACCTAGAGATTGCCTTCCTTACCAGCAGGCCTGCGGTTGTATTTCACCACTTCACACAGGACGAGTTTGTTGGGGTCTTTGCGGAATGGATCCCTGAACATGGCCGAAGGAATCAGATACATGTCACTGTTGGAGCCTTCAGATTGGTAGGTACTGGAACCATCAAAGTTCCACTCAGGGAGTTCTGCATAACAGCGGGAGGACGGTCAGCTCTAGAATGTATAGCAATCAAAGAGGCTACATATGTATGCAGCCTTTAGAGTCATGTCGTCAGAAATGCACAGGTTGTTTACCTTCAACGCTTTTTGGCTCTGAGTCTAGCGTCCTGGTTTTACATCGCAGCCCGTCCCCAGTTCCGTCTATCCAGATGTACATGGCTTGTACTTTGTCTCCCTGGGGCAGTTCCAGGTACTGCCGTTTGACCACTTTACTCAGCTGTGCGCTGGCCGACGTCGCCATTTTCGTTACTATAAAACACCTAAACAAATGAGTAAAATACAATAGTGAATATGGCCACTATGCGTGCAAATTCATTTGAAGACCCGATACATTGCAGGTGATCAAGAACCCAGTGGTAAGCGCTAGTGCTGAGATAACCTACGTAGCAGGGTTCAACCACGATTATCTCAGTCAAAATCCATAGTTTACAACAGGGACGGCATGCGACACCACGTGTCTAGGGTCTTCTCCCACTCCCATGCGCTCAAAATCACCCGAAAATGAATATTTAATGTTTACGATTACCTGGATTAGCGCCACGATTTATATTTTAACTAAGATCATTTGGCGAACGCATTTTATAACAGAACGCCTAGTGTAGGCTGCAGACTGTATCCCACATCTCTCGGCGAGAGCTTGTAGTCATGGTTACAGCGCTAAGATACGCCGTACTGTTAACTGGCTACATCACAAACACAGATGGGCAAATATGTACCAGAAAACATTATAGTTCGAATACTGAATTATTTAAACACAGGGCTGTCGCAATAAAAACATTTCTGAAGCATTCCCACGAATTATCCATAAAATAACAAGTAACTAAAAGAACAATCCTTCAGCACTATAGGCAAGTGAAATATATAAAACCCTAATGTAAGCACCGTACCATACCTGGACACCAGCGAATATGAAAATAAGCGATATCAGACTGCCAGGTCCAGATATTGGTCAGAAAATTGCGTGGTCGATGTTCTCTCATTCTCTGACCAAGTCTTTCGGGTGTCCCTCTGATTTATATCGAGGAACTGGGATCCCGGCTCATTTGATTGGTTAGAGAAGAGCGCGAGCCATGTGTGATTGAAAGGGCATTCTGTTAGATCATTGGAGTTGCAAACGACCAAGTCAACGCCCTCTAGTTTGCCGGGCGAGAAAGGGAATATTAAAATTGTATTTAGGGTAGGTCTGTGATATCTTTTGTTTGTGCCTTTCACATTAATACAACGTCCTTGCATTAAGCAAAGTGACTAAGGTAAGTCGTGTAGCTTACAAAACAACGTCTGAATGAACTCAGACAAAATTATAAACAGAACTGAAATACAATTAAACAGTTTACTATAATGAACCAAAGCGCCCCCAAGTGGTTTCACATTTTAATATATTTTAACCGCAATTGTAGCTCCAAAATCTTCCGTTACCCTAAATTTGAAAGTGCTGAATTATACACGGAATGCCTTTACAGAGTTGACTGAAGACTTTTGGAACCGTTATGATTTTGAATAATGGTTTGACAGTACGTTACTTACACAACTCCTGTTTTAAAAACTATAATACGTTTAAAAATAATAATCAATTAGATCCTTAAAATATTATTGTGTTTAAGCAATAATATTATTTGGGTAATATTTTTCGACATTGAGAAATAAGCCGAAATGTGGTGAATTTGACAAACGGACGACACCCCACCACAGGCCAGCGACACTGGCTACACAGAAGCAAAAACCAAACGTTAAACCTCAATTTGTCAAAACGTTTATTGTAACCTAGTTGTGGACTGAAGTGTTCTCAATAGGCTTTCAGTATTATATATGAGTATTACGCTTATTTAGCATTGCAGATTTTGACTTTGATTTTGAGTTCTTAATGGTGGTGACACCGTAGGTCACTGTTGTAATCTGAATGATTGTATTCAACAGAACCATAAAGAATTGCGAAACGAGAGAGATTGAATATAACAAACCAAAGAACAGGCCACGTTAGAAACCGAACTAATGCGTAGTTCTTCTGCTTGTGACGTCAGTCAAAGTTTTCACGTCAAATCTCCAGCGTTCTTTAAATGGATGCCTGCAACGTCAGTTGTGCAGCTAGCAATGTCCTTGATATGAAATCTGATAAATATGAAATCTGATAGAGCTTTTCAAACCACCAGTAGTTCGGCTGAGTTACGCTCATATCTCATATCTGCTTTCAGATAAACTACCACCGATGCTTGCTTATCGCGGGCACACTATCTATTCACGGTAGAGTTAAACCAATCTTTTACTTTATTGATCAATCCTCAGTTGGGAAAGAATTGGCAGGTGTGCTGAAAGATGAAGTGTTTGTTGACTTCTTCAACACTCTTCTGCATCTACCTGTAAGTGCTCTTTTTGTCTCACAATGCACATTATTCTCAGGTAGTTGCTGTAGATTGTTTTTCATTATATCCTCCTCACTGGTCTCAGGTGTGTGGACAGACTCCTCTCTATTGTTCTCTGTTAGAGTACAACTGGTTTATGTGTCCTGAGATTCCACAGAAAAAGGTATTAGCTCCAAAGTGATTTATACTAAAACTGACCATAAAACTAAAAAACGTATAAACACATCAGTGACATGTGTGACTGAAATGATTTTGTGCTAGTAGATTGTTTCATCTTGATCTTGTCCCACGTAGGAGAGGTTGTTATCATAAAAAGCTAACAGTGAATCGCCGTGTTTTTAAACACACTGATCTGTTGTACAATTACTACACGCTATGCAAAGAACTCCTCAGGTTCAACTCCTATTCACATTCTAAAGGTAAAGTCTTTTTTTTTTTTTGGTCTAAGCTGAACATTTGCTCTTTATTTTGAGTTGTATACACAAGCAGTCATTTAGATGATGCCGTTTCATTGCCCTCCCACTGTAGAGCTGCTAAAATGGACCGATGCTGATGAAGGGCTATTGAAAATGAGCTTGGGCAGTGTACAAGGAATGAAATGCTTTTCTGCCTTTGTCAAGGGTACACAAGGTCTATATTGCTTTTGTACTTTCATTCACCCAAATAGCAAAGCCAAAACTGAGCCTTTTTGCTTTCGGTCTTTTAAAGCATGTAATGCATTTAAAGTATTGTGTTCGAGAAGGTGTTCTGGGTAAGGGTGGGCAGATTGCTGCAGATCAATGAGCGGGATTTTACCCAGTGGTGTCTGTGTCAGGTTCTTTTCACTGTGATCAAGTCCATTCACCTCAATGAAGGATCCAGTCTGATGCGGACCTGCCATTTTACCCCAGGTGTGACGTGTGAGCCAGAGGGAGCATCCTTACATTTATCTTCTCCTTAAGTGGTTATCTGGACATTAATGCATAATTGCTTCAGCAGGTGTGTTTACTTGAACAGTGAGTTATAGAACTTGTTGTTCTGGTGTGCCAGTCTACATTTTTCCTCTTCACTTCTAGTCTGGCTGATTAGATTCCATCTGTCTGGCTTGTCCATAATTTAGGCATTTATTTTCCAGATGTCCTGCTAAAGATCTTCTCCGACAGCCATCTTGAAGATAAACAGATTCAGATTCTACGCCAGATGAAATTCAAAACACTCTTCAAACTCCAGCACTAACTCCAGCCACAGTCCCTGGAAACAGTGCATGCAAAAGCTCTAACAGTGGAATGGGAAGGAGCTCAAAGGGCGTGCATAAATATTGTCCATAGTGTTAGAAAGAGTTGTTCCAGCAGAAGTTCAAAGAAGTCCAGCCTGTTTCAGAAGGTCCCCTTTGCCACTTTAGATCAGAGCATGGGTCCTTTGCCTGCCATTTCCTCTAGCAACAATATTATCCAGTCTGTAACAAACACCTCCTCACCTTCGCCTGAACACATCCACCTGCTACCTCCCATCCATTGCCACTTTGGGTCCTCCTACACCATCTCCCTTGGCCAAGTATGGAGCTCTTCATCGAGATGAATTCCTCTACTATGCGCTCTCTGTTGGCGCACTGGCTGGAGGGCTGTAGGAGACCTTCCCTTAGGCCAGGGCTCTCAGGGTGCACCTGCACCACTTGGCACAGAGTAGGGACATGGCATCGCTCTTCAAAGATTGTTGGGCGAGAAAATAGTGGCTGACTACATTGGCGATGGGGGTGCAACCAGGGATAAGTGTATAACTGCTCTTACAAAAACCACCGCCAGAAATCTACCGAATGCTCTTATTTCAGGGGTGGTAATTCCATGTAATTCCATGTTTTTTTTCCTTGTAATGTATTTACATTATTTACAATACAAATAATTAAAATGACATTTTGGAATTGAAGACTTCAAATCTATTGAATTTAGGATGTATTGGATTTCACAGTGGGAAATCTGTGGGAAGATGGCTCCCTCTTGTGGACCAAATGGAACTGAGGCGGATGAGGGAGATAATGTCACTATGCCAGGCCTGCGGTGTCTAAGGTGACACAGAGGCGCTCACCAATGAGATATGGGCTCTCATGGCTGTGGCGTATGATTACAAGCGGAGGCTCAATTAACCTGCACTTTAAGAAGACCAGTATGTGCTATGCATACATGTCAACGTGTGTGTATACGCTTGATGCATTTACTGGATTCTACGAGTGTCAGGTTGATACATTTACATTTAGAAATGTAAGTGGTTTTGGCTTTGAAGTCACAGGCAGCACTAAAAAACTATTTTCTAAATGCTGTTAATACTAAAGAATAAAAGAATAATAGATAATTAACAAGGTAAATAGTTGAAATATATATATATATATAATACTTTCAGAAAGTGACTAACAAACAGAAAATGTTTTTAGGAAGATTCTGATAATTCTGTTGTTTCCAAAAACATCATTGAAAATCAATCGATGTAGCCTGCACTAAATGTTGCTGAAATGGGAAATTCCTTGAGGAATAATTGGCCCTTTCTATAATTTGCCATATTAATACTGTATGATCAATTTTAAAAAATCAAAATGTATTTATATAGTGCTTTTTACAGCAGATGTTGTCACAAAGCAGCTGTACAAATGTCCAAGTCCAAGCCCCCAGTGGACAAGCCAAGGGTGACAGTGGCAATGAAAAACTCCCTAGAGCATGAGGAAGAAACCTTGAGAAGAACCGGGGGGGGGGGGCATCCTCCTCTGGCTGACAAAGGTCACCACAATAATAATTTTAAGAGAAAAATAAATAACTAATGATAAAATGAAAAAATAAGCAATTAATGTCTAGTCCAATTTTCTAGAGGTCCTAGTCTTGTCCTGATGGTGTGCATGTGTCTGAAAGCCATCCTGCAAGAGAAGGTCCATTAAAGGCAATCAAAACGTCACTGGCTGGGGTGGAGGTGTGGTGGCCTATAGCAGGGGACATCGGGGGTTGTGGGAATGGCCATGGCACCTAAGACAGGTTGAGGCTCAGTAACATGATGACATCAGGGGTAGGTGTACCTCGGCAGAAAGAGAGACTAGATTATTAGGCATGTCCAGGCTTATACTTTACTATCAATTCACACAATTTTGTGTGGTGTATGTGCTATTGCGACCGGTATATCCAACAGGCTGTTTACACCTTGCATTAACATGCATTTTGGTGATCGAATCAGATTTCATTTGTCAACATCAAATGCCAGCCCCCAGGATGCATTGCAATTGGGTTACAATAACTCAAACCACATTATGAAGTGGTCAGAGAAGAATCTTGACCCTGTTTAATACAAGTTTAAATGGAATGCATTTTCATTGTCAGCATACAATTATGTAAATGGAAATATGTCCGCTGAGTGCTGACTTCTGTCTCTAGCTCAAAAAGTCCTAGAGGTGCTGAACACTGGAGAAATGAAAGCACCTGAAAGACAAAACCTTCTCCTCCACTGATGCAGATGATTTGTTGCCTGCTTTAAATTGTTTCTTCCGATGTTTGACAGCATGTAATACACTGGTAGTAGTGAGTGAGAAACCGTATTTGTACTAGGAAGTAAATCAGAAATGATGAATGTGTTGGTGTGCTTTTTACATGAGAGTAATCTCATCTCAGTGGTGACCAAATTGATCTCATGTGGTTACACAGGTGATGCATTTTGGTGAGAAGTATAATCGGAATCTGGCTAAAGTATATACAAATATGATCCAGATATAAATCAAGTTATTGAAACAGTTATTGCATTAACACAAGTTAATAAAGATTATAATCTGGACACAGTCGTCATGTATGGGTTAAGATTATGTCCAAAGAAGTTGCTTGTATTAATTTCTCTTACAGATCTTTCTGAACTGCCTTTTGAAACCCTTGTTCAGAAACACCCCAAGGAAGCAGTGGAGAAAATGAGCAAAGCACACAGGCTGCATTATAACCGTAAATCAGACCAAGGTAAACACTCCCACAACCTGCCAAACTATAAATGTACATTATTAAGTGACCTCCAGTTTCCTGTTACACTGCTGGACTAATAGAGAAAGCTGTGGATATATTCCACCCCTATTTGTGTAATCTAATATTTCTGCCTCCTTTCAGAGGAGAGTGCACTAGCAACCAGTACCCAGCAAAGGAAAACATTCAGACTCATTAAGAAAAAGCCCAGTTTTTCCAACAGGTGTCTAATCTAAGCAGGTAAAAAATCTAGGATGCACACATCAGCTCTGTGCAAACAATCTTCAGTTTATATTTGTGGTGTAAAGTCTTTACTGTTGTTAATATGGCTCAGTTCCCAAGATCAGTGTTTACTGTTCTGTTTCATATTACATCTGTGACTACACACTACTTAAATGTGTTTTTTGTTGTTGCCTTGAATCAGTACTCCAGCACATTGAACCTGAAATGGAAAAATGAACTATGAAGTTAAAGACAAAAAGAAACAGGAATCCTTATGCACTTATCTTCCCTAATGTGTAATTTCTGAGTGAATTGGATATTTGTGAGATTGCGACATCCATAGAGATTTAGACGTATTATGAAAAACATGAAATGATATTATATTATTGGTTGCATTTACCCCACCAGCTTTGTCTACATGATTAATAAGGTACAATAAAAGGTGTGGGGGGGGGGCTAGTAATTTTTAAAAAATTTGAAGTTATGTATGTGCACATCAGGTGACCTCTGTTGGAATTATGGTACTTCCAATTTAAGGGATTAACTGTGGCTGCACAGTTGTTTCCTGGCTAGCTGTGTGTTTTTACATCATTAGAGTTTAATGTTGATTCTAGAAGAATCATTCACACCTGGAGTCTGTTATACTGTTGGCTGTCAGCCATTAAACAGACCATCATGTCACTGAAAAATCTGAATAAATCAGACAAGCGCAAACACTTGGGGGCCAAGTGATTAGGCTTAATCCATGTCCAGGTTAGGTAAAATCCTTGAAAAGCATTATGGGAAGGCTTATAGACAGATAAGTTGAAAGTTGAAAAGAAAAAAAATGTAAACAGAAAAGGATCTGTTCATGGTCCAAAGCAAGTATGGCTGCCAGTAGGACTGACTCACATTGATGACCTAGCAGCTGGCCACAAACTTAACTCCTCTGAGCCAGTCAGTCTCCTCTCCATCAAGTCCCAGTTTCCTCAGTAGACCAGAGTTTTAATCTCCAAAAATGGTGGAACTAAGTTTTAAAAAGGTAAAGACTCTCATGATGTTCACTCAGCACTTTAACTTCATAATCATTGTGTAATTTCAACTCCAGTTGGAAGAGTACAGGGCCAAAGCAGTAAACATTTACTGTCCAATTGCTTACAGACTGCACTATATATGTGTGCGTCTCTCAGGTCTCTTGACGAGGTTATGCGAAATCCCAGCAATCTGGTCTTTCTTAAGCATTATCTGGAGGCTTATGATGCCCACGAACCCCTTGTCTTCTGCCTGGAGGTGGAGCAGTTGTATAGTGTGGAGCAGCCCTATCTCCAAAAGACAAAAATAAACAACATTGTAGCTCTCTTCTTCTTTCTTCCTGATGCAGGTACAGATCCAGCTCTAGTTACTTTAATATAGTGTGTACAATTGCTACATTGTGTCATAATTAGTTCATCTGGTAGGGCAGCTAGACCTTGTTAGCAACACTAAGGTCATGGTTTTGATTCCCAGGGAGGGCTCATACTGATAAATATAAGCATGTTGCTCAGAATAAGAGTGTCTGCCAAATCCTCTAAATGTAATTATGCTTTTGGTCAGTGTGGTATGAGTAATTTTTGGTCCACAAGGGTAAAGTTCTTAAAGAATTTCTTGACTTTCAGAGGACTATCTCCAGTGTAGTGCCAGCCTCATTTCCCATATCCCCAAGATGAAACATGTGTCTTCTGATGTTCTCTTTACAGTTCAGAATCTGGTCATCAAGTCCCTGAAGGACAATTGGTGGGCATTCTGGAATTTTACCCATTTCTTGCCTATTGTCTCATGCAGGGTATCTAACACAAGTGCAAGAATCTCTGCACATTATGCTAATGCAGCGATTCAAATCATGCTAACTTTATTCAGCACAGCATTGTGAATTCTAAACGCTCTCCCTGCCATGCTGCTTAATTCTGCAAATGCCACTGGGTGGCGTTGATTGCTCAGTCCTCATTATCGTTATTTACAGCATGATTTTTGGACCATAGCAGTTCTTAAAATCTGCATATTTGCTAGCAGATGTTTAGATGGCAATTTTCAGAACTATATGCTCTGAGAATTGCAGATGGTTTACAATTTTTGAGGCAGCAAGTCTTTCTTGTCAATGAAAGCTACATACCAGATCTGACCTTTTTCGCAGGTTTAAGAAGTACTATGATACATTCCCTTCACCCACTGGTGGCCATAGACAAGGAATTGTCATCACAAATAACTTGGTATGGTACAACTGCTCTTTTATTCTCCCTGAAAATAGAGTGCTGTCAACTTTTCTTATTCTATGTAACATTGTTCTATACGCACACAGAACAACAGCTACGTTCAGTGTATTATATATCTGAAATGAGTCCTACTTATGGCACCATTACTTGAATTGTTAAACTCATGTTCAGGTTGCGGTTACCTTTGGTCAGTTAGTTTGCTAATCAAAATTTGGTCAGTTAGTTTGCTAATCAATAATATGAATCAGTAAGAATTATTACCTTAATAATAATTTCATCTCTGTACTTGAAATATTTTATTACTTCCAGGAGGATTTGTAAGTCATAATAAACTAAAGGTTAAAAGTTTCAATAAACTGAGTGTATATTATGATCAATGTATGAAAATGTGTAAACATGTTATACAATACCTGTTATAGTAAGGTTTTGTATGTTGCAGTTTTTACATAAATATTTGAATATAAACGCACAACACTCACATTTGTCTGTTCCATATATGTTAGAAACATATATGGTCAATCTTCACAGAAGTCATCAGAAGTGTTGTCAAGTTTTGCAAAGCCATGAGGATATTTGAGACCAGGAGCAAGTTTGAGGCATACCTGCAATATAGCTGGGCCAACTTCTCCAGAGGCAAGTGTCTAGATTTAATTTAGTCTGAACTTACCACTTGACCACTTTAGACATGCCACCTCATGAAGAAATTGTTTTACTGTCCTGACTGCTCACATCATAACCTCTGTCCACAGAGTGTGTACCCAACTTGGGTACACTATACTCTGAAAATGGACATTCCATCTGCCTGAAGAAGAGGGTTGTGAACAACAAAATGATCACAGTTGATTCCCTCATCAGTGATTCTATTTGGATACAAAAAGGTTTAGACCTTGTTATTTTCTTAAAACCCCAAGAGTACCTGGGTGCAGTCCCTTTATAAAAGTACTCTGTGCTTCTGTGCTTGTAGATATAGTGGAGTTATCTTGCATATACAAAACATGTCATTCTTTGTAAGGGTGAGACATTCAGTGTGTTGGATGTATGACAGTTTTAGGAACATGGCAGGTGGGGGTATCATGAGGTCAGGGATATCAGGAGAGAACATATTACTACACCACAAAGCTGAAATGATCATTAAACTCTGCCTCAATTCTGACATCACACCAAAACTATGGGTATATAGAGTAGGAGATGTACCAAATATGTTATCTGAACCTAAAATGATGTAGAATTTGTTAACTGTTAGTAACTGTTTTAGCTTGATACAGTTTGATAATTGGTGGGTATTACCTTTCAAACAGTAACACAGAGTTTACATTTATGGGCAAAATACAGCTTTAAAGTGACAGTCCTCTGGTTTTGTAGATTAACATATAAGAAAGCACAAGATAATCTGTGCAGCAGTCCTTTATTTTGGGTAAGATGGACTTAAACTCATTTTCTGCTGCAGGAAGTGAGTGAAACGTATTTCAGAATCTATTCAAAACAAGCACAGCTAAACAATAAGTGCTATGTTCTTAGGCATAGATCAAACCTAGACATGGACAAAATCTCGATGTCAGTGATAAAGTACCATTTGAGTCTTTTACTTTTGGCTGAGGCTTAATCTGGGTCTGGGTCTGGGTCTATTTATTTAGTTATTTAAAGGCGTTTGTTACTCAGTGACCAATGATTAATTGCATCTGTTAGGTTCCCATTAATATATAGCTGTGTAATTCTAGTTTACTTTTGGATTTTTGTGTATGTAATTCTTTTAAAGCCCTAATGAGTCTTTAAAAGCCTTAATGAAGATTTACTGTAGCTGCCTCTGACATTTTTAAAATACTGAGGTGCTCACTAATATGTGCACTACTTTCCAGAGTAAATGCAATGCCCTGCACTTTGTTCAGTGTTTCCTGCTCCTGAGTAGCCATGCTCTGCACATTTTACCATTCTTCCAGATCTGTCACACCTGTTTTAAACCCACAAGCGCTTGTTGATTAGTTGATTAGATCAGATGTGTTGGAAGCAGGGAATTTATGCAGCTCAGGGGTAATTCAGCATCAGAACTAGGAATCCCAGGCTTTGGTGACTGTGATAGTATGTTAGGGGTTACCGAAAAGAGCAGCTTTTTGGGACTCCATGGTCAGTACTCCCAACTACCTTCAACCGCTGAACCAAGGCAGCAACTGGTACCATAAGATGAAGGCCACCATGTCTATGACTGGTTAGCCATTTTCCCAGTAACTCTTATGAAATAAGACTAAGAGAGCTAAGAGATGGTTGGTCACTTTCTATTTGGGGCGTTTGGACTATCCATTTTCTATGACGCAGCTATAGGGTAACACAGGCATGTTATATGTCAGAATAAAAAAACAAGGTCACCTTGCTTTAAATTAAAAAGAGTTTTCTTAGGTTTCGGCCTGCTTGCAGATGACTTCTCCACACTCTGTGTGCACCGTGCTCTGCTGCTTCCTCAGAGTCTGGACTTCAAAGGTTAGCAGTTCAGCATGTGACCAAAGCAGAGTGTGCATGGTCTGGGCAACAAGTGAATAGAAGGTGCAAGAACAGTGACTTATTACTGTTTACTGTGCTGCAGTGTGCTCCACTGCACTTGGACCATCCAAACTGGGACAGAGTTCAGGGTCAATGACAGGCTTGTCAGAGTGATGCACACACACACACACACACACACACACACACACACACACACACACACACACACACACACACACACACAAACAAATAAATAAACAAGCACAAACAAACAAAACCAACCAACCAACCACACACACACAACCACTCACAGGTGTGCACTGAAGAGACAAAGAGGATGTCATATTAACCCCAGAAACCATTACTGTGTTGTTTTAGCTTCTTCCCACTAGGGCCCATCAATCAGCTCAGAGGGTCAAAGCCTTCTGGAAGTTCATTTCTCAGGTAATTGCTGTTTTCTTTTCAAACCTTTCATGTATTTACTTCAATCTGATCTGTTCTAATCTCTAAACCGCCTTAGTGAATTACTGGTAGATCCTCATGTACTTATGATGTTCTTTTGGAGACTGAGGAATATTGACCTGAATGGTTCATGATACCTCAGCTTAAAGGATAGTTTCCACCAACACATGCTAGCACTGCTAATCAGGAATGAAAATAAATTGATGACTGGTTAGCAATGTGTAGAAGGTGATGATGTCAACTCCTGGTAGGTTCAATTAGGAGTTAGCAACGTTAGCACCTTTGGTTTACCTATTACTTTAAAAATAATGTTATTGGTTCTTTCCTTGCTAATGTTGCATTAACTATAAGCTTGTTATGTTAGTTATGTCTATATTATGTTTATTGTTTGAGCTTGATCAGAAAACTAGATCTTATAGATGGTTGTGTTTGTCTCACTGACTGTCTCCTTGTTTATTGTAGTCCCAACACCTCTGTACCTCATTCGAGACTTCGGTCTCCAGTCTTCAGGATCTTTTTTCTCCAAAATTCAAGAAGCGGAAACCCAGTGTTTCACTTCATTTTTAAAGTGCTGAGGTGCTCACTAGTATGTGCACTTCTTACCAGTTTGAGACAAATACATTCATCTTACCTCATTTTTCCTGTCTCTGTTTTCTTCCTATGACCTTAAACTTGGCAAAGTGCTTTGAGGAGACAGATTTAAAGGAAATCCTCACTTCAAAATGCATGTTTTTAACAGGGCATGAAATCTAGTAGGGACAAGCTAGCAAAAGGCTAACATGATGATGCTAACAGCTACCCACTAGCCCCCACTGTTGGCCATATTAACATTTGCCTGAATTATGCCCTGGAGAACAATATTTATACCACAAAAAATAAATAAATAAATTAATTAAGAAATTAATTAATTAAAAAAAAAAAAAGAAAAAAAAAGAATCCTCACTCTTGACACTTATTAAGCCAAAAAAAAAATACAGTGCATTCCTGTATTTCTACAGCAAAGTCCTGCTTCTTTGTGACTGAGCAGTGCTACAATGCATCCCTATTCAATAGCAAGTTCTGCTACTATACAGCTGCATATCATTTTCATGTACCTGTGGCATTCGGCTGTGGGACCTCTGCTTACCAAATGGCTTGTCAGTTAGCACAGAATATGGTTTATTCAAGATTCCCAGTCAACAGAGTCTCCGTCTCTAGACGCTAAAATTATTCTGACTTGTGATCCCATCACTGGAGGCATGGGAACAGCACCATTATTAACCGGCCTATTACAAAGCTCCTCACCAGCTATGTGGACACGCTGGCGCACACACTACAGATGGAGGTGGGTGAACGACCCAATAAAAGTCATCAGTGCAAATGCCAAATGTGATTTAGCAAGTAAGATGGATGGGTGTGTGTGTGTGTGTGTGTGTGTGTGTGTGTGTGCCTGCGTGTGTGTGTGTGTGTGTGTGTGTGTGTGTGTGTGTGTCTGTGCGCGTGTGTGCGTGTGTATGTGTGAGAAGGGGAGAGGGAGAGAGACAGAGAAAGAGATGACAGACAGGGAGAGAGAGAGAGAGAGAGAGAGAGAGAGAGAGAGAGAGAGAGAGATAGAGAGAGACGCAGCTCTTGTGAGAAGCATTAATTGGCCTTGTCTGTCTGTTGAGCCGCACACTGTGATGGAGGAAGGGCTGTTGGGGGGTGGGGTGGTCTGGCCGATGGATTCTGGATGTTGCCTTCAACACAGAGGTGCCAGATAGCTTACTTAGGCTAGTCTTTCACAGTCAAGACTCTTTCTCTGTTTGGTTTCTGTCTGTCTCACCTTCTTTGTCAGATGCATTACTTCAGCTATGATCTGAATCAGCATGGGCCCCAACCATATTTGCTGTATGAATTCCTGTTACAAAATTAAATAATCACAAACCAGTTTACCCATATGCAGTCAGTTATTTACATGATATCTTGTATCCATGTCAGAGGTACAACTACAGTGTTTGACAGGAATAATATTGTGCGCATCATACTCATACTTCAGCAAACATACTTAATACTTTTTCCGCTCTGAGGAAATACTCAGATAGTTGATTTTATAGTTGATTTACATGATGTTGCCATACAATGTAAGTTCATAAACATGCGTCATGTTCAATTTCTTCAACTTACTACACAGTTACACATTAGGGTTTAATTATTATATGAAAATATACAATTGCAATTATGATAGCAGCTTGAGAATAACTATACATTAGGCTCTATGTGTGTATTAATGGTCCTCTTGATAACAAACATTGACCATGCACAACTATATATTTGTCTGCTTCCTACACGGAAAATATCAGATGAAATGCTGTGTTTGCGCCTACTGTTTACTTAAACTGCACTGCTATTGAATTATTATATCTATTGTCATAAAGAAGAATAAAACTATAAAAAGCAATAAATGCATCCCGTAAAGTTTAAAAATCAGTTGATATGTATATAAAAGTTCAGCTCTTACAATAAAAAATGCTTTCTGAAACTTATTAAACCAATCAACTATTCAGCCCTAGTTACTAGTAAAATATGGTTATGTAACAATAATAATTTTGAAGATATCTTGGAGGGCCTAATTAACAGTCTTCCACACATTCAAATGGCATGTTACAAATGGTTCGCTTATAACTTCTCTTATTAAGCAGCCAAAGAGCAAGACAGTAGCTTTTCTGGCATGTTAACGGACTGATCTGTACTAGCATGTCCCATATTTTAAACCTTCCCCCAGGGAACCTCTGAATACAGAAATAAAGTATCTGGGGACTTATTAGTAGGCTATTTCTCTAACGAAAATAAGCAAATAAATGAAATGGTGCATTTAGAAAATCTCTCTCTCTCTCTCTATCTCTCTCTCTCTCTCTCTCTCTCTCTCTCTCTCTCGCTCTCTCTCTCTCTCTTTAATAAATTAAATTCTGAGATTAAAGCTGTATTTATGCCTGCTAAGAGTTATCAGATGGGGCTCTTCAAGTTCAGTAAGCATCACAGCCAGCAGGGGGCACTCTCTACTACCAGGAGGAGCTTACTGCATAATAGCACGACTTACTGAATCAATTTCTGTTTTAATGCTGCTGTCAAGCTTTTACCTGATAGTCATATTTCTTGGAGTCACTAAGCAGATGTGGGATTTGGACTCAAAAGCACTGCAAAAGCCTGTATTTATGTATAAAAACAGTAGCAGATTGAGGGTGCATGGGCACAGAAAACCAGACTCTTGGGTAAAGGTGGTTGATTTGGTTTGAGGTATCATCTTGGAAAGCCTCTAGAGTGAATCAGAGAGTCGGGTGCAACAAGTAAAAGACCTGCCATGTTTCTGTACCACACAACTGATTCGATTAATTAATTCTGTCTGTTAGCTTGAGCTAATTGGCAAATCCAGGTGGTTGGAGTAAAATCCTGGTAAGGACATTTACTGAACCACGGACTTATAGAGTCAGCAAAGTAGATAGGTTAGTATTAGACTAATATGCTATCAGTTTATTTGATTATTGGTATTTGGGCAATTCATGGAACATAACAGCATGTACCATCATTTAGCAGGCACGGCATGTTTGAATATATTGTGTCTTGCCCACCACGTGTTCAGATAAGCAGACAGTCACACTACCGAAGTGGCTTGAACTTTATTGATATACCTTGTAACAGACTCCATTGTGGGTTTCACATTTCCAATCCCTGATGACAGATGGCTGCGTTTAGGCCTGCTAAGAAAAGAAAGAACATAGAACTTCTGTTTGCTTTGCAATAATGGGGGGGGGGGGGGGGGGGATGTACTCAGTGACAAATTTATAATTGACTGTTTATTATTCCCATGATGAGACAGAGGCCTTATTGCCAAACATGTTTGGAATATGAAATGATTTTTTGACACATGGGCAGATGTTTTGTTTTTTATTTTCCCCTTTTCCTCATAATCCCCTATGAAAAGGTTACTCCTCTCCCTTCTCTTATGTTTATTAATGAAGAGGGGAATCTTCACCTGAGAATTCGGTAATGAACACAGCAGGCATACTAATAGCCTGGGGTGAGTCACGATGACAAGAAAATGAAACTTCTCATAGAACCAGCACATATTTTTTTCTGTGTATTATGGGTTCCATATATTAGCATGTCCTAGTCAGTGGTTTACATACTAATATGTGCCAATAAGTGTAGGTTCTTTTGCAAAACCAGTAAGAGCAGCTTTCTGGTTGAAAGTCACACAGAATTTTAAAAAATCATCTTTTCTTTTTTCTTTTAAGTGAAATATGTCACTTGCATCTTTTTACACTGACCCATACAAAGTTGATTTTTTCTAATGCAGTGACATGCTGCAAATTTCATGATACAGATGTTTTTCAAGGCACATGCAGTACATCTTAGGACATTTTATATATATTTCCCCAGTGAAACAGTTTTAAATACTTGATCTTCTAGGTCAGTATATTTTATCCTGATGTAGTTTTGTTTTAAATAGACTATATTAGATACCATTTTCAGATCTTTCATTATAACTCAATTATGCAGTTTTATAGTGTCTATTTATGTAAGCATGTAAACGCGTTTTTTCTTGAACATGGACACTGGAGATTGCAGTAGCCCAGCTTCTGGACAAAAGACGCACTGTCATTTGCCATTGTGATTGTCACTGCTGTTTTGATTGGCCGTCATTTTTGCTGAATGACAGTCGCGCCCTAATTCTAGGGAGAGAGCCCCGCCCCCTCCGCCCCCCCCAAATGTTCGTCTTCAGTTTTTATATCTGTCTGTTCAGGGCTGAGTGGCTGGACGAGATTTCGGAACAGACTACACGTGGCTTTGCTAATACAACCGATGGCAGCCATTGACAGGCTGTGGCGATACCGCACCTGGTCGTTCTGTCACTCATGCTCCCGCTGCCTCGCCTTGTTCCACCAGGTGACACGCTCCCCCTCCCCCTCCCCTCACTAATGTCATGTTTCAAATCATGCAAGATAAATATTTATAAAGCGGTGACAGTGAATTGAATAAGTCACAGGCGCTCGCTCGCCGTGCAGCTGCTCTTGCGGTGTGAGAGAAGCGTGTCAAAATAGGTTTTAAACAAATCTCTATAACTGATTTATATATATATATATATATATATATATATATATATATATATATATGTGTGTGTGTGTGTGTGTGTGTGTGTGTGTGTGTGTGTGTGTGTGTGTGTGTGTACATATTTTATAAATATGTGTGTGTATGTAATGTAGAAATGTAGAGATAGTCAAAATTGCAATGAAGTACTCAAGAAACACACGTGTCAGCTATTGGCTAGCTAACACCTCACCGGGATGAGCAGAAAGTGAGGTAGTGTGAACATTTAAGAAATGGTAGTTATGTAGCAGCTACATGAATGTATGTACAGCATGTACATACGCTATTGGATACCACTGACTATGGGAGAGGCATTTGTGACATATGCAGTGGATCATATAAGTCTCCAAACCTCAATTTGGGCTTGCTTAAGTCAAATGCGTCTTGGTGTATGACGCAAGGCAAGTCACTATGCTTCTGGCCAGATGAAGATGTGGAGAGGCTGGTCCTCTTTTATGCAGGAGACATTCTCAGCGATCGCTGACAGGTATTGAAGCATACACTGTGCGTTTGTGTGTCTCGACTGCTAGCTGGCCCAGAAGGCCCCCGATGAGGCAGTAAACTCACAACTTATTTATTTTCCCTGGGGCAGGAAAAAGGCTGGTGCGGTCCATTACTCTGTCAGTAAAACGCGGGTGCACTGTATCTACATGCAATGCACGCAGGTTGCAGCAGGTTGCTCTGGGCAATGACACTGTATTTGCATCCTCACGAAGCCTTTGAACATGCACTTCCTCACTCATATTCATCAGTGATGACTTGTGAAGTATGCTACCTCTAAAGCACACCACCCCTCAAACACACACACACAAACACACATACGCACACACACACACACACACACACACACACACACACACACACACACACACACACACACACACACACACACACACACACACACACACACACACACCTCTTTCTCAAATGCTCTTGCATGTCTCAGTTCTTCAGTTTCATCATCATCTATTATTATCTCAGCTTGTGCTGACTTCTGGAATGCTCTCTAGAACTTGCCCGGGCTCCAGACTGCTGGCAGCACGCACAATCATCCCATCCGGCTTGTCTGCTGCTCCGTAATGAAGTTGGATACAAGGGGTGGAAGGGGAACCAGAATGCCTTCAGTCTTTGTAAGAGGTTGTAAGGCTGCATATTGTTTGGACTGCTCATTAACTGCTCAGAACTTATCGATACCATCAAGGGTATGGATGCCGTGTATGAGTCAGTCGGCCCTGTTTGCTTAAGTGCCATCAGAGGCCTGGTCGTTGATACTGGCAAACACAGAGCTAGCCATAAGCAAAACCAGACTCTGGCATGTTGGATTTGAACAGACATTTCAGCTCTGGTTCCAAGAAAGCCGGCAGACCAGGCTTGAAAGAGGATAATACTGTCTCAAAGCTTCCTTTACAGCTGTGCCAGATAACAAAAGGTTCAAACCCCAAAATGTGTGTTGTATTGCCACACTTCTGTTTCCTAATGAACCCCTGCACCCCCATTTCAAACCCACAACTTGTGTACACAAGTGTAAAATCAAACTGAGCACTATATCTAAGGACTTCCCAAGAATTTGAATGTTTGTGGTATCAGCAGCCCCTGTCGAAGCTATAGCGTTCCATCATGGAAGAGTGAAGTGAAGCTCCAGGCACTGCCAACAGTCTGGTACCTGGGCAGCTACCGAGCTACCGAGAGGGGGACGTTGTGCTGATTCTCTTTTTGCCTTGCTATAATTGGGTTCGTCATGCCTCATGTTCGGCCAGTGCCAGATGATATGAGATTCCTCTGTACATCTCTGCTGTACTGAATCCAGGCTGCATCTGTTTCCACAAAGAAAGTCTGAGGAATGCAATTCCGGACTGGCGGAAGCAGGGACAGGCTTTGCCGGGCTTAGCTACGCCTCGCCTTGATAGGCTGGAGAAAAATAGACCTGCTCTTGTAGTTATGTTAGCATCATAGAGGGTGCAGCAGTGACACAGCAGCAGACCTGGAATTTTATTTAATCCTGTGTGTGTGTGTGTGTGTGTGTGTGTGTGCTGGGGGGTTGGGGGGCGCTCCTCTGGGTTGATAACTTTAGCTCTCATCCCAGGGCTTGTCTGTCAGCTCTGACACAGTAATAACTCTCCAGCCTTCTGTTTCCTAGTCACTTTCATTTATTTTAAAATACCATTTCACACACTGCTGCCTTTAAGTGTGCATTATACAGTGTTTTAGGGGTGAGCCGGCTAGATTGAATCGTGACAAAGACAGCGGCTCTCTGCTGGTGAAAAATAACAGAATATCATCAATGGCAGTCGACTCTATAAAATGGCAGGACTGAAGATGGGGATAATCCCCCCCCCCCCCCCCCACTTCTCTTCTATTTTGTGTGTGTGTGCGTGTAATGAAAGCGCAAGGGCGAGAGTATGCGTTCACTGCTCTGCTTGTACAAATCCACTCTGGCTGTCAAAACAATATCAGTCGCACTTCTCCTCCCATTCCGAGGCTCCTCCTTCTGTCTTTGCATTCAATTGTGGCCAAAAGATTTTTTGAACATCCTGCTTTATCTTTCCCTCAACAGTACCAAAGCTATATGCACATAGTACAAGTACAAAATTATAAAGGGGGTGAGCAATCAAACAAAGGTATATATGTGTGTGTGTGTGTGTGTGTGTGTGTGTGTGTGTGTGTGTGTGTGTACACACACACACACATACACATATACCTTTGTTTGATTGCTCACCCCCTTTATAATTTTGTACTTGATTTTATTCTGCTTCCCTCTCTATTAGAGTTAACCCACTGGCAAATAGAAAATGATATGCTAACATATTCAGGGTTTTCCAGTGTGTCTCTGCATAATTTAGGCTGCCTCCCTGCTGGATTAATCTGATTGGACAGTTATGTAAAGAGACCGGGGTTTGAGCTGTCAGTCTCTAGCTGGGGGGTACGGCAGCAATTGTTTTTGACACAGAAAACACTTTGGGGAATATTGCATGTATTTTGCCCCTAAACTACTGATGTACTGTAATGCATGAGGCTCAGTATATTCTATAAACACTGTTTTATTGGCTATTAAATACTATTTTATTGTCTCTCTTAGGGAATAGACACTACTTATTTGCTTGTATTTTTCTATTTGTAGAAATTTGGCCATAGGTTGCTTTATGTTGGCCAGTAGCTAGATTCAGCTTTTGAAAGAGTTACTTGAGCTTTCTTTGTCATATTACTCTTTATAAGAATAACCTCTTCACTGCAATGGTTCGATACATTAGTACCACTTTTGTAGCGTGTATCATGAAGCTTATGCACCTTAGGACATATGCGTGCAGCCCCTCCCACTGCGCCGCTGGGCACCTACAGAAGAGGGCATTTGGTGTTGGTTTGCTTGCGTGGCGGCCCGACTGGGGGCCCCTGCTGTTGACATATCTGTGGCATTTATTAAGAGGATGACAAGTCTATCAGGACCCATGAGCAGTCACACACGGCCGGGACAGCTCGCCTTACTCTCGGGCAGGAGATCATCAATCTTCCTGGCGGCCACGCTCGCTCGGGCTGTTGATAGCAAATGCAGATTCCTCCACTCTCCTCTTCTTTGGAGCTTTTGGAGCTTTGGAGGCACTCACATCCCGGGCGGGAACGCTGTTGGGAGAACCTGACCTGGATCGGCAGAGCCGAGTAAATCATCTGGAAGCCTGCTGGTAAGGGGCGGAGCCGTAGAAGCAGTGTAAGGGCACAGCAGACGTGGATGACCGGCATTGTAGTGAAGAAGAGGATCAGCCTTTAACGGGTGGAACTGAGGGAAACATTCTATTTTTGAAAATCCTCTTGCACACTGACAATGTTCATTAACAATATTTGCATTAGTGGGAAGCAGCTGTAATATTAATAAATGGAAAATGTCCAGACTGACAATAGGAAGTAAAGATATTTGACACATTTTACAAAGTTTAATGTCACAGTGTGCCATTTTTGCAACTGATTCTTGTTTTCTTATATTTCTTATATTTCCTTACACATTATATACTTATATATTTATAGTGTATATGTGTTTGAAGTCAGCTCCCTTTATATACCTGTAGAGCTCAAAACAATTTTCTTACCCGATCTTGATCTGGGGTAAAGGGTTTTTTACCCAACTGTTTATAAACAAAATAGTTGAAGCCTAAATTCTTGCTTCAGGGTATTGGCTATTGATCCTGGCATATGAATTTTTAGAAAGGTTGTAGTGGATGGAGTCCTATATGCTCTCATACCTTTATTTAATAGAAAGTCAAATGGAACGATCTTTTTTCTTCTTCTTACATTTAATGGCGTACCAATGTGAACAATTAAGAAAGGCATGCAGCTAGATGTCCTTCTCGGTTGCATAACGCTGCCCACTGCGACAGTGAGTCCCTCTGGGTATCCATGCACTGGGGCCTGATACTCACACCTGGGTATGTATGGCATACAACCCCCCCGGCCATTTTCATGGGGGAGCTTCATTAAGCTAGCGCTGTTTAGATTTATGGACTTCCCTCTCCCCAAAGACTCCCACCAACCGATCGGGGTGAGCATGGATGTGATGAATATACTCCACTCCAGGACCAACACGGTCATGGGATTCATAACAGCGCTGTTTAAGAGAACTGCTGTTTTCATCAGATTCAGCGCCGTTGTACTTGGACCCCTGCCCAACCAGTGCCTGCAGTAATTGCATTAGCGTGAAACAAAGCTAGTCTGTCCTCACTTTACTGTTTTGTCCTGCTAATTGTTTGAGGGCTTTTGGTGAATTTTTATGTTTTTGTCAAGGGTAGCCAATTGAATTGTAAGGAGTAATTGCTATTAGAGGCTGTGTGGAGGCCTTGAAGCTTGGGAGTCTTTGTTTGTAGGAACACGGAGAAGAAGTCATCCTCCTCAGATTCGAATTCTGATTACTGAGACAATGGCACATTTGAACGGGCTTCAAATTGTAGGCATAATGGACGAGAGGAGGTCTTGATGAAAGGGGAAATGACGTTTTCCTTCACTGGTCCACAAAAGAAGTCAGGATAGGGACAGCCCATCTTTTGTTGGGCCGCCTAGCCCCAAATATTAAATCAGTCTGGCCATTGCTAATTCACTGGTAGGCAGTTTCTTAACAGCACAAATTGGCCTGGCTGCACTGTTAGTTCAGGTGTTCTATGTAGATTTGCTGCTGATTTACTTATTTATTTATTTATTAGTACTGAAATGGCTGTGGGGGATTTTGTGTATGAAATGAACTTCTTTCCAAGAGGTATCCTGTGAGATATTGTGTGATTTACCGGGGGGCTCAGGGCGGAGGGGCTGAGTTTGCACGTGGGTGCGACTGTCGAAATCTTTTACAATTACAAGTTAAAAGTGCCTCTTAAGGCTTAACTGTGTATGTTAGTGTGTCTTTTGAGAACGTGTTGGCAGGATGACTGCCATACTGCCATTTCTTAAGAAATGTGTTTTTTTATGTTAATAAGAACGAGAGATGGCATCATGATGAGAAAATGCATGCCTCTCTCTCCTGCTTGTTCTCTCACTCGCTCTTTCTCTCTTTTTACCTCTTCTGTCTTCCAGCTGTGGTAGTGTGTTAAAAGATGGTCACGATAATGGTGGAGGAAAGTGGGTTGTCTGGAGGTGATGCAGTCTGCACACACTGACCCCTGTACCCCACAGCCTATCAGTCACCCTGGCCTCACCTTGACTCCTTAACCCTGATTCCTCTCAACAGGAAATGGCTCACTCATGCCCAGTTTGCCCCCCCCCCATCTCTCTCTCTCTGTATCTGTCTCTCTCTCTCTGTCTATATGTCTCTGTCTGTATCTGTCTCTCTCTCTCTCTGTCTGTCGCTCTGTATCTCTCTCTCTCTCTCTCTGTCTATATGTCTCTCTCTCTGCATCTGTCTCTCTCTTTGTGTCTATGTCTCTCTCTCTGTATCTGTCTCTCTCTCTCTGTCTATATGTCTCTCTCTCTGCATCTGTCTCTCTCTCTGTGTCTATGTCTCTCTCTCTCTGTATCTGTCTCTCTCTCTCTGTCTATATGTCTCTCTCTCTCTGTATCTGTCTCTCTCTCTGTCTATATGTCTCTCTCTCTGTATCTGTCTCTCTCTCTCTCTGTCTACATGTCTCTCTCTCTGTCTATATGTCTCTCTGTCTGTATCTGTCTCTCTCTCTGTATCTGTCTCTCTCTCTCTCTGTCTACATGTCTCTCTCTCTGTCTATATGTCTCTCTGTCTGTATCTGTCTCTCTCTCTCTCTCTCTCTCTGTCTACATGTCTCTCTCTCTGTCTACATGGCTCTCTCTGCCTTTTTTCTCTCTCTTCCATTTCCTTTTCTTTCCCCCCTTTTCCCCTCATACTCTCTGGCCTTTACTACCGTTGGATGGCTGTTCTGACCACACTGTGGCCTGACTGCCACAAAACTGTTTGTTCACATGTAGATTTTGCTCAGTATGACATGCACACCTTCCTGAATCTCCCTATAAAAGCCGACAGCAGCATGCTCAAGGTGTTCAGGATGACTTTTCGAATGCTTTATGGGTGTAGAGCATGTCAGCAAGATATCCTAAAGTTTTTTTCCCACTGAGCAGCTGTTTGAGTTACACGTTGTGTAAACTGCTACCACTATGTGTAAACCACTCCAAAGTGACTCTAACCTCAGCACCTGGCATTGCTACGGGTACGAAGCCGAAGATCGCGCAGACCACCCGTTCATCACAGCGGCTTCAGGCTGAGCACACGAGCCTCTTCGGAACATGCCAGATGTCATCCCACCACGATTTCTGCCTTTTGCCGACTGTAACTGACGTCTTTATCCAGTTGCGGGCGTCTCCTTTCTCTCCACCCGTGCTCTAATCGGCAACGTTTCCACTCGGGTGCATGCCGACGTGCGCTGGGATTTCACAGCGTTCCGACTCGCGCCGGTGCCGTGACAGCTAAGCAGGTGGGAGAAAAGAACACGAGTCATTCTCTGACAGAAAGCCAGGGAAAAGCGAGGCTCCATCGGAACAGCACCACCAGCTCAAATGGAATGAGCTGAAGGCAACCCATAAGGGTGGATGGATAAATAAATAAATAAATAAATAAATAAGTAAATAAAAGCTAAAAGGCAAAATGGTACCTATTCAGCAGTTGCTCCATTACAGCTAGGACCATTTTTGCATCCTCAGCTAACTGGCTCGATTTAATTAATTCCCTTCTCTTTTATTACATTTAAATATGATTTATTCTGATAAGGAAGGTGCAGGGAACAAAACTGCTTTAGTAAATCATAATTCTGGAAGTGGAAGCCTTAGTTTGCATTTCTGAAGTGGAATAAATAAAAATATTTGATATTCTAAAAGCTCAGGAACAATATCATGAAGTAAAATTGTATAATGTGTGCTTAATTTCAATTAATTTAATTATATATGTGGAACATTAATGTTTGAGTAACGGGTGTTTCTGTCCAACCCACTCCTTTAGACCATATGAAAACACATGCCAGATCGCTACAGAAATTGGTGAATCAAGTGTGTGTGTGTGTGTGTGTGTGTGTGTGCGTGAGCGTTTGCTTACTCAGTATTTCTTGTAATTAAATAATATCATAAAAGTCATTCAATGACTTTTGCATTCACTGTTTTGCAGAAGTCAAAAGATGGACAGTCAGAAATTTTACTTTTTTTATCATGTAGTGGAGTCCCTTTTATCACCATCCCACCGTGGTGAGTCTACTTTCGGCTCAGAGACACTGCACCTTTCATTTATAGACAGTTGAGGGCAGATCACAAAGATCATCTGTAGTCTGATCGTAGAATGTATGCAGGATGAAGAACAGGGTCCTTCAAGGTCATTCATACTCCTGACTCAGACCCGGAAATGTGTTGTGTATTTGTTTATATATTTATTTACCTGAGGATGCAGCTGTGACCGCGGTGAACGGCTCTGTTCTTCACTGTCGACAGTACTCAGAGGCTAATTCTTTAGGCAGCTCTTGGCTTTGCTTATGTTGGAGAAAATCCAGCCACAAAGACAGAAACCCAAGGCCTCATTTTAAAGGGAAAGGGAGAGCATGTGCGCATATGCAATCCTTCCTCAGTGAAGATCATGGATCATCTCTTCGAAAACTTAAGTTGCAGGTTCTTAATGGCACTGCGATTAGTTGGGAAGTTCAGCCGAACTTGTATTTAAAGGTCTTTTCCAGATCAGCTGAGGAGCCCCATATGTAATCTTCAACCTTGAAGGATTTTGATGTCAACCATTCTGCAGCTGCTTGTGTGCAGGCATGTGCGTGCGTGTGTGTGTTGCTTTCAGTTCAAGCAACCACTTTGTATCTGCAGAAGGCTGGTACTGCCCAGTTGATTTTGATGAGTACGTTCCCAGCTGCCTCAGGAGAGACAGCAGACTGGCTTAAAAAAAGAGCTAAAGAAAACAAAGGCAGTTAGAAACAGAACCATTTCAAAATGGTTTTGATCCACTGTTTTCTTTACTCTTGGGAGCATCTCCTTCTAATGGAGGAAACAGGATCAATCCAGCACAAAATCAAAGCCACTGAAAAAGGAGTGTGCTCTCTTTTTGCCCTTTGTAAAGCGAGTGGGGGCCTCCCTCATGAAGGCACTTCCTTAAAAATGGCCAATTTCCTCACTGTGCCCATAACCTCAAATTAATAATCCCACATAAAAGAGAAACACAATCAGGACAGAACAAGAGCCCCTCTGATATGGCCAAAAATCTCCTCCAAGAGAACAACCGCACCCGTTTTCCCTGGGTAATTATGAAAGGCAAGGGGAAGGGGGGAGAGAGAGAGAGAGAGAGAGAGAGAGAGAGAGAGAGAGAGAGAGAGAGAGAGAGAGAGAGAGAGAGAGAGAGAGAGAGAGAGGGAGAGAGGGAGAGAGAGAGAGAGAGAGAGAGAGAGAGAGAGGGAGAGAGAGAGAGAGAGAGAGAGAGAGAGAGAGAATGCAGCAAACAGAAGCAGTGGTCACTGGGAAAATACACCATGAAGGAGAGAGAGGCAGCAGCTGCTTCCAATAGATTGCGTGTGGGATGAATTAAAAAGTTGAACCTTTCCCCGAGTTCTATTCAGATGTCTGGTGTGCGGTGATTAATCATGGCCGTCAGGATGTGTAATCCAGCCCCCCTCCCCTCCCCCCCCCCCCCCTTTCAATGGAAAACAAAGGCAGAGACGCTTGGCTCTGCACCTCCCCTGTCCAGGGGCCTTCGTCCTGTTTGGATGAGCACAATACCTGATACACAGTAGATGGAGCACAGTACACAGGAGCCTATACGATGCATCTGATCCATAGAAGGTATAACCAATTATGTATATGGGGTTTTGTTCTTAGGAAAATTCTGTTACTCTATTATATATCTTATATAGATATTAAAGAAGTAATTAGAGCGAGAAAGAGTTAAAGGATCCTAGTTCTTCTATTCAAGTGCATGTTCAACTTGCAGCCTCATCTAAATTTGTATTGCACTTATTCATATAGTGGTTCGGGTGAGGAGGAGGGTAACTGGAGCTTTTCTCAACCCTGTCCCAGATCTCAGCAAAGGAGAACTTTCATCCGGAGTCAATTTTTCAGTACACTAATCTAAATTTGTCAATTAGAATACTATGTGACTAGAATATCGGCGTCACCAGTTACACCACCATCACCACGGCCCTGTGTTGTATGGGTTTGTTTTTTTTTTTCTTTTACCCCTTGGTGAACTGGAAGTCACATCACAAAGCTGTGGCAAAGAGCTGATCTAGTTTAAGAAGCAGTGCGAAAGTCAAGAGCCAGCAACATTGGGAGAAAAGAGGGAAAAGTGTGTCATCAGCATAAAAATAGAATCCCGCTAACGAATTCCTAATCATATCCCTCGTCTCCTCTAGGGAACGTGCTAAGGAGGTTAGCACACCGAGTCTTAAATGAGAAATTCAGGCACTTTAGCCTCCCATATTATTTCTTGCCATGGTAGGGACGCTAAGCATTATTGATCACTAAACTCCATAAGTCTGAGCCATATTGGCTCCATCGTGCAGAAACTCACCCACTGCTGCCTACTGGTGTTACCGTTTTATGACAGCTGATAAAAAAATATAAAGGCTTGAGGTGGAGAGTGATGCATTTCCACCCTTACTGATTTTGAGGTACATCTCTGAATATTTGAAATGCCATTTTGGCATGGTACATTTCACAACACATTCATTTGCACTGTGTAAAGATACCTCTGATTACGGAAGCTAACAAGTAAGAAGCTTAAAGAAACTTTAGAAATGGTTTGTATTGGACACCTGAGAATAGAAGGGAACAGCATGTATATTTAATGCAATTGTCCCATATATAGGAAAATATCACAGCAAACAATTGAGGTTACAGTCAAAAACTCAGAATCTCTGCATTTCATTAGAATGATGTTCATTGTTATTAGAACGCTGCATTACAAATCCATACATCCATACAAATGTCTATCCTAGATGAACGCTAGGAGATTCATAAGGAAATGTGCTAGCAGAAGGGTAAACTACCAGTAACAAAATGCTTATGAAAATTTCATAAGTGGTAAATTAAGGAGGAACGTTCCCATTGTAATGGCTGATTTTACACCCAACTGCACCTGCGTTGCTTGCTCACTCAAATCCAGCCCCAGATGTGTCCACTTTGAGCTGAACTGGCGCATTATCGTCTGCGTAGCCAGTCTCTACAGACACTTTCTGATGAACAGAGACTAGCATGGCTAATTGCTTATAGTCAGCTACTAGTGTAAAGCCTTAACAAACAACCAGGCGACACCTGTGCCACTGACAAACACAGGCGCAACTGAGTGGCCACAGTCGCCATGGTGAAGAAACAAACACACACAGAACTTAAGCGGTCAGACATGTTGTGGCAGGTGACACAGGCTTTTGTGACCAGCATTTCCTTCTGAATCCCTTTCTATCTCAGTGAGTATACTGGAGCACTGAATCTTGAACTAATACACAAGAGTCGCTTGCCAGTTTCTTTATTTCACTTGTGAGATACACATCTGTGGGCTTGGTTCAGTTATCACTTGTACCAAAATGGTATTCTATAGTGAATTTTAGACAGCATGACAGAGATTGTGTGGTGTTCTATGTGCTACAGTAGAGGGTAGGTGCATTTTTTGTGAGTGTTCACTGTCTCAGTGAAACAGTGACAATAACATTTTAGAGAAAATGGGTTTCTGTGGCAGAATCGTCATGCCCTAGGCATATGGTAATTGCATACTTTAAGAAAAAATGTCTCTCATTATGTGCCTCCATATAATGTGATACTAAGCTTATAAGCAGACAGCTGCCTATCGTAGCATATTAAATTCAGCATGCAAAAATCTATGCCATCATGCAGCCTAGATTACATTCAGAATATGCTTTGAGAGCTAATCCTGAATTTATTAAATGTGCTTGAAAATGAGGTTTAAAAATAGAGTTATCAAAATACCATCTTAGATCTGGCAGATCATGGCAGTTTGACATACAAGACCAATTTTACAGAAAGAATAAAAAGCCAAACCCACTCTTACCAAATTTTTTTATGCAAATACAAGACGTCTGTGAAGCCACTGTTGTCTCTGAAGGAATTGCAATTTTGTAATTTTGTCCCTGCTTTGCTCATCCTGTTGAGAGGACCTTCAGCTCTCTGTGTTGGTGTCTCCGTGAGGGGCATAAAGGGTTGGGCTGAAGAAAAGTTGGGTGTTTTGGCCAGATTCATGGAAACTGAGTACCAAAGCCTGTCCCTGCTTGGCAATGGGACAGTCTGTATATCCAGCACAAAAGGTTTCCCTAGAGTCAGTGATGAAAGAACCTGTGTGTGTGTGTGTGTGTGTGTGTTGAGAGGGTTGGTGCTGCATACCTGAACACAGGAATGCTGACATCCTACAGTTGCTAAACTGACCCCGATGGAGAACCTGCTTTTCTTACACTTTCACTTTCATCAATTTGTTCATGTCGGCCAAATAGTTCTTTATTACCATGCTTTGCATGTTGGTGATGAATATTTACAGCATTTACCTAATACTTTTATCCAAAAAGACTTTCAATTATGACTGAATACCATTAGAGAAGTGAGGGTTTACAGCCTTGCTCGGGGGCCTAAACAGAAGCAACTTGGCAGCAGTGGAGCTTGAACTGGCAACCTTCTGATTACCAGTCAGGTACCTTTACCACTGAGCTGCCACTGCAGATGCATGCATAGTATTTAAGACTGATGCTGGTATTTATGTAGATACGTTTAGTCTAGTTCTTGCTTGTAATTGCTCATTTTGTGTATCCAGGGATAATATTTTAATTAGCTTGATAAAAGAGAAAGCACCCTGATCCAAAAGCTTTTGAGTTGTCAAGGCCAGTGGAACGCCATTCCTCCAGTGTATGAAAGAACGTGATGAGGTACAGCTCGGGTCTGTTGATGAGACATCTAAATGTAAAGCTACAGGACGTACAATTAGAAAGCACAACGAAGCTAGAGGCTTTTGAGGCTGGTACTGAGGCTGACACATTCTAACCAACAAATCCCCCCAGTGTTAAATTCACACCTTCAGCACTGAATTCACACCTCCAGTGCTATATTCACACCTCCAGTGTCCATTTGTATGCAGGTCAGTTTAAATAAACAATACAGTTAATTCAGCCCTGAAGCTGTGGTAGGGGTTATGGGGGGGGGGGGGGGGGGAGAGAGAGAATCTAAATAATTTATTTGCAAAGTCACACCAAAATATGGTAATGAAATGTATTCGATCCTTGTGGGTTCACAAGCAAAATGAAACCTGTTGGCTCTGGGGAGACGTGAATGGGCCATCTCTGTTTACCCCCGCATGGAAGCTAATGGTCTCCTTTACAGTTTCAAGTGCAGTTTACTCTAAATATGAATTGTCTAAATAAGTCAGTTGCTTGGACTATATTTGTTCTGTACACTGTTTCCCTTTATGGCTTCAGGGTGTCTGTGATCTGCAATGTACTGTTAACATATCTTCTGAATGAACAGATTTACCCCAGGCTACATTCATACCGTTTCCATAAATCGATAGTGATGACTCTAATGTCAAATTCAAAAGACCACCAAGAGGGTGGGGGGGGGGGGGCTTCATTATAGGTGGCAGGTTTTTGTGGTAGCTTTGAAATCCCTGGAGCTAAATGAACAGGGACAGCAACACTACTTAATGCAACGTAGCCTAGCAACAGATATTGCCACGACTTCTAGAACACACTCTCATATTTATGTTTACATGAAAGAATGATTTGTCTGTCAGGCTGATGGGTCCTAATGTCTCTAACTCCCACAGAAGCACACTCTCTCTCTCTCTCTCTCTCTCTCTCTCTCTCTCTCTCTCTCTCTCTCTCTCTCTCTCGCTCTCTCTCTCTCTTTCTTTCTTTCTCTCTCTCTCTCTCTCTCTCTCTCTCTCTCTCTCTCTCTCCCAGCATATGTGGACTGTCACTGACCTTAGAAATATTTCACAGTGCCTTGAATATTTCATAAAAATATAGAACATAAAAATAACGTCATTGTTTTTATCATTGCATTAAAAACCTTGCAAACACTCCTTTCTTCAGGGTTTCTTTAATGCATAATGCAGCTTTGCCAAATGTCTGTTAATTTGTCTGGTCTTTTTAAAATTCAAAACCCTTGCTCTGCCGGATATAAAATAAACAACAGGTTATATATGCAGGCAGTAGACATGGCGTCTTCTACATAGCGTCGTGGCGCTTCACCTAGTCTAATGCATCGCTCTCAGAGGTGTGGGATTTTCAATATAAATTGGACATATTGTAATATATGAGGGTCCATTAAGGATAGGCTACAGGAGAGGGATGCGGCTTTGGCGTCTGCACTTCGAATTTCATTTCTCTGCCTGGTGTTTACAGCTCGGAATGGCCCACAGCATAATAGCATTAGGAGCTATGCTTGAATAATAATGTTTTCATATTGCACATCAGTGATAATACAGCTCTCAAGGTCTGGCTCTGAGACAAGACAACCGAATTTCAAACTTCACTAGCGAGTTTAATCGTTAATATTTAGTGCGTGTGTGTGTGTGTGGGGGGGGGGGGGGGGGGGGGGGGGGATATGAGCCCTTAAAATTTGATAAGTTCTTTGCGCTTTTAAATCGATGTGTCATTTTATACTTCTTGGTCCCCGCTGTCAGATAATCATTGCGTCTGAATAATAATAAAAAAGAAAGAAAGAAAAGAAACTTGCATCTTTTTCCTTCGTACGAGACAATGGTGGGCTGTCTTGTCTTGTTTCCATAGCTACATAGTAGTTTAGGCGGACAAGAATTGTAGCTGCGGACAACAAGGAATCAAGCGATACTCCAGTGACCTTCTCTACGACTAGGAGCGCTGTTAACGTCGCCTTAGATCAACGTAGGCTTAAGTTCTTGGTAGTAGCGCATCCTGCAGCCACCAATCAAATTCGGTCCACTGACCCTGAGACTGGACCAGATACATATATCTTAAGATCTTTGGATCACTGTTATTGAGACATAGAAACATAACAGAAAGACTGAGTAAATATTACATGCACAGGATTAGAGAAAAGATATAAACGAAAAGACAACATTAAACCTCATTCTGGGCCGATTATTAAGGGATTGACGACCCATTGTCAGATTGCTGACATATCCCACTTTTGCCCCTGGTTTTTTTTTTTTTTTTTGGTTGTGTAATGAATACAAATGATGTACAACAGGTGTGACAAATGCAATGAGCTTCATACCTTTGTTCATATCTGTCGTCCCTTTCTAATGTCACTCACAGAGAGGGAGGGATTGAAATTTGTCAGCCGATGCTGTCAAACGGTTTGTAGCCTTGCATGACAACATCAATTGTAAGCCAGTTATTTGCGCTGTTGCCAGCAAAAGTTTTTCAACATTTTGTTTTCCAGGGATATCTCTTGCAATTATAGTCAGCCAGGGACTTTAGCATTGACGCTATCGGTAACGGCTAATAACAGAGCTCAAAGCATGAGTGTATGAGCGCTCATAACCCCGCCTCTTCCTGAATGGCGTTGCCGTGTTCTTTGCGCACCGGAGGAGCCTCGGCACCTGGGAGCGCTTTTCGCTGTGCGCTAATGGTTTTATATGGGAGTTAATCGCCGCCGCGCTGTTCGCCACATGCGCGTCTTTGGCTCAGGGGTTAGCGGAACGGAGCGCGGTGCACATCACGGCCTTTTTACGAGGTGGAGGCCAGGAAAGAGGGGCTCCGCCGACGCCGCTAAAGAGACGATAATGACAGCCATTCACCGCAATCCAATTATGCAAAAGGGAGTCTAAACAATTCCATCATCCCCCAAATTAGATTGTCCTAACGAGATAAAGGCACCAATTAATCCTGAGTTAATTTCTATAGCTCGTTTTCCCAGAAAACACTCTAATATGCTAATGCAAATGAGAGGCAAAAACCAGACACGGCCCATTCTGTGGGGTTAGCGCAGAGTTCAGGCCGTTTAGTTTGCCCGCTTGAGCTCGGATGAACACATGTATCATGTGATGCAGCATGATACAAACAAACAAACAAACAAAAAATACAACACCCCTTAGTATTGCGCATATTAATACATATCCTTTATTCATATTGGGAAATATTTATCTAGCATGAAATTCTGTTCTATGTAATGTAGATGTGCCCCCCCAAAATATTCCCAAACGTCTTGTCATAACCTTTACATTACTGAGAATGAGCTACATTTGCCTTTTCCAAACTGAAACTGTTCTGAACAGATCTCCATCTTACCAAAGGCATTAGCAACTCATACACAGTAGGAAAGGCAACAAGTGTTACCACAGGACACTGATAAGGAAAGCGACTCAGAGGCCCACTGTGCGGGAGTTATATGATGATGCCGTGATTCAAAGAGGTACTGAAAAATGTTCAGAATGCAGGAAACACTGTAAACTTGGTAAGATATATGGTAGTATTTTCAAACTCTAAATAAAACTTTTTTTTTTCATTAGCTTTGTTTGTAACAGTGGAATCAAATCCAGCAGGAGCTACTTGGGTCCCTTTTGAGGTACAATAATTGTATTAGAATAGCAATCATTAGACATGTGACATAACTGTAATTAGCAAAAATATATTTAGAAATCACTTCATTTTAAGTGATAGTTGTGAAGCATTTTTTAAATCTTTGTTTAGCTGAGTTTAGATTCACATTTATGCATAATTACATATCAAACCCATATCAAACACTGAAGTTTCCCATTTACTACTAGAGTTTACAATTACAGTTTTCAGCATTTGCAATTAGTGCTTAGTGCTCATGTGGATTGCAGATGCCAGAACCCACCCCCAAGTGAGTACAATCAATCACAAGGTGCAAATGTCATAGCTAAAGTCCATGGCTTTCAGTAAACGCCAGTTGATCCCAAAACCTCCATCTTCTGACTCTTTCCACTATACGCTATCGTAAGAGTGTGCCGCTCTTAACGATTTCGCCCTTCAAAGCTCCAGGAGTTGCTACGGCACCCCCCAGCCCTGGTTTTCTTTAGACCAACCGCCCGAGTGGCTGCAGAAATTCCTTTGCTTTGTTTTAAAAATAAAGCCATTACAGATTCGGTTCATCATCATCATCATTATCGTCCTCACAGTCCTAATTGTTTGGCTGCCAGCTGTCAGGCGGTCGGATAATTGAGTAATCTGACATTTTTGCGACAGCTTCCTGAAACAATCTCCCCATCACCAGCGAATGCTTGTTTGTCTAAATGAGGGGCTTATTTCCGGGGGGGGGGGGGGGGGGTTGGGGGGGAATGACTGTAGATTTAGACATTTGGTACAACATTGCTGTGGTTGTTTGTTTTCATGCAAGGTGCAATAGGAATATGAAAAGATTTTATGGGGTTGGGATTTGGTTCAGTTCAGTTTTCACACAGCAATCTAGCTGATGCCTATATATATATATATATATATATATATATATATATATATATATATATATACACACACACACACACACACACACACACAATATGAAGTGTGCATTATATAGTCAACCTTTTAATAAATGATACCAGTCAAAATATTGTAATTCTCCCTCATGCTGAAGTGAGCATGCTGTTTAGTGAACAATCAGACATGCAATTCTTCTTAATTCATGGTATATATTATCTATAACGATGATTTTAAGTTGTAAGCAAAAGCCTAAAACAAGGCACATTTCTGCAGTGCATACCACAGAGGTTCATTTACATTGCTACACAGTAGCCCCAACCACTAGAGCATATCAGCTAATTACCTGGGAAAGAAAGTTATCGACAGGTGGCGACCGGCCCATTGATTCTCGGCTGCTGCCAAGGTCTGCAATTTGAAACGCTAAAGAGAGCTTTCCTGGGGCTCTGAATCACGTTTTATGAACGCTGTACTGCGAATGCTGCCACACATGTCCACACTTACACAGCTCTGTGCTCAACAAAATGCCAAACAACCCCCTCCACCCCACCCCAATACCGCAGTGTTGTCGAACGGCTAATGCAGTACCATTCATAGGTACTTAGTGCACCAGAAGCAGAGAAGTGGAAGTACAGGGGAAGGCTTTAAGAATACAGGTGCCATTCCAAGCATCCACACTTCTACTAAAAAATAACATGCTGTTAAAGAGAGAAGGCTCATGTAGAGCCTGCATTGTTCTGCCAAGAACAAAGGCAGACATGTCTGCCTTTATACGGCTGGAGCATGAGTGGTGTGATTAACAGATAATGACCGATCTCTCTCTGCTGTCAGAGCTGTGTGTGTGGGTGTGATTGTCTGTCCCCACCATGATTCTGTCTTCCCCGGGTTTTGTCGAGCACTCATGATAGAAATAAAATGGCCAGGGAAAATGGCTTCACTGCTCTCTCTCTCTCTCTCTCTCCTTGCTATCTTCTCCTTCCCTCTTGCTTTTTCTCTCTCTCACTTTCTGTGTTTGAAACTCTCCTGCCTTCTTCTCTTCCCCTCCTCTCTCCCTCCACTTCTGCATTTTACCATTTCTTTCTCCTTCATCCTTTTTTCTCTCTGTCCCTCCACCCCTCTCTTTCTCCTCTTCCTCCTTCCCTAGTTCTCTCTCTCTCTCTCTCTCTCTCTCTCTCTCTCTCTCTCTCTCTCTCTCTCTCTGTCTCCCCGCTCTCTCTCACTAAGAGTTATTTTTCATTATGGAGAGCTCCAGCAGTAAATATGGTGCTCCTCAGACCGCAGACCCGGGTTGAACCGCTGACCCCCGGCATCTCGCGCGCTGCCCCCAAGGTCCCTCGTCTCGGCGGCCTCCCTCCATGCTGGCGTAGCCCAAGCCTGCCACCTCCCCCCCACCCGTAATTCACCCGCCTGCTAGATCGCCTGCCAGCAGGTATTGATTTTTGCTTCCCCAATCTCCAGGAGAGAGGGAAAGAAAAGATTAAAAACACTTTGTCAGTTTGGTGGGGAATAAGAATTCTACGCCGGGGATACCTTGGAGTGCGAGGGGTCAGGGCCGAGGTACATCTTTATGGGTTTAACTCGTTCCTCACCTGGAAGATCTCCACCCTGCTTCCTCCACCCAGCCCTCCATCTGCAGTGCGGGATCCTGCTCTTCCCATTAGAGGGTTATGAAGAGAAGGCATGCATGGGTGATGAATTCTCCTGCTCATGGAGATGAAGCTGTCTGGCATGTGGGATTTTGCTGGGCCTCGACTCTGCAGTGAATTATCGAAGGTAAATCATTTCACGGTACAAAGGTTCACCTTAAGTACTTATCAGGGGCGAAAACTCATTGCTTACACAGAGAGAGAGAGAGAGAGAGAGAGAGAGAGAGAGAGAGAGAGAGAAATAAGAGAGAAAAAGTAGGAGGAAGAGAGTGGCTTCCTCATGTGGGATCAACATGATTACTCTGATCTCATGAAGAATTAGTAGGAGTTCTAAGTAGGCCAGTATAATGTTGTTGGACTTAATTTACAAGTAGCAAGAATACTACTAAATCCATTCTTGCCCATGTGTTTGTGTATAAGTTATACATCACCAAATTTAGGCCCACTATTAAATAAACATACCTCATTTTTTTGTTTTTTTTTGGTTCATGCAAATGTATATTTACTGCCCCATAACCAGCTCATAACCAGTTCATGTCCTAATGTTCTAATTTATTCTAATTAATTCATTGTCTGACAGACAATTCAATCAATAATATCCGTAACAGCTCAAATTTCCATTTCTTAAAATTGGATTTTTCAATCCTTTGGGTAGCTCTACCATTCTTTTCTCAATGTGTATTTCACTGTCCATTTCCATGCTGAACACAGAAGTGTAGTGGATGGTCAAAGTACACGTTTACACGTAATGTTCTATCCGTTTCTCAAAGATTTGCGGCCTGTCCTATAGTAATAATGCAGACTTGCAGAGGAGGTGCTTGGCTGTACCCGGATAGCTCAAGTAACATGCATTTTAGGGTTTGGGCTGTTAATAATTAAAAATGTAATTAAAAAGCATGCAATAATTAACAAAGTAAAAGTAATTAATAAAGAATATTACTGTCTTGGTAGTGCTATTTATATGATGAAGTTAAAAAAAGATTCCTAAGTGACATGATTAATAATGGAGAACCAAGGCTGTTTCATCAAATAGTCCAGTTATGGCCACATGTTTTTGAAGAGAGAGACAATAAAAACTACAAGAAACTTGTAAAATTAAAATGATATTTAGAGATGTTCTAGTGCTCTTGCTTCTGACATAATAGGTCCCAAAGGTGCTGGGGGTCCCCGGCCAACCTGCTTAGCTTTATGACCCTCTTAACCAAACGTTACTTTGTAAAGGTCTTTGCAGTGAGAAATCATAGCAGTTTGCAGTACTGAATTGTATTGACATTACTTACCACAGTGTCAGTACTTTCAGTCATTACATGCTGATGAACCACACACATTTTAACATTAAATATACTACTTACAAGCTGAACTCATCCTACTTTCACTCACAGTAAAATCACTGGTTTTAAAGTAACACCTGTAGATCAAATTGTATAGCAGAGATCAGTGGAACTACTATCTTCTTCTATGTATATTGCAATGTAACTGATCATTTAACACCAGTGATTATATTATTGCAATTTGTGCTTCTTGGGAAGACAAAATGCAGTTCCACAATTGTGCTGCACTGAATGCACTTTTAAGTCAATTTAAAATGTCTTTTTTGGGCTTATTTACCATTTCTCCAATAATTCCGTTGTTTCTCCAGTAGTTTCCTCAGTAGCTTCTTACACTGAGCGTGTGCATGTCTGCACTCATTCCATACAACCCGGTAATCTACGAACAACATGTTGCATGCCTCTCTTCTCCTCTTGGACTCCCCATGTGTCATGGTCTCTGGTGCCAGAACCAATCTGTATCAAAACATCCACTCATCCATGCTACCAATGGTGCTGTTAACAGTACTACCATCACAGTTGCTGCTCACACACTTAAGACGACCAGAACCACTCTGTTGGACATTCGATGGAAACCCATTCCTTAATTGGGCCATTCTGGTCACTGTTATGCACATGTTTGTGTCTTCTACGTGTTGTAGTTCCGTGGTCTATGGCGGTGCGGTTAAGTAGAGACTAAAATTTATGTCTGAGTTTGGTGCAATTTAATTTTGACTTGAGAGTGAACACCGGTAATTTTATTGTTAGTTCAAGAATTTGATCCAGTATGATTTTGGGAGTTCATTTATCACTCAACAAGGGATATTTTCCTGTGTACAACTGAGAATAGTGCAGAATAGTATCATGACATTTATACTTGCTATATTTGCGTTGAGGCTGTTTGGCCTACGACCCCTTGACATTTCACTTTACAGTATGCTACACTGTCTTTGCTTGCAGGGAGAATCTTTATATGCTACGTAGACCCAAATGCGAAACCAACATGAAATACCTGAAAATCCGCACAGGGTGAAGTAAGTGGTGTCTTTAGAAGCGTATGGTTTTATTCTCTCATGCATATTCATTTCCCAAGTCTTTGAGCATGCATATTCATTTCCTCAACCTTCAAGACTACAGATTTGTCACATTTAGACAAATTTAGAATCTCTTCCCCATCATATATAAGCAGCACTCTGTGTAAGAGCATGTGCTATTCATTTCTTTTTTTCTAACCCTCTGTGCCTTACTCCTCTTTTCGAACCCCCCTGGCCCCAGTCTGTTACGACGCGCCTTTGTTCCTCCGTGCATTCAACCCATCTTTCCCCCAGGCTGGCCAGGTGAGGTGTCCGTGTGGAAGTGTGCGCGCGCGTGCGTGTGTGTATGTGTGTGTATTTGTGTCGCTGGGGACCGAGTGTGCATCCATGCCTGGACACGTGGCTTTGTCTGCTTCCTGGCAGTGTTCGCCACCCACCAGATGTTCACATATATTATCTTGCTCCTTCTGTGCCACATGTTCCAGGAGAAGCTTTCACGTTACCTTTTTCTGCCTGTGAGGAGCATCCCTATTGTCCTGGCACTGTTTGAACCCCTTTAACAATCCCAGTGACACGCTTTCACCCATTTGCAGGGCGGCTTTGCAGTCTCCGTCCTATGAGCCAGTGAGACTTTTGGTCGGCCGCGATAACAAGCACAAAACAAATTGGTCAGGGAGAGGTTGCTGAGATGACAAAGGGTTATGGCTGCAGTCGCATTTGAAGATGCACCTGCGCCTGCACACCTTGATCACATGTTTTGATTGACATCTTCCACGTATCGTGAGGTTTAATACACGATGCTCATTCACTGATATAATAATGAGCATCTCATGTTACAAAGGGAAATTGGGTACAGCTTTGGTATCACTTCACTGTGGGTTTTGCTCTACAAAAAAATAAGTGTGCACCAGCCCAACAAAACCAGAGGTGTCAAAAAGTTTTAGAACTTGTGAATTATATTTAGAAGCGATCGCATGAATAGCAGTGACACTGGTTTATAAGCTTTTCTTTAAATCTGGTGCCAGATTTTTGAAGATAATAATCAGTCTTGTTTATGTTTTTTAAAATGAAGAAACACACTGTCAGATAATGCGGTGCTGTTTTCACATTCCGCCAATCATTTCTCCCCAAATTTACACCTTGCGAATGAATATCAGCCAGGTAAGCGCTGATTTCACGTCCGAAGAGCCAGCTGTCATGACAGCTATGTGACACCCGTGCCATACAGCCCTCAGGCTTCAGACAGGAGAATGAACCTGGAAAATCCTGCAAACGGATGATGGTACATGTGCGTGCGTGCACACACACACACACACACACACACACACACACACACACACACACACACATACACACACACACACACACACACACACACACATACACACACACGCACACACACACACACACACACACACACACACATACACACACACACACACACACACACACACACATATGTACACACTCATATTCTCACACACACACACACACACACACACACACACACACACACACACAGTGACTAGCAGCAGCTGATGGCCAGGTGGAATTAGGGCAAGCTGTCTGCAGTGTCCACTTCCCCCGCAGTGACAGTTGTGTGGATACGCTGCCTCTCATTAAGACATGGGCGAGGGAGGGCCAGGATGCGGTGTGTGTGTGTGTGTGTGTGTGTGTGTGTGTGTGTGTGTGTTATTCACATTTATTAATTCAAATCTGAAGCCTGCCAGTCGATGGAGGGACACTTCTTCCCTGTCTGTCCGAGCGGAAGACGCACACGCCTGACACACCGATTCATTTGTCCTGTCATCGCTGGCAGTTGGATTTTCCCATAGCACTCCCATGAGGAGTCACACAGGATTTTGGAGAAGCAGGAAAGAAAATGGAAGGTGGTTAGAAAGAAAATGCACTGTGACGAGGAACAGCCTCTTTATTAATGCAAATTAGAATGGAAACATGCGGTGGAGAGCTCACGACTCCGGAAAATCTGGAATTTATTGCATTTTTTCTGTCATTCACTCCAGTCAAAATCTGCAGCATTTGTGTGAATGCTGTACGAGTTAATGCAACACTTAATTCATCACAGTGGCATTTACTGAGCTGATGTCCATCAGTGTAGCTGCATCAGACTTTCTTATACATGTATATGTGTAGACATGGTCAAGACAATCTGCTGAAGTTCTGAGCATAAGAATGGGGGAAGAAAGGTGGTTTAAGTGACTTTGACCATGGCATGGTTGTTGGTGCTAGACAGGCTCGTCTGAGTATTCCAGAAACTGCTGATCTACTGGGATTTTCACACACAACCATCCCTAGGATTTACAGAGAATGGTCTAAAAACAGAAAATATCCAGTGAGCCGCACTTTTCTGGGTGAAAAAACATGGCTTGTTGATACCAGAGTTCAGAGGAGAATAGCCAGACTGGTTCAAGCTGATAGAAAGGCAACAGTAACTCAAATAACTCCTCATTACATCCGAGATATGCAGAAGGGCATCACAACACTTCAGACCTTGAAGCAGATGGGCTACAGCAGCAGAAGACCACACCAGCAGCAAATCCAGCTACGAACAGGCAACTGAGGCTACAATTTATACTGGCTCACCAAAGTTAGACAATAGAATATTGGAAAAACATTACCTTGTCTGATGAGTCTCAATTTCTGCTGCGACATTCAAATGGTATGGGCAGAATTTGGCCTAAACAACATGAAAGCATGGATCCATCCTGCCCTGTAGATCAGGCTGGTGGCGGTGGTGTAATGGTGTGCGGGATATATTTCTGGCACACTCCGGGCCTCTCAATACCAATTGAGCATCGTTTAAACGCCACAGCCTACCTGAGAATTGTTGGTAACCATTATAACCTCTCTGAGGAATGTTTGCAGTACCTTGTTGAATATATGCCATGAAGAATTAAGGCATAATGGGGTCTGAATGAAAACTGGGGTAAACCAAGTAATAGTGAGGGGTACCTAATACAGTGGCTAGTGAACGGTGAGTATATATATATATGTGTGTGTGTGTGTGTGTGTGTGTGTGTGTGTGTGTGTGTGTTGTTTACATCACCTACTAGGCTGTATTTCCACCTACTATATTTGTGTTTGCATTTCTCTTTCCCTTCCTTTCTTTTTCTCTTCCTTTTTCTTTTTCCCTTCCTTTCTTTTTCCCTTCCTTTCTTCTCTCTGCTCTGGGTACACTGGAGTGCCAGGTCAGCAGATACCACGGCTGCTCCTGCTCTAAGTGGCCTTTTCCGTGTGTGTGAGGGGGGGTGTCCAAGGCTGATGCTGAGTGGCCTTCTAGTCGCATCCCCTTGACATTCTCTCTCTCCCTCCATACTCCCCTTGCTCTTTCTCTCTCTGCTTCCAGGCATCTTCCCACAGCCGTAAATGAGAATGCTCCCTGACGGGTACACCTCATCCCTCCCCCCCCAACCCCTGTCAGGGGAGGAGAGACTCATGTCCTCACGAGCACAGAGGGGGACTGACCACCTCACAGGGCTACAGGGCAGATTTTCAGAAATCTTGCCAGCACCAACTAAAACTGGCCCTGGTTTAAGCGGAACTAATACAGTTAGATGTCCGTCACTCTCTCGAAAAGCAGTCAAGTGCAGGCACCCCCGTATATGTGTCACGTGTGTGCAGGCTGGTCAAGTTCCATTACATGTTTTTGCACTAGAAAATGAGAGCACCACCATAACACACACACACACACACACACACATCCCTTCCTACATAATGAATAGCCAGCAAAGAAAGCTCCACTCTCCCTGCAAAGCCACGGGGGTCATCAAAGAAACGCTGAAAGTGCTGAGTCAAACGCTGTCCCATAACCCATTTGTGGCTCGATTAAACTTTAATCCCTCCATCTCCACATGAATACGCTGCTTAGGTGCGGCCTTGGTGCCTTCCAGAGCTGGACCGAGCTGGACCGGGCCTTCCCGCTACTGCCTGCTTCTTATTCCCATGCTTGGGAGAAACCAAGCCCCAGCCAGCTGAATATTTCATCAGGGCCTCTTGCAGAGAGAAGCCCTTGGACTGTTCAGCCATCCAGTGAATGCCCTGTATTGCTGTTTCTCTCTGCTCACTACTAATCAATAGATGATGTAAGGGGCTTGATCCCTGACTGTTGCAGTAAAGGTAATGCTAAATGGTTCAGCGAGGGCGATTAAAAATAACTGTAGCCGTGACTGAGATTCTTATAGATCTTGGTTGCAACTGGTTTGTTTCTGCACATAACCTAAAGTTTTCATTCTTCTTGTTGCTCCAGATGATGGTGTAGCTATCTGGACTGATGATGTATCTCTGTTTTTTTTTTTAAGGTGTGGGAAGAGTACCAAAAGAAAATAGATTTAAAAGACCAAACCAGATATTCCTTTTTAATTAATTATTTGTGGTGGACTAGATCTTCTGAATCAGAAATATGGACAAATAAGGGATAGAGGGAAGAGTGAGCGAGAGAGACAGACCGATGGTCAGATAGAGAGACAGACAGATGGACAGACAGAGAGACAGACAGATGGACAGACAGAGGGGAAGAGAAAGAGAGGAGAAGAAAAGAGGCAGGGTGTGAGCGTGAGGTGATTGTCCGCTCCCCAGTGCCTCAGCTCATGGAAAAATGTGCTCGATAGGAGTATGAGTATGCAGATCACATGTTGTTAGAGAGAAGGATTTAGATGAGCTAGCACAATCGTGAGTGAAACGCCTGAACTAGGGGTAGTGTTCTGTGGCAGCACAATGAGCTCCTCATGCCATTGGGAAACGAGAAATGCTGATCATGAAGAAAATCCGCCCTACTCAAAGTCCACACTCCTCATTTTCAGCCTCCCGCAAAAGAATGCCTGGGATGTCTGGAAGTGGGTCGTTATCAAAGGACGCACCTCAGGAACGCCGATTGGGCATCAGACTTGATGCTGCATCAATTTTTAAAGCGGGACTCAATTCAACTGTAGCTGGTACAAAGCGTTTTTGACTTCACGTATGGCTTTCCTCTAAAGCAATTCTCTCATATAGAAGTTAAGCCTGAAAAATACAAGCGCTTAATATTAATAGGTTTGCACACAAATATGCTGCACCCTTGGTTCTTTGTTCTGATTACAAAAAGGGCACAGATGGATTCCATCTCTTGGCACTTGTGGCCATTGCGGTGGAGTCTCTGTTATTGATAGGGCACAGTCTAAATGGTCTTACAGAGCAAAACTAGCACACATATATGTCTGTTCCACCCCAGTGGTCTTTGAATACTACACCACTGGACCATTTCCATGCGACTTACCAGTTCTGCCCTTGTTGTTAATCCTAATGAGATTTCTAAACAATCTAACCCTGGCTGTGACAGTAACTTTTTCCCGAACAGGATGGTGTTTCTGCCTTGTGCCATTCATTCTGAAACCCCAGTTTCTGTAGTAATGTGACACAGCCTCACTGTTAAAAATGAGAGTGTGTTAAAGTGGTAACAGTTGTGCAGACTTAAAAAGATGTTGCCATTATTTTATGTCAGATCTGTTGAATTTTACAGCTGTTTCATTTTTTCCCCCCAAAAAAACTATTCTGCCCCCTTCCTTACCTCTTTAAGGCTCAACATAAGATTGAATACATAATATACTTGATAATACAATCTGACATTTTTTTTCCCATCTTGTTACATATGCAATTTGTATTTTAATAACCATGTCCACATTCATTATATTTGAATACTATGCATTTAAGGTCAGCCTGTACACTCAAAAATATCAATATGATCTGTGGGGACAGATATTTTAAAAATAACTTATAAAATGTGATCGTGGTCATTAAATGAATGATAAAGATCTTAGCTGAAGCTCAATTATATAGTCAATGCTGGGTACAGTACTATCATTAGATAGTAGATATATTCACAATAAAATATATTTTATAGCCTACTTTAAAACATTATGCCATATTAAATATTACTTAATAATTATTGAACCCTACAAACATATGTAGTACATAGTAACACACACACACACATGCACACAAGACCTCCTGGGAAGGTCTGGACAAAGTGGTATAATTTATCTTATAAGAAATAATGGAAGGTAACACACCTCATATCATAATGATGAAGCCTCATATAAATGTTCAGAGGACCCAGACTCTCAGAATTTATAGTTTCATACTCTCCGAATATCCATTTCAGTAACAGATGTTCAAGCATGAGGACGGGATTTTTAATCTTTACTGGTCCATTCTCCAGCACCTGCAGCTAGTGTGGGACATTTCAGGAATGAATGTGGTTCCATATTAAAAGCCACAGGCTTTAACGCCATTAACTGGCTTGGCACAGCTATGCAAACTGCCTGTCTGATAAATCTGCTGAATTACAAAGAGCAGGCAAAAATAAATAAATAAATAAAACAGAATAGTATATATAGCCATTACTTATTTAATCTTATTTAATGATGTTGCTTGAATTACAGGATTGCAGGATATGCACTATGCATATTGTAGGATGTCTAATTGCCCTTCAAAAGGGGGATACATTACACAATAGTAATAATATCGTCCCACCAATTTTGTCACTCGATCTCACTTACTGGGAATTGACACGCTATCTAATGATTACCACTTGCAAAAAATCCAGAAGAATAAAATTGAAATGAAATAATTCATTGATAGCTTGACAGAATATGGAGGGCCTGTCCGTTTCGATGTGGAGTAGGACAGCGGAGCGGATCAGTTGCGTAAAGCACGATTATTTATTTCATCTTCAACCCCTATCCATCATGGTGTTGCCACCCTGTCCAGTCCCAGCGCTAACGCCGCATCTTAAAGCTGATTACTGCGACCCACCTACTATGGAATATGATTGACGTGTGTTGAAGAGTCGGGGTGGGACCAAACGCCGTCTTTGTCCAATCATGTGTCGTGGGCGGAGGCTGCGTTGCAAGCTCATGTAATGTGTCAGTTCAGAAACCTATGCGAAACAAAAGCAGTTCGCTCTTCACTTTTAGCGCGTCAAAAGCACGTCTTCCTTGTCTTAAACCCGTATCGGTCGTAAAGCTGTCGAAGAAACGAGGAGTTATCCTTCGCCATCGCGGCGAGTGCTGCTATTGCGCAGGATTAGCACCCCTATTTAAAGTTGTTTCTGTTCTCCTGCTCAGAGCAGGAGTGGCTTGCGCCTAAAGCGGCTGTTCAGATCAGATTTCACCCAAACCAGCTGTGAGGGAACCAACGACGAGGTTTGCCTTTTCTCCTTCTCTCCATGTCGTAAGCGAGCAGTGGGGATTGAAAAAGAAGGGGAGTGACGGGGAGAGTTCGGGAGAATCTGTAGGAATTTCCCGAGATATCAGTTCTTTCACTGAGAAGGAAAAAGTGTGAGTTTGTTGCACCGAGGTTGGAAACAACGCCAAGGATGGACGAACAACCCCGGTTGATGCACTCTCACGGAGTAGGCATGGCCGGACACCCCGGCCTGGCGCAGCATATGCAGGATGGCACGGGTGGGACGGACGGTGAGGGAAGAAAACAGGACATTGGAGACATATTACAGCAAATAATGACCATAACGGACCAAAGTCTGGACGAAGCACAGGCCAGGTAAACTAACTGGGTTTTCGAACGGTGTTCGTCGTTTTCAATACTCCGCGCACCGACGATTAATGTAAAACAATCAGCTGGTTAAAACGTTCAATTACACCCACTCGGAGCGCAACTACACCGAAGATAACGAGTCGCCTCACAATATCGCAAACTTCAGACTGCCCTCGTGTTTTACTAAGTCCATTGCAACTCTTTTTTTTTTTTTGCAACAGCCAGAACAACGGAGGATTGTAACGTATTTTCCATACTGTATGAAAAAAGGTTTCACTTCAAGTCAACACTCTTCATATAGACATGCACGCTTTCGATTTCCAATTGTTCTGCATCTTGCTGGTTACGAGTGAGAAGACGTTGATGATGCCGTAGACATAGCCTACATGTTGCGGATAGATTCACTTGCCTTCTAAATATAATTCCTTACCTTTTCTCCCAGCACTCACAGCAGTCAAATCAATAAATACACCCTCAAATAATCTAAATAAATTCAGGATCTGAATATAGGAAAGCAGTAAATTCACATTTTCATATTGTCATGCAATGTAATTACTTAGGGATAACACTGAACATGGCTATGATTAAAGTATGATCGAGATAATGTCCACCATGTTCTACTACTAATAGCATTTCGAAAAATATTAATATGACTGTCGCAAACTGCAGTGGTTTAGAATAACCATTTGATCTTGATATAAATCGTATACGTAAATGCATACCTATATCAAATATTTCATTCATGCGTTAGCTAGCTATAATAGCTTTGGATAAACAAATGTCGTCTGAGTCTCATAATTTAAAAAAGCTTAAAATAAAATGAAGTGAAAAAATGACGAACAATTAATAGGCTAAACAGGGTTGTGTGACAAGTGCTTCTCTGTGTTTAGGTTTCTGTAGATATCATTGAAACAATGTTATTACTTATAGATAGATATCTACTAAACACTAAGAGGGGAAAATATTGCGCTATATGTCTAAACGGTGATGGTCAGTTCTAGCTGTTGCTTACTGTTTGTCCTGTCATTGTTTTCATTCTTTCTTCAGGCATCAACAGCTGACCAAAACTATCGAAATTCTGCCATTCGATTTATTTTTATTCTGTATAATTGAATTGTATTTAATTGACAGGTTTGTGATATTCTCTATCACACATCAGCATCAGATCACACATAGTGGATCCTTTTTAAATATAAGTTCTTTTTTCGCAGATTTGACAGGCCACATTTACTAAAGATCTGATATTTACATTTTGTTTTTCTGCAGGAAACACGCACTGAATTGTCACAGGATGAAACCCGCTCTTTTCAATGTTTTGTGTGAAATTAAAGAAAAAACAGGTGAGTCCTTTTGTCTTTGTACACTGCAGACATTTAGTGAGCCCAGACAGTGGCATTCTAATTTAATTTCTCTATAGAGAAATATAGAGAACTCTATAGAGTTCACCTGTAAGTAACCATATTAAAATATGAATCTTTGAATACCAGAGGCAAAGTATTACTGAATGAGAATCATGATTTTAAAAATTGTTAAAGAGCAATACTGCATTTTGTAATAACAATTTATTAAATGACCTCTTCACATTTGCCCAAAGGTTGACTGGCATCATGTGGCACTGTTGCATAATTTATTTTTAATACACTTTACTATGTTTGTGGAAATTCTCTGATAAACATTATGGCTGTGATATGATATGATATATCACTATGATATTGCTTTAGGGAGCTTTGATTTGGTTGTGTTTTGTGTGATTGGTGGTTGTGTACATGGCGACATGTACATGTCAGAATATATACTTGATCTGTAATAATTGTTCATTTTTTCCTCTAGGCTTTTGGCAATAGTTTAGAATTTGTATTTGGTTTTCTCCAGCACTTTGGATGAAATGTATAAATCTTTGATCAGTTCAGTTATGAAAAGTCTGTGAGTGATGTACTTGGCAAAGCACTGCTTAGTGGGCCAGAAACGAAAGCCCTTTGCCGGTATTCTAGTGTTACTCCCAGCCGTGCCATGTACATCGCATACCTAGTGCTGACCAACCATGATTGACCAACTGGCATTGTACTCGAGGAGTGTTAAGGTGCTCAGCAGCACTGGGTGAGCAGCAGGTTGAATCAATGATGTCACATACTTCACACACGTGGAGGAGGATTTGCTGGCCTGGCCAGGTTTACAGTACTGCTGCCTGTCAGCTAAAATACCAGCCAAATTAGCTATTGACTGACTACACTGGAAAAGAGCAAAAGGAGTTACACTGCTGTAAAATGTGTAGCCATGAAAGATCATCCCCATTTTTTGCTCTGTAGCTTACACTGGATCGTGGCTCCTTCACTGTATATCCTGATCTCAATGCAGTGTTCATGAAGTAGTTTGTAGTACGGTTGGAACTTCACTTAGAGCTGCTTTGACAACAACCATGAGGCCTTCCAGACGCAGCGCTCAGTATCAATGCCACAGCACATTTCTTCAGCCACGGGGGCCTGCTTTACCTTGTTTGTGTCCGAGAGGCACTTTTTTCACCAAAAGACCCCAGCAATGTGAGCCCCCCCAGCAAATCAAGTGGGAACAAACAACAAATCAACCCCCCCCCCAAAAAAAAAACAAACAAAAACAAACCTGCCAACCCGGCACAATTCTGACCCAGTGAAGAAGGCTCATATGGCTTGTCAGGTTGGGTGTGAGGAGGGGGGCCCCTGAGGGGGGGTTCTCTCCACCTAACTTTTCCCCCCTCTGTCCTCTTGTTTAGCAAGGTCCACAGAAGAGTGCAAGAATTATGCCTGTCTCTTTTGAACTGCCTGGCGTCTCTCTGGGTTCACTCAGAGTTCGTTTCCAAGATGAAGAACAAAGTGACTTGGACCTCTTCCTGGCTTTTTTTCCCCCTCTTCTTCTTCTTCTTCTTCTTCTTCTTTCCTCCCTTCGCTCTTGCCTCCCTTCCCACACTTCCTGGCAACCAGTAACCTGCGGGGCTCTTGGACTGAGAGAGCGAGCCGTGTGAAAGCTCGCTGCTTTCTGAACGCTCTCGCCCCAAAAGTGATTGGCTGTGTAGGCCACACTGCTTACACCGGACGTGATCTTCTGCTCCGAGCTCCGTGCAAGAGACTTTTTGATTGTTTGTTTGTTGTTGCCATGGTGCTCTGTTTTCCATCTGTATTACATCTGTTTTACGTCTGTATTTCAGACTTCAGTGTGCATCAGGGTTAACGCCTCCTCCCCATGCACACAAGGAGAACACGCCCTCAAACAGAGGTTCTGGCGTTCGTGTTAATCCTGGGACACCTCAGTCATGGCACTACACTTGTCTTAGTCTCTCTAGGCTTCATTAGGTGCATCTGATCATCAAACATGAACACTACCTTCATTTGATTTGTGTCTGTATAAAAATATTGTCATATGGACCTGACTACTCCGAGGACCGGTGATACTAAAATTTATGGGTGTCCTCTTTTCTGTTTATACTGTATGAAGAAAAGTAGGGTGCTGTGGAAATCTGTGGATGGAAAATGAAGGTCTGGCATCTTTTTCAAACCATTTGATTTGGCCATACAGTTTGCCTGGGGGTTACTAAAATTATTCCACTACAGACAGGAAGAAGGAAGCCTCTTTAGTGTCAAATGTATCTGCATAGTCTAGATTGTTTTGTTTATGGCATTTTGTGCTTAAGAGCAGGCTTTTAGCATCTTAGCGATTGGAAGTCTTCACCCTTGACCCAAGAATTGCAAACGTGCTTATCATCACGCGCTCTCATGTTTTTTTTCTCTGTTGGACCGTTTTCTTTAACGGCGATTCAGTTAGGTTTAGACAGTTGCCCAGCTGTCAGTGGAGAAAGGCAACTCCCGAAATAGACACAAAGCGGAGTAATAAGGCGACGGTGTGCCCACCAACAGATTTAAGAGCCGCGTCCCATTGAGTCCTGCTGTATTCCTGACGGGAGTTTTATGAGTGACACGGTAGGTTTGTGTTTTTGGTTTTTTTTAACAAGCAGTTTGTACAGGATGTGTGTAGGTCTACTCTGCTTTAGAATACGGAAGGTTCCTTGCCAACGACAAGCTGTATGCCGTATGTTTCAGAATTAGCTGGGGGGGGGGGGCTCAGTTCCCTCTCCGCTTAATGCAGGGCTGTAATTTCACAGTGCGCAGACAGACGCTACTAAAAATCCGCCTGCACTGCCGACCAAGAAAATGGCTCAAACCTCCACCATGACATTTGCTGCAAAATGTGCTGAGTGCAGCTTGCCTAAACAAGAACAGCCACCAGTTTTCTGGTTTTGTCAGGTTATTTTTAATATTTCTTCCCCTCTCTCTCCCTCCTCTTTTTGACCAATCAAGAGCCAGCCTGTTTCGGGCAGTTTTACATTGTCACTGCCGTGTAGAGGGCCTGGTTATTAAAAATCCATAGCCGGTCGAGTTTCAATGAGACTGCCTTGGCCTTCATAACAGCCTGTGGAGGTCGCCGGGCTGGCAGCCCCACTAAGTCCTCGGGCCTTTTTATATAAATTTGGCCAGCCATCTCATGTTTTAACCAATCGGTGAATGGCATCTTTCCCCAGGCCAGCTGGGACTCCGCCCCCTGCCATGGGGGTGATGCGTCGACATGGCCCCCTCGTCACGCAGCGCTCCTGAACCCCTGACCCCGTCATGTATTTTCACACGCCACCCGGCTGAATGAACACGACGCAGGCCACCGAACACACGCGCGAACCCACTCAGAATGGGCTGCAGTGGACGCTGGGGGGCAATGGATGGGGAAGGATGGGGGGGGGGGGTACATGAGTGCTAAGGCTTGTTTCGATTATTTTGACAGAGGGGCTGTGTATTTGGATGTGGTCTGTGCTTACGGGAACATGCATGGGCATATTATGAGTCTGTGTGCGTGTGTGTGTGTGTGTGTGTGTGTGTGTGTGTGTGTGTGTATGTGGGTCCATGGAACTGTTCCAGATGGTTAGGCTGGCATATACAGAGTCTGGGTATAACAAGGCAGACATTAATGTCTGTGTTTGTGTGGGTATCGAATTTCTGCCTGTTCTCCCTTTCTTACAACAAAAGAAAGTAACACATTATATGCAGTTTAGCTATAGTGCTTAAGGTTTTTTTTTTTAAAAGAACCTTTTGTTTTTGATCATCTGTTGTAAAATGATTTAAATTAAAAGTATTTGAGGTTTCTGGCTCCATATCCCACAATATTTAGAAACCTCTCTCGTGTGTTGCTGGGTTCATGCTAAGTTGTTGTTTTTAATAAAAAAAAATTATGTACGCTTGGAATCCATTACTAGTTTACATATCATATACCAAATTTGATAATGTTTACTCACACAAACGAACCAGCTATATGTATACCACACTCAAGGAGAACGGGCAGCTGTCTAATTATTCGGCCTAGTTATTGTATTATAAGAAAAATAGTATTACCAATACTAATAATGCTATTAGCAATTAATATGTATTCATTACTGTCTTCAGAAAACTTTCAAAAAGGTGTTATGTGAACATTGTGTGTGGCAGGTAACATCTGACTAATAGCTACAGATGACTTTGTGCAAATAATATTGACAGGCAAACTCTAAGACACCCGTGAAAAGAACCGATCAATATTTTCACACAAATGCCTAGCTGACGTGTACTGATGCAAAGGAAGGTGTGAGTGAGTGAGAGAGAGAGAGAGAGAGAGAGAGAGAGAGAGAGAGAAAGAAAGCGAGAGAGCTAATTGGAATTGCGTGTTTAGGCCTATATAGACATGTATATGAACGTTTATGCATGCAAAAGGATAGACTGTATATTAACTAATAAGAATTGTCTAGGCCTGGCGATCTCGCCACAAAACGAAAGTGGAAATGTGAAATAATGTGTGTTTGCTATGACTCATAGACATGCCTATCACGAAGTGGTTCTTGCTAGCGTTTTTTAAACTTGTTTTTTAATACTTTTTTTTTTCCGGCCACCAATTTTGCATCAGGATGTCAGTTGGCAGTATAGTGCCTACTTAAAGATAAGCTCACAGTAAATGCCAGCCGTCAACAAGAAGCTAAGGCTACTCACTTACCCTAACAAGCGCCAGCTTCACGTTTTTCCTGAGTACACTACGCGGAAACCGTGTAACCACGTCCTTGCTTGTATTTCTTGTCAAGTGAGTGACAGAACCTTGTATCTGTTCCACCCACGTGTCAAGTTTAGTGATTCACAATCTTTAGCTAGCTTGGACAGACCAACTCTTCCATCATTCACGTCGTTACTCCAAACATCTGGCCATCTAGCTATGACGTCAGTGCGAAACAGGACAACACATACAGTATATGCGCAACTTGATACTTATTTGAAATAAACAGCCTTTCTTATTTGTTTCCATTCAGATATTCAGAGGCGCGAATAAACGTTAATCCAAGGGTCCAAGCAACAAAGCTCTTCACTCGCGTGTTAACGTGGCGTCTGTCGTTTTGTCAGGGAGCGAGAAGAAAGGGTACATCGCATCGGAGAGCGGAGCTCGCTGCCGGTAGGCGCTGCGCCCCTCTCCTTCTCCGCCGTTCGATTCGGGAGCTGCTCGCTAATCCCCGCTCGGCCCCCCGCCCGGTGAAGCGGACGCGCCTCGGCGCGCCTTCCTCCGACCGGCTCAGCTTCGAGTCGAAGCTCGCTCGCCCGCTCGCAATTAGAGCGCCTCATAAATTATGCAAATGATGACTGGCGTAATTGAGACATGTTAATCATGTTTTAAGAGCCTAATTACAGAAATGCATAACGGAGGTGGGAGGCTGTAATTAGCACTGATAACAGGGCGGCCCGCGCCAGGAGCTGAGCGGGTGTGTGGCGAGGTCGGTTTGTCCTGCTCGCTGGTCGTCAGTACAGGGCATAAAACCAGTTCTCAAACTCGCAGGTTAATAAAAGTCCGGTTGTGCGGGTCGCAATGTAAGGTCTATTCAAATCCAATATTTCTTCTTATTGAAAGGTAATCTTGTTTAGTGACCCTTGTTAAGTGGCGGTATGATGCTGCAGTTATTAGCCCAGGATGTGCATGAGTGGACACACTTGTGTTTTATTTGTTACTGCTGATGAAACTTGCAGATTGCAATACATATAATGTATATAATGCTTATTTTCAAAGCAAAGCCCCTAGAGGTTTTGCTTTAATGTACTGTGGTCCATGTTCATGTCTGTATCTAATGTGTCTAAAATAGTGGCATTGATATCAGTAAACACAAACCAGGATATATGGTTTATTCACAGTGGCCCAGGGCCCAGAGAATGCTAGTGCATCATTGGGTTCGACTGGTGTTTGGATAAAAAATGAAATGAAAACAGGTGAAATATTGAGCGGATGGCTTGTTCGTCATGTGTTTTTTGGCCATATCTCTTCTGCTGTGTGTGTGTGTGTGTCTCTCTCTCTCTCTCTCTCTCTCTCTCTCTCTCTCTCTCTCCCTCTCTCTCTCTCTCTCTCTCTCCCTTGCTCTCTCTGTCTCTTCCTTTATCTCTCTCTTTCCCCCAGTGTGTTATTGTAAATGGTCATCTAGAGGAGACTGTTTATTCGAAGGGCATCACAACACTGCATTTTAATCATCCAGTACACAGAGAGAGACTTCGGTTTACACGGCCAACTAAACACTATCACCAGGTTTGTAAGCTCTCACTGCATTATTTCAGTCACGATATAAAAGGCAGTCCATCGTTCATCACGGCCGTGGTAATCGCAGGTTTAGCTGCTGTTTTTTAAATACCGCCTAATGAGGTAGTGAGAGTTATGCTACCATATTTTCTTGGGAAAACCGAGTGCATCTAACTGCATGCAGAGGAAGCTTGGAGCACTCTCCAATTTGGTTATCTGATGCAGGAACTAATATCTTCCATTCTGCACACTGTTGCTTTGTTCATAGTCGTCTGACTCGTATCATATTCAGAGCCATTATAGGAAAAAAAACTCTCGCCTCACTTATCAGACTAAAAATCGCTTCAGAGAGGAAATTATAAACGGGAGTGTTTTTTTTTTCCCCCTTCTTTGTCTGATATTAGTGAGTGGTGCTGTTAGTGGGCCACAGAAGAAAAGAGGGGGGAATTGGGGGGTAAAGGGGGGAAAGAAACTGAATTAGTGTAAAAGGCTTTGTAGATAATGTTGTCTTGGAGGAGCCTTGTGTAAACAGAGCAGCCAGTGGCATGCTGTAATGCATATACATAAGAACAGCTGGAACATACCCCACCCCACACCTCCAGGGTCTAGCCTGCCAAATACTCCATGTTAAAACCCTATTTTCAATTTATTCACTTCCAGACGTAGCTTAAGTGTAAAATATGTAAAGACAGCACTACTTTCAGCTGTGGTTGCCATACCAACACCCCCGGAGTTCATTTAGCGTAATTCAGGGCTGAGATCGGCCTCACTCCATGCACCCCCGCTGTTTTGATTTCAACGACAGCAGCAGCAGCGGCGGCGATTGAGAAAGAGCCGCCGCTCTCGCGTCTCTTGCCGCTCTCTGCGCGGGCACGTGGCGGCCTCCCAGCCTGACGTAGTAAAAAAAAAAAATGACACAAATTAATGTGCGCTACTTAAAGCAGGCCAAGATTAATGGCCGTCTATCGCAGCGGTTTAGGAGCACTGTCAGTCGACGCTCGCTCGTCCGATGGAATCAGCACTGAGAAACATTTGTTCTGCCTCTCACCTGGTGCGTGAACAGAGACACACACACACACACACACACACACACACACACACACACACACACACAAACATTCACAGGAGTTTGTCCCCTCTCAGACAAAAAGTGTGTGACTAACATGTTGCATGTAATACAGACCATTATAATATCTCAGAATAATGGTGTCATGATAATATATTAAATCCAGTATTAAATGTGTATTGCTGTGTGTGGGTGTGTGCCAGTGGCAGGGGAAGAGGTTGGATATTTTAGCATGATCAGATGTTCCCCATGCCTTGGCCAGGTAGCACTGAGCCAGGTAATCCATAGTCTTTTATGCCTTTCTCCAAATGGTAGGCGGAGCAGTGTTTGAGGATTTGGTCCATAGCCTTAGTGCATTAGCAGGTAGAACATGTTCCTAATGCAGATGAATGGAATGATGCTGGCGTGAAGAGGCCTGTATCATACCACTCCAAGCCGGCGGTCAGTAGGGGGGAAGCTGCTTCGCTGGTGGGGGAGGGGGGGGGGGTTGCTACATGAAGGAAACATGGCACTGTGGAGTTCCCACCCCCATCATAGAATATTCAAATGTATGGTAATGAGACCAGCATCAGCGTGGGAAACAAAAGCCTTCCTAAGCTACACACATGAGCGTTTGTGTGTTTTTGTTTGGGACTGTGTGAAAGATAGCAAGGAAAGAGGAAGGGAAAGAGGGGAATGCTGAATTAAACCACCTCTCTAAAGCCTTCTTGGCAGTGCTTTGCATAAAAAACATAAAAGCAAAACTCTGATTTGCTGTTTGACAACCCTTATCAACATTTCAGCACTCCTGGATGTGAATATCATTTGAATACTATTTATTCCCACAGCATCTTTTGCAAGCGTAAACCCTTGCGTCATCCTCCACACTTTTAAGCAGCCTCGAGCACCGCCTCGCATGCGTGACATGCACGCATGCATTGCCACAGCGATCAGAGTGGAGAGCTATAATCGGGGCGGAGCGAGACGGGACAGGTTGAGGAGGAGAGGAGGAGGAGGAGGAGGAAGAGGGGGGCCCAGACCACGCCCCGTCAGCTTGGCCAGCAAGAGGGCAGGTAGCTCTTAGCCCAGAGGGGTGAGGGGCAGTGAGGTCGACGAGCACGCCGGCGCCTGGCAGCGGCGGACGCAGCCACAGGCCTGCCGTAACTCTCCCACCCCCCATCCCCCACAGGCGATGCGGGAAGCTTAATCGAGGGGAAACAGTGAAGGCGAGGCTTCGTGTGGCGAGCTGCTCACCGTGATCTCACTGGAGCCAGACGAGCAGCCAGCAGAGGCGAAGGGAGCTCATTTCCCAAAGAATTCATTGATTTTTATGCATATTGCATAGATAGGATATTACATGGCCTATCTGTTTATTGTTGTTTTGCTTTATTTATTGCACAGAACCAACCAAAATCGCATTCATTCTGATACGTCAGTCATTACAACGCGTAGTTTCCACAAGGCAATACAGGTAATATTCTGCGCTGTAATTTTGTCTGTCTCCGCAGGCGGCAGTTTGCGACTTACAAAAAAAAAAAAGAAAAACCCCCAACAAAAAAGCACCGTTTGGCGGAGCTGACCTCGAAAGCCGCCGGCTGCAAGACAGACGCGCAACCTTTAGCTAATCGCATGTTTGCTCATGTAGTACGCCTCCGCTCAGGCAAGGCGCACGCGCACACACTGGGCTGTCTGTCCTCTGGTGTTCCTCCTTCTGTCCCTGTCTGTTTGCCAGCTTGCCTTTGGCATTGTTAGTTATGGACAGTTAACTCCAATTGCTATTCTATTAATGAGTGCCATTTTCCCATTTTTGTTGTTGTTCTTCTTTTTTTTTCTTGCCTTCTGCATAATCAGCGTTGTTCTGCTGTGTCCTACATAACCGCATTTGGCCTGCCTGGTGTCTGGGCCTTCCGTTTGGCAGGGGGGAGGTTGGAGTCGGACTCGCTTCTATCAGCTGTGTTTGTGTGCGTGTGTGTGTTTGTGTGTGTTTGTGTGTGTGTGTGCTCGAGCATTCGTGCATGTGTGTGTGTGAGACTGGGGAGGAAGGGGATTGTTTTAGTGATATATTACATCAAGCCGCCCGCCAGAAAAAAAAAGAAGCAGAGCCTTGTGAAGGCGCGTGCTGCCGTGTTTACCGCGACCTCCTGCCACTTCACCGCAGTCGCTGCGGGCTTCTCGGGCGGTGGTCCGCCGCCACGTCAGCGCGGGAGGTCTGAGAGCTCAGCCCCAGCATGTCCCTTTCGGGGACGTGCGTACACTGTCTGTCCAGGCGTTGCTGTTTTTATCTGAGCGGATAAAGCAAATGCTTTAAATTTGCTGCCAAAACTACATTCGAGGTGTGATCGGCATGTCTTTCCAGCTAAGTTTGAGTAAAAGACCCTGATATTATCCTGTTCAGCAAATTGAAGGGCTCCTGGAGGAATACTGATAATTGTAGAGTGTGTAGAGAGATTGCAAAAATCGGACCAAATTAAAAACGTCATTATTTCCATTGGTGCCTTTGCTGCCTGAAGTTCTGACTGCGTCCAGATTCCAGTTCAGTCTCTAGTTGCAGCCTGTCTTTCTGCAAAAAAAACCTTTGATATACCTTTACCTTTGTCTTTGATACTCGGCACAGACAACCAGTACAAAGAAAGACTGGCACTAAAATTGGGGAGATTACAAAGAACGCGGGCCTCTGTTAAAGCGCTACCTGAAAATCACTGTCCAGATCATGAAATCCGTTTATTGGACATAAAGATTTAAACATGTTCCCTATTAAGGGGGACCTTCAGCTCTAACCATGCGCGTTTAGGTCAGGCGGGCATCTCGGGTCAGTGCTGCAGTGGCATCGGTGCCGTCACCTAACGGCACGCCAGATGGCCCGCCTCAGCCGCGCACGCTCCTTTCCCTCGGCTCCGTGGCGGGCGTCATTGCCGACACCAAACACCCCCCCCCCGATAAGGAGCTATTGATGAGTTGATAGGGTGTGAGGCAGTGGCGAGATAAAGGCGTGCAGGTTAAGAGCTGCGAGGATAGTTTAACCTTGATATAAGAGTTGTTTCGGCGAGCCTGATTCAGCCCCATCCATCTTCATCCATCAGGGCCCTGCTGAAGTATGCAAATGACCGTGGCGGATGGGAGCACGCGCCCGTTAAATGGACCGTTTCGAATGTGCGGTGTACCGCGCTGACAGGGCCGCACTACTTACTGTCTTCACTGATATCTCCCAGTCTCCAACCCCCCCCCCCCCCACACCACTACACACACAGATCCTCAGGCATACACATCCAAGATTCTTCTGTTATACCACTAGGGAGATGTATAGACCAGGAGCAGAAATCAGGAAGAAAATTAATATCAGTGTGAACCTCCCGCTATGTTCCATATTTTTGTTATATTTATGCGTCAGCATAAAAGGAGAAGCAGAGGTTGTTACCTACCAATTTATCATTTTTCTTTCGACTTTCCAACTGTCTGTTGAGTGTATTGTGTTTATATATTTGGGGTGTGTGTGTGTGTGTGTGTGTGTGTGTGTGGGTGTGTGTGTGTGTGAGATTTATGAGGATGAGCTGCTGGAGGGAGAGGAGAATATTTGTGTGAGTGCTCCCGGTCTGACACAGTGTGTGTTGGCATGTTCATATGTTTATTATCGCATGGTACTCCTACTAGTAGCTGTTGGAGGAAAATGTCTATTTATGAAGGTAATTGGCGGCATGAGGAACGGTTCTAATTACAGTGTTTACAGTTTGAAAATGGATTAACAATATATTACTTGATGCCTGTGGTCCTGTAAACATACCAGAGTGAAGACAACGAAGTGTAAAAGCTGTTTTTAACATGCCATCCAAATGAACTATTTTGTGATTCTGTGTATTTTGTCGGTTAAAAACAGCTCATTACAACTGTAATGGCATGTCATGATTTGTTATAAACACTGAAGCCTTGTTGCAATACAGTTCAGCTTTTGTTGTTATGGAGCTAAAAACCGACCTTTGTAGAACAGGCTTTGCTATAGTATGTAAGGGTAAAGTATTTTATTACTTTCTTTCACGTTCCTGTGAGATTTGACTTCATTTTGCCACCATTTGTCCATTTTTTTTTTGTCGTCATTTTAATCCACTGAATATAGAGCAGAAACCACATTATCGTCCTCTTTCACCAGCTGTCAATCACACCATTGTCCAACCCACTTAGCCTCTAAACCGCAGGCCTATTGGGTGAGCTGCTGACTGACAGCTCTTAAAACCCATCAGGCATCGAGAAGCATCCATCTTAGCATGTGGGGGTGGGGGTGGGGGGATAACAGGCATAACAAGCCTGGGAAGCTGGCCATGTTGCCCTAACCACAATTGGCCTTCATGTAAAAAAGCCCATTAACATTAATGAAGTATGCCTTTAAGAGTGCTCCCGCCATCAAACCGAGGTGGAATTTATGAGACAGTCGGGGCTGCCGTTAAACAGCATGATTCACGGCAGCTCAGTCCAGGAAGGGACGGCTCTCTCAGTGCCTCTGAACGCCCCCCGTTACCACCGCCCTGACTGACACGTCCGCACCAACATATGAGGAAAAAATCATCTTTTTCTGACTCCTCCAGTTTCTCAGAAAGTTTGTACATTTTTTTTAAATTTTAGTTTTTTTGGTTTTTTTTAAACTTGAAGAACTTTTTTTTTTTTTTTTACGAAAAACTTCAGGGTCCACTTCAAGAGAAAAACACAGCAAGAGCAAAAACAATTTTTTACATTAACGCTCCGTTTCATCTCTGTTGATAAATTTCTTTAAAGCCTTTTTCATATATTAAACAATAATGGAGCAGCCTTAAATATCCTTCCACAAATGGTAGTACCATGTGGATTAAATAGTGTTTGCCATCATACCTAGCTTCAAGTGTCTGCTCAAGTGTCTGAGTTTGGTCGGCTGTGCGTTCGGCTGTGCGTGACTTTAGACAATGAGCGTAGCCGTGGAGATATCGGTAGCTCTGACCCACACAGGAATTTTGTTACTGTAAGGTCTCATGCAGGTCTCACACAGACACTGTGGCCAATGCTGTTGCGCTCTGTACACTCTGACCGCCTCAGCAATTAGCCACTTAATCACTCCCTGACAGTCTGCCCACCTCGTTAAAGGGGCAGGTGACAGGGGTCGCCGTAGCATCACACATCACCGTCTAGCAAAGACGAGCTAATTGGCTTGAAAGCAGAGCTCCCTTTTCCACTGTCGGCAGGCGATTAAACCAACAGCCTGAAATGGGCCGGCGTTGAACCTCCAGTGCCTTGCGGTGTTTCCGCTGCTTCCCTATATCGTGTCTCCTTCTCCCTCCCACCTTCTCTCTCTTTTCTCATCTCCCCCCATTTCTCTCTTCTCTTCTCGGTTTTGAGCTCTAGTGCGCTGCATTCCTGGTGCCCCCCAAACCTCAGAAGTCATTACTGGATGTGTTGGGTGTAGGAGTGGACCCTGCGGTTATCCACCTAATGAATTCTGCCTAGTTGCCCCTGCACCGAGTTCCCCATCCCCTTACAAAATGTAAGGTGTGATGTCTGTGTGCGCGCATGCACACGTGTGTGTGTGTGTGTGTGTGTGTGTGTGTGTGTCTTTGCTGACTTCGTTCAGACAAATCTGATTTATTTTCAACATAGAGGGTCCAAATGCTAACATACCATGTTTGGGGCCTGTAGCTCTACTTAAAGTGGAAAATGGAGTTTACAGTCAGCCAGGTTTAGCCTCAGGTTAGCCTGCCCTCCCCTTTGGAATTCATTATGAGGAAAAAATGATCTCTTAAATGAAGGTTGTCACATTAAGACATCATAAAGTTTGAATTTGTAAAATAAGTGTCTGAATGAAACACTAACTAAGTTTCGTAAATATAAATATTATTTATGACTGCAAAGATTTTGGTTTATTTGAAAAAGCGGCTTGAAAATTTTGCAGCTTTTTGGTGGCATTCAGCTGGCGTAGCTGCCATGTTGCCTGTTTAAAACCGTATTTCTCATTCTCTCTGTCACTTTCTCTCCATCTCTCTCCGTCTCTCCCTCTCTCTCTTACTCTCTGTGCAGACTGGGGTTTTCTTTGGCAAGCGCAGACCTCAGCTCGTTAGTGTGAAAGAATGCACCACCTTAATTAATGATATGTAAATATCTTTCAATGGGCCACATTTGCATATTAAGAGAGATTTGCAGAATCTGTGGAGTAATATATTTTAATTAGGGATTAATTAGAAATAATGGGAATTTCATTTGGCTTGGCAGGTTGGGTTCAGAATGAAGTGTGTTCCTGGCGCACCACCCAAGCCACCGCAAACAGAGGCCCAGGTCTCTCTCTCTCTCTCTCTCTCTCTCTCTCTCTCTCTCTCTCTCTCTCTCTCTCTCTCTCTCTCTCTCCGTCTCTTTTTTTATCACTTCCTCGCTCTGCTTCTTTCCTTTTCCCGCTCACTATCTCCCTGCCTGTCTCTCTTCCCTCTCTCTTGCCTCTCACATTTGAGTTTTTCTTGCCCACACACTCTGTCTCCTTTCCTCCTTAACCCTGGTCTGGTTGCGCGTTTTCTTTTTAACCTCCCTGCATCTCCCTCGGTCTCACGCGTGTTCTCTACTCTCCCTTCTCCTCTGCTCCCACCTCAAGCCGGCAGAGTGGGGTTTGAGCTTCGCAGAGTGGCCCTGCCGCATGTAGGAGAATGACACTGTCTGATCCGAGAATGACACTGGACTCCTCGGCTTTCTGGTTTCTAGTGGCGTTCGCCCTGTTCGGTGTTTCTCCCTCTCTCTCGCTTTTGCGCGCTTTCCTGCCTTTTCCCTCCTCTCCCTTCCTGCTCACCCAGCCTTCGACTCCTGCTCCCGTTCAAGCTCCCCTCAGGCATGGAACAACGGTCGCGTATGCGGTTATGTTTATGGGCCGCCATTAAGGCCGCTGCGCCGTTCAAGGGTGGAACTGCTCCAGCAGGAGAGCTGCTGTCAGGGCTCCTCTGCATGGACCCGCCCACTCTAAAACTGCCACCCAGTCACCAGTGAAGGCTCCACCCCCTCTTTTCCACGTTTCCGGCAGCGGGCTGCTGGGAGCAGGGTCCGAGGCAGGGGCTTCACCGAAGGGGGTTTTCAACAAGTAGTGCTCCATAACGCTTCTGAAAGATCATTATAACATAGCCATTGCAGTCTAATGAGGTAATAATGAGGCATATTGTCGGCGGAAGCCACAGAGGCCCCCGTGCGGCGCGTCTCTCCGCCGAATCGGTAGTGCTGTTGCCGAGCGTGATCTGATGTCGGCATGTATGTGGGCTCCACGTGAGGACATCGTTAGTCTGCAGCGCAGCTGAACATGCACGCACTTTGCACACACACGCTCTGCCTTTCCCTCTGACACTAAAGACCCCTCCCCGAGAGAGCAGCATGCGATGGCTGTCGTCATGGAGGCAGGCTCTACGTGCGCGTGTATGTGTGTGTTGGGATCATCAGTGCATTTGTTCGGCCTCTGCCTGTGTGATCTCGGCACTGCAGATAAGAAAGCCCCACCCCCACACCAGCTCACTCCATCAGCTGTGTGTGCGTCTGTGTGTGCGTCTGTGTGTGCGTCTGTGTGTGCGTCTGCGCTCACGCGCATCCTTCAAAGCCATTTCTACAGCCTCCCCAGCACTTCTCCTCAGCTCTGAGATGCGTATGCCCCGCGTAACGTCCTGTCCCTACACCACTATTGCCTAGTTCGTTAGGTTTCCCTCAGAAGTGGCATTTTCAGTTTTCTCCAGTTGGAGGCGCTATGAAGCCCACTCCGCACACATCATCTCCCCTTTATTGGAAACCTGGCAGCATTTCTTCAGCTTTATCTGCTTGGCTTACTATATGCAGACCCACTGAGTCTGTCTACCCCCTTACCCCCCCTCTCTCTCATTGTCTCTCCTCCCCTTCTTCTCCTTTGTGTATGTATACAGTTGCGCCAGGGTGCTGATATTATTGATCCAGATCTTCAGAATTCATTACGCCGCCTGCGTTGTTTTTTTATCCACAGTGCCGGAGCTTGCGCTGCTCATGCCTTCTGCGCACATTATTCCACCATTATTCCCACAATGCCGCCTTATCTGCACCATTCCGCCCTGCACCATTCCGCCCGGAGACCTGCCATCTTCAGGCACTGTGCGGGGATTTGATGGGCGAGATATCTCAGGCCTGGAGGATAGGAGGGGTGTGGGGTGTGTGTGTATGTGTGTGTGTTGGGGGGGAGGGCTGTGTTGAACAGCGTCCAGCACAAACACTGCCCCCCCACCCACCCACCCACCAGAGCGAGCTCATCGGCCTGCCCCCTTTTCAACCTTTCACTTCACCCCCTAATGAGAATCTGCCTAATTATCCTAGCGGACGGGAAGCTGCAGCGGTCTGTGTGGGCCCGCCCCGACCCTGTTCAGCACTCCAGGACGCGACCTTCATGCCGATGCAAGCGGATCGATGGCTCAGGCCCCGCCCTTTATGCACTGCCGTCCAAACTCCCAAGGCTGCGACTGTTTAAACGTACACGGAGGCAAGCGCATATAAACGAAAAGACCCTCCCCTGGAGGGAGGGGGCGGGACTTTACCAGGCCAACCTCGGGAAATGATCCTCCCCTTAGGGTTCGCCTGTCGTTTGCGTGCGGATTCATTTCCATGTCGATACTGTGTCCTTGAACACAAGCTCATTGCAGGATCTTTAATGTGTTTAGCCCCGCTAAGCTTTGTTGGGGAGCTAATCCTTTTTAGGACACCATCCACCTCTCTGTCTCAGCATTTCCCACAAATCCTCCACAAACCCAGCAGAACAAAGAGACCTGCAAAGGCTGCACTCAGTCCTTTATGTTTCTTTTATCTCTCTCTTTACCTCTTTTAACCTCTCTCCTTTCTCCCCCTCTCTTTCTCTGTCTTTCTGTCCCGCCCTCTTTCTCTCCGTTACCCTTTCTTTCCTCATTCTTTCTCTCTCTCTCCTGCTCCCCCCCCATCCCTCTCTCCCCGCCTTAAGGCCAGTATCCACTCTGAATTTGCACGTCCATCGATTTGATTCAGCAACATTAATGTCAAGCCCTCGCACGTCCTGTCAAACCCGAACACCAAACCGCGCTTTCTGCTCTCCGGTGGCAAGTTCCTAGCACCTTCCTCCTCCTTCCACCCCTCCCTCTCGCCCGCCTCTCACTGCTCCCCACTTCGGGGGGTGGATATATTAGATATAACCAATTCAATTTTATGCAGCTAGGACAGACTCCCCGGGGGACGTAAATACACACATTTTTAATACACTCCACACCAAGAAAAAGGCCCATCCAGTGTTGCTGCAGGCAGCACCAGGCTCCCCTCACACTCAATTATTAATGTAACGACCCTGCGACTTAATTAAATAATAAAGACAGGGCGGACTAGCGAAGGAATGGAATGGAGACAGCTCATGTATATTAGAGCAGGCAGCACCCACAGACACGGTGCTCGGTGGTGAGGAAACGAAGGTACATAAACAAATAAACCTTGCGTTCTGAAGACTGGAGGCTCACCACGCCCCTTTTTGGCGGAGACGAATGATTCGACGAGGGGGCTCGCCACACCCTCCTCGCCAGAGCCAAGTGATTCGATGAAGGGGCTCACCACGCCCCCGACTCACCAGAGCCGAATGGTTCCATATGCATACACCAGTAATGGATATGAGCTCCCACATTTAAGTGGGGCGTGTCCTCTCGGGGACGTGGGTGGGTCATCAGAGGACCGTGTCCAGTGGGCCAAGAGCGACGAGACCAGAGGCCGAGCAATCCCGCTGCAGCTGGAGCTAGTGACGGCCAGGGTCGCCAGAAAGATGATGGGTGACGTCTGATCTAATTCAAAGACAGTAAACACAGCGCAAAATAAAGCGGCCTGTTTACCACCCTAATACTAGATGTCATCCAGCTAGTTTATTGGTTGATGTTGGACTCATCCCCTAGAGTAACGCCCCCTAGAGCTTTTCATTTAAACTTTGTTTATAGATTACTGCGCTTGAAAAGCTGTCTGTGGAGCAACCGATCATAACGACAGTCAAGAGTGCATGGCCAGTAATGGCGATATGAGCATTCCTCAGAGTGCAGGCCGGGACCTTGGGTCAAGGGTCAGCAAATAAAACCAGGAAACCAGTACATCTGTGCTCAGCCAGACAACCCATTCCAGCCTAAAGTAACTCGAGGGTTTGGCAGGAGAAATTGCCATTGCTATGATCAACTGTGACATTAACATCATTTCACTAAACACGCCCAATGGCTCTCAAACGAGATCAGACAATAAACGTATCTTTGCTATAAGCTCACAGCCTCCACCCCTTTGCTTTGTTCCTGAAGTTGGGTTTAAGGCTTAATTAATTATTTAAATTCATTTTTGAAACATAAGTCACATTTTGGAGTGGCTTATTCAAAGGCATAAGCCTTTTTAGCTTAATAGCAGAGCGCATTTGCTATTAGGCTGAAAAATCGCCCCATTGTCGTCGTTGACTCAGTGGTGCGTGAGCGATGAAGGATGATGACAAACTGGAGGGTTTAAATTAATGGCCCCTAACAGCAATCGCAGTTGACAGTGTGCCCGCGCTAATACTCATGTAAAGCAATACAAACGTTTGTTCTCGGTCTCAAAACACGCCGGAAACTCCTGCACCACTGAAATGACTGAATTTATGTGAGGTGAATCATTTTTGCACTGTAAAAAGAATCTTTTTCTGGTGTCAAAGAATATTAATAGTTCATGGACTGATTGTAAGGAAACACAGGCAACATAGGCCTATAAATAGATCTATTAGTTACTTTATATATGAACAAACACAGATATAAGTGTTTGGAATCTAAATCATTTTTATTTAGTCAGGACAACGTGATAGTACAGGAAGAGCAACTTCGAAGAGTTTGTTCTGGGTTGATCTTCAAGGCGTTGCATTTTTAGAGTCTGTTTACTTCCACGCCACCAGTTCAGGAGCTCACATGTGCCATCATCCCAGCAGCGGGTTAACGACAAGTTCACATGCTCTTATCCTCCTGCATTTAACCCACTGGGCTTTCCGTGGGCACCAGGTCCAACCGAAACAAACCGCGCGATATATTAATTACCCCCGTTTTATTTCGCCTGCCCGCCTCAATCACTCATAGCGCAAAGAGTGAATGCAGCATGCAAAGCATTTTCTGTTTCCCTCTTGCCTCTGTAGTTCTTCCCCCTCCTCTCTGAAATGGACTGTGTCTGGCCGAGGTTGGTTATTTATTTTCCCGAGTCTCTGCTCAGCTATCCCGGAGTTGGCAGAGTGATTTTGTAGAATTGAAACATTATAGACTGTTACTGTCAGAGTGTTAAATGTGATATATAGACCTGGGGGGGTACTCGAGAGAGAAGTAGCAGTGTGTGTGTGTGCATAAGTGTGCATGCGTGTGTGTGTGTGTGCTTGCGTGTGAGTAAAGCTTTGTGTGTGTGTGATTTTCTGGGTTTTGTGTGTGTGTGTGTGTGTGTGTGTGTGTGTGTGTGCTTGCGTGTGAGTAAAGCTTTGCGTGTGTGTGATTTTCTGGGTTTTGTGTGTGTGTGTGTGTGTGTGTGTGTGTGTGTGCTTGCGTGTGAGTAAAGCTTTGCGTGTGTGTGATTTTCTGGGTTTTGTGTGTGTGTGTGTGTGTGTGTGTGTGTGTGTGCGTGCGTGCAGGCTTGTGTGAAGGTGTGTATGTGTGCGCGTGGAGTGGGGGTCGTTGGGTATTGTGTCGCTCTTGAGCATTGTGCTCATGGGAGATGGGAGGCCATCCAGCATATGAGATGACAGGGCAATGTGGCGAGAGGTAATGACTTAACGCAGCCCGCCGGAACCAAATGCTTGTGTGTGTGTGTGTGTGTGTGTGTGTGTGTGTGTGTGTGTGTGTGTGTGTGTGTGTGTGTGTGTGTGTGTTAGTGTGCCTGCATGCATGTGTATATATGTGTGTGTGTGTGTGTGTGTATGCTTGCATGTGTGTTAACCCCTCAGTGGCGCTTCTAGACTCTCTTTTGTCATCCTTCCCTCTTCATGTGTGGGTGACGCCATGGCGACACTTGCGTTGCTCGAGCGCCAGCCAGCCGGAGCAGAAGCACATTAGCGGGTGCCTGGCAGGCAGTGCGGTGCAGTGCAGCGGGTGCTGTGCTGGCCCTCCCAGCAGCAACTGCTGATCTGATGAGGCCGGGGATACCCATAGTCTAACAACACACACCCGACGGGACCTACACTACAGTGGGCAACTCCAGCAGCCTCCAATCAGACCTCTATTTCAGACTGTGTGCAGCTCCTCTCTGTCTGCAGAAGGTGGTGGTGGTCATGGTCCCGAAGGTACCTCTCACTGAACAGTTTATTGTTCTCCTGGAGAGTTCCTACCCAGAGAGTTTGGTTTAGGTGAGTTGGGAGCAGGTAAACACTACCATATGCAGTTTAAGGGTTTCCCCCAAGGCTGAGATGTTAGACGCTGTGGAAGTATTTGGTTTGATGTATTGCATGGTGTAGGTTGCACATCTGTACCTGCATGGTGTAAGTTGAACCTCTGTATCTGCATGCTGTAGGTCGTACCTCTGCAATTGAATCTAACATATTAAGTGTGATTTATGATTAAGTCCCATGGGCCAAACAGCAGACCCATTAAACACTAGGGCTGTGATGGTATACATCATTAACAGTCTAGGACTCGTACCTCTGTTATTGTTATTCCGCAAACCTTGAGTTTGTTTGTTTTTTTACTCCAGTTCATTTCCAGGTTTATAGACTGTATCTGTGTCTCCTTCCTCTGTTTTGTCAGAGTGCTCTGTCTTGTAGTGCTTACCATGGTTACAGCAGCTTGAATGTAACCCCCAAACATACTGAGTTTAGTTGCTTCCCAATGTCATGTGACAAATTGATGTAACCACCACCACCACCCCAAAAAAATAAAGCCCGAAAGAACTAGAACCTGCTGGAAAATATTAATAAAACCAGCCAATTAATCCTGCATTGACCACCTGCAAAACCCCTTTTTTTATGGCCTATTCAAACATATAAAACTTTATTGCATGGGAGAAAGGGAGTCACTGCCATTTTTGCATAGCTTTCCACGGCCGGGACTTTTATACGAGCCCCCTTATTGCCCCTCTGTGACATTTTAAACTTTATTGAACAAGACTTTTAAATCTGTAGGCAGTATATAAAAATTGAGGAATTTATCACTTTTTCTGGAACATGGGTTTCGCAGGCAAGAGGCAAACCAGACATTAGCATCGCACCTTGTCTCTGAGTCCTGTTCACTTTCCTCGTCAGCTAATTCATTCATAAATTTGGAGTCCAAATGCCCGGGTTTCATGGCCAGACTTGTCTAGTGCTGTTTATTTTTATCGATCCGCCTTACTCTCTATGTCATGTAGCATTTTATTATGGCGATAATGTTTCCATGGCTACCGAGGCCATTACTGCTCAATCTGCCCATCCTCCATAATGGTTGCGAAAGCTATTATGAGCTATAGGCCAGCTTGGGTGTTCAGTACAGGATCTGTTTTAATGTCTATGCTTTTTTTCTTCTGTATTTCTTTAGAAAAAAGTGTCTTGTTTTAGGTTCCTCTCACACACGCTGTTATACTCATGGAATAACCCTCTCAAACCTGCCATCTTGATGGCAGCTTCAGTATTATACTTAGCTTTCAAAAGATTTGTTTTTAATAATGAATGTAATCGAAAATTGGATAACACAGGGGACTGCTTTGGATCGTGCTGTTTCCTCTGAGGTGAGAGCTATAGAACCCATTTCAATGTGTTGCGAAGATCAATTAAACTCAATAAAGGCAGCGAAGATGAAACACTAAAAATGAATAATGACCTCCAAAGGCGAGACAAAAGCTTCGCTTCTCCGTGCACCATGTATGAACATCCCAGACACGCGGTATAAAAGACAGAACCAAAACGAACATCTCGGGGACGCTGGGAAAAAATATCCACCCCAATCTTTTCATTGCTGGGGGGAGGGGGGTTTTAGTGTTCTAAGCCTGCTTTCAATGCAATTAAAATGAGGTGTCCATCAGGACCTGTCTTTGTGTGTCCCCGTATGTTTGGGTACTGATACAGTGCGGATTACTCTGTTTGGGAAGCTGATAACAGTCTGTTTATAACCTTGGCAGAGAGCAAGGGCTAATCTGACTGGAACACACATCCCCCTCAAACCCCTCCGATAAAGACCTGCTGGTTGCTCTGTCGAGAGGGAGAGGGAGGGAAGAGGATGCTAGAAAGGAAAGGGAATAAAACGAGAGGAAACACACACCTGCTGTAGTTTGAATGAACGGTTGCAAGGAAAAGTTTGTGAACCCTTTAGTATTACCGGTACTACGGCGCAAATGGCTCCGAAAATGTGAAGTTGTTCTAAGCCGTAACAAAAAATGTAATTCAACAGACAACTCACTCAACATTTTACATTGCCATATCTTTAATAAAGATATCTTTAATAAAATGTGGCTTTAATAAAAACAGTCAAGGTCATTCATAGAAGAAGTATGTGGCCCTGCAGTACAATAACCTTTCTAAGAGAGAATAATCAGTTAAGGTGAGTTTGATCTGCTTGGCCATATAAAAGACCAACACAAGTTTGGCTACCTGCTCCTTATCACAACACTGCTGTACTATGTGCAACACGATGCAATATGGGCTGAGAGAGGATATTGGAGAGAAAGCCTTTAGAGCTAAGAAATCCGGAAGGAGTTTCATATAATGTCTAAAAACCTGGGTCCACAGGCAGGTAGGCCAAAGCAGCAAACGCAGGAAATGCACTGCTGCAGTGCCCAGGAGTGGGTGTCCTATAAAGATCACTGCATGAGCATGCAGTTGAGTCCTCAGACATGTAATGAATATCCCAAGAATGTCAGGTAAGGTTTTGCAGGTATGATAGCATCCAGGTTCATAAGCCTGCTGTAATAAGAAGGTAGAAGCTGAATGGTACCGAATGGAAGCAAACCTCTCTCTCAAAAAAAAAAGAAAAAAACCCTCAAAAAAAGATCCACCTCCACCTCAAGATTACTAAAGGTTCTTCACATCACTACTATGTGCTTCACATCACTATGAGAGTGCTCTTCTGTGGACAAATGAGGCAAAAGGTGAGCTTTTAGGTGAAGGTACACAGCATTATATTTGGAATAACTGTATGGAATATTTGGAATGACTGTATGGAATGCCAGCAAACATTAAACCGCCAGTGCAACTATGAAGCGTGATGGAGGCAGTATAATGGTGAGGGGCTGGTTTAGGAATATGGTAAAAAATACCTATGAACTACAACAAAATACAAGGGTTTGCATACATTTCTATCAGTTGCCTTAATTGTTTGAACCATTTGTTCAGTCTTTAAGCATGAGGGTGGAGAGGCAGGATGCAACCATGTTGATGAGCATGTTTTATTGAAAGTAATTCCAAAGCTGTTAAGCTTTTTGACAAAGAAACAAAACCACAGAGAACAGCAAGAAAATGAAAGAAACAATGCTGGACCATGAAGACAAGAAGACAAGGGTATATACTGTAAAAACAGCATAATTGGAGGAATTCAAGGCAGACTGAGAAACAATGAAGGGTGGGGAAATGCAAATCACGAGATAGGGTGGAGACTAAGCAGATCAAAAACAAAAATAAAGCCACATGGTGCTAGTGCCATGGGAACCACAACACCAGAGGGGGAAGCCATAAAAATCAAGAGATGGCACTGTAAAACATGAGTTTCTTAAAAATGTTGGTTTTTACAAAAAATATGGGCCAGATTCATAAACTTGATGGTTGCTGCACTATGGAATGCAAAATGTGTGACACGGTATTTAATTCCTATTCATGAAGTTATAATGGCAATAATTAGCACACCAGTGTCAACTAACCGCTATGCTAAATTCACCTAAATTCAAAACTAATATGTAAATGAGTCCATAGATATTAAAGACCCATGCCAAGAGACAGATGACTGACTAACTCCAGTTGTGAGACCAGTGGTATGCTGAAACCTTCCAGTTACATAAAAATATAACATTTCTGTAACTTTTACCAAGAAGGGAACTGCATAGTTCTGCTGAATTCATGTCTTCGGTTCTTCTAAATCATGGCAGAGCAGCAAAACTGTATCTTACCTCAGTCTATATCTGTGTATAGAGTTTTCCTCCCTGACACCTAAATTTTGCATTTCTTATGTCAAAAATTTGCAGCATTCTGAGATGCTGCTCAAGTCATCTTCCTCGTGTACTTGCATTTTTGCAGGTACAAATTTTGTGTCATACAAACAGACATAAAAATGGGCCTTTTAAGATCATCAAATGCACAAAGGCTTCTTACCGAGACATTTACCGTAAGACAAGTTCAGGTGGCAATCTTTGCAGAGAGGCGTTGTATTATGAATAGTCAACGTAATATGCAAATGAGGACAACATGGGTCGCAGCATGAATGAGGGAACATGTTACTGTGGTGCAATTTGCTGTTAACATCCCGTTAAATCTGGTGCTAGGTGAATTTGGAAATTATATAATTTATCATCATATTTTAGGTGCCATTCATTCAGAAATCCAGTTAATTCCAAAAGGTTCACACACATTTTTCTAGCAGCTCCAAGTCCTCACTCCTACATATTGTTAATTTATTAATCAATTCGTAGCAGTTCAGCTTGGCATCTAGCAAAGTTAACTGCGATTCCGATGACATGTTAATTTTCTTTCACTGAGTATTGTTGTCTTTGTGTACCTGCTTGTAAACAGCCTTCACAGTGCAGGCAGAGACCATGAACACCTGTCTGCATCACACATGCCCGTGTCTTTCATAAGGCAGTCAAATTACAGCGTAGTCTTTCATCAGAAAACGCTGCCCAGTTTTCCAGTACTGCAGAACCAAACGGGCTTGCCGGTGAGATCCGTTGCAGAGTTTAATTTGTAGCACTCTGTGTGACTGGGCGTGTTCTTTCCCAGAATGCAGCAGTGCCGCAACCCTTGTCCACTGTGTGGAGTCAGCCCTCGGCTGCGATTCTGTTTTCCACTGTGTGGAGTCGGCCCTCGGCTGCGATTCTGTTTTCCACTGTGTGGAGTCGGCCCTCGGCTGCGATTCTGTTGCTGTTATTCTGCCAGGCAGTCTAGCTGTGTTGTCCTACAAGCACGTCCCACAGGTCTTAGTTGTGACACACACGCAGCCTGCGCCGCACACACAGACTCTGCCACATCCCCACACGCACATGCATGCACACAGATGAGTTCACACTGGCATGCATATGTGTGGAGCGTGTGGATGAAGAAGCATGTGTTTGTGTATATGCATGTGTGTATGTACCAAGGAGCAGCACAGAGAGAGCTGGGTCGTATAAAAACCCCTGAGCCAAGCTAGTTGTCATGCTTAGTAACCATTGCCCCCACGGTGCAGCCTCTCAGCACATGCCTGTTCCTGCGTCAAGCCTCCAGCTGGAGAGCGAAATTACAGCCTTGCTCCGACATTAAGACAAGTATTCCAGCTCTCAGGAGGAGCCATGCAACTAGGTCAATCTCTTAATGGATTCCACCAAGTGTACCCATAACCATCTGAACCCAGGAGAGAGGGGAGAGGAGTGCAAACGACCCCCTGCACGTTCCTCCGTTCCTCGTTCTCGCCCGTGGCGCTGTTTTTTTTTTTTTTTTTTTTTAAAGCTCAAATTTTAAAATGTTAAAAAGCGGTTCACCATGTTTCAAAGTGACGCGGAATACATTATCGTGAAAGCGGTCCAGACCACGTTCTGATCGACCGCGGGTTAGCGTGCCGCCTAAAAACCTCTCTCGCGCTCTCTCTCTCTCTTACGCACACACATTCTCTCTCTCTTTCTCTCTCACATACACTTTCTTTCGCTTTCTCTCTCCTGGGCAAGCGCACGGTTCCCGTTCACATGGCGGGCAGCTCGAGCTCCCGCCACTCCTGACACAGCTTCCATGATGAATGTCATCCACCTTAAGCCCGCGGGTGCGACCCACTCCCACCCCCCACCCTCTCCACCACTGCGCCTTGAATATTTAAGCAACGTGCCGGCAGCACGCCCGCCAAGACCTGAGCTTGCCAGCGACTTCCACCGGGGCTCGGCACAAGTCACGCTTACGGCGCCCCCCCTCCCCATGAGGTGGGCGCGCACCAAAAAAAAAAAAATGGTGCAGAGTAAACAACATGTGTTTCCGTTTACTGTACCTGCCCGCACTCCACCCACAGGGTGGAGAAGCCCCGAGCGGGTCGCCACCACGCTCCCTGCAGGTGTGGAAATAAAAGCCAAGGCTAAAAATACAGCCGGCAGCTGGGAGTTATTTGGAGTGAGGCGTGTGCCTCGGCGCACGCGCGCGCGCGCGTGGGGAGGAGAGCACCGGAGCCCAGCTGGAGAGGCAGGTGTGCGTGAGCTGACCGACAGGAAGCTGCCTATTTAGTCACTCCGCAGTCCTTCCGAACAGATGCCTCGCCAAACTTGCATTTGTTCAGCTTCCTTTTGCGTTGATTCATGCATAGCTGGGTTTCTTTTGTTTTGGGTTTGTTTTTTGTTTTGCTTTTTTTTTTTGTGATGAAAGATGGAGACATGGTAAAGTTTCAGAGCTTGGGAGGCAGGGCGGGGCAGTAAGAAAGAGAGAGGGGGTTACAGAGTGGGGGTAGGAAGAGAGGTAGAGGGGGTAGGAAGGGAGCAGTCCAGTAACAGAGAGAGACAGGTAGGAACAGAGAGAGGGGAAGATACAGAGAGGGGGTGGATAGAGAAGGGTAGAGAGATAGAGCATGAAGGCTGATTACAGCATTTGTGCAGTCGACCAGCTCCTGACCACAGACACACACTGCCCCTTACATTTGCGCACATCGCTGCGCTCGAATGGGGTGACAAAACCGCTTGGAGACAAAACCAGGCTTTAACTGGCCCCTCCCTGCTGACGTGTTCACACGCTTGCAGGACGCCTCGGGACACCCGCGGGGCCTCCACGCTTTTGGGTCAAGCGTGACCAGCATGGCCCCTCATTTCTCACATATATGGCCCGAGGGCCAGACAGGAAATGACCCCCTGCTACTTCCTTTAATGAGTTCATATATAAATGACCTCCCTCCCTCTGTTTTCTTCTCTTGAATGACAGCTGGGTGGAAGGGGGGGTCCGCCCAACCCACATTTGCATGTGTTGTGGTGACCTACATAGGACGCTTTAGACAAGGGATAGAAGCATCGGGAACCTCGAGGCCTGGGAATTTGCGCAGAACAGCTTCTCATTGCACACTCAGCCAGGCAGGATTTTTACAATCCTCAGAAGTCCCCCATCTCGCAGGGGAGTCAACTTACTGCTAATTACCAAAATTAGCCTCAGTGCTAATCCTCAGGCCGAAACGTGTTTCTGGAAAAAAAACTGCGTTTTCTAGGCAGGGCAGACGAAGAAGCCGAATACGAAAAAACTCACTCTTGCTCGTAATGTCATTTAGGGAAAAAAAAACATTGCCATTCCCTCCTTACCGTTGAGTCACTGTCACAGTGCCAACTTCACACAGACTCCGGAAGAGCACCTTTAATGGCACCGCTTCACTCTGTCCGCTCATCACGCCCAGGGCTCTTCTCGTTTCGGCCACTTTTTGAGCCTCGTCACGGAGAAGAGCGCTTGTTATTTCCAGAACGAGCAAAAACCTCTGATTGGCCCTCGGAAAGGAGCGGCCTGCCCGAGTTCCGGCAGCTTCTCTCCAGGGTGCGCTGCCTGCCACATCCACACGGGTCTCTAGTGGGGGCCGCCGCAGCCTAGATGGAAGTTGTAATGAAGTTTGATGGTTGCCATTGTTTTTCTCCTAGTTACTGCCCGGAGAGCAGGGTGAGCAGAGACAGCAGTCTGCGTACCGCAGCTCACAAATGGGACGTCCCAGAGGGATCCCACTTACACTGACAGATCGGCAATGAATCACAGATGCTTAACAATAAACTGAGGGAAAAAGTTTCTGACATTTTTGTGTAAAGCTTTGTGGGTAAGTGTTCTCCCATGAGCAGCAAGGATATCGCCGCAGCCCTGATTTCGCTTTTTAATTGGCTCATCATCATGATTTTTTTTTTTTAATTTCCCATTTCTTAAAAATTCGAGCATCTTTTTAAGGGAGACTTTTTGTAGAATAGGCAGAGAAATAGCTCTGACCTTACGGTTGTACCGGAATGAGCTCATAACTTTCCTTTCTGGTATGACACCATTGCAGCTAGAAAAGGTTGTTCAATTTTTGCAGCAGTTGGCTCTCAGAGAACTGCACACTGTGGTCTCTATAGCTTGGTGTTTCGCTGAGGCTGGGGTTAGCTGTAGGACAGCGTTAGCTGAAGAACAGTTTCCTTATGAGGATGATGTGCCCTCGTCCAAGCGACGCAGGTTCACATGTAACATTCCCTCAGCCTCTCTTCCATTTTTACCCGGGAGGTCGTTTGCCCCTCACCTGCAGAAGCTACAGAAGCTGCAGGGAGGCCTGTCCTGAGACGTGCAGATCATTTGTTTGGAATAGCTAACCGCAATGATCGCACCTCTTCTGAGTCAAGGTTAAAGAACACACCCCGGATGAGGTTTAATGGAGCTTTCCTTCCCTTTACTCCTCTGCCTTCTATTTTTTCCCCCATACCAATCCCTCACTCTCTCTCTCTCTCTCTCTCTCTCTCTCTCTCTCTCTCTCTCTCTCTCTCTCTCTCTCTGTCTCTCTCCCTCTCTACTGCATTTAACACATCCTCTGCCAGTTCTGTCGAGTCGCGGGAACGCGGTTCTTCCAGTCTCCCGACACATGTTGTCATGCTTTTCTGACGCCCCCTTCACGCGCGGATTATTCGGGAGAGTGTTTGGAGCCGAGGCGTTTATCTGATAGGCCCCCGCTGTTGACGGTGCACGCGTTTGTGTGTGTGTGTGTGTGTGTGTGTGGTGGTTGGGGGGGGGGGGGGGGGGGGGGTTAAGAAAGGGTAGCATTGATGCAGAAGGCTGCAGGTTTTTTTCTTTCTCCCATGCATGGGGGCGGTAGGAACACAGCAGCGGCCTTGGGGTTAAGCAAGGCGCCTAATCCCTTCTTAATCTGCACGCTACAAGCAAAGAAGTGATTAGACAGCACACGCGCATGCAGACACACACATGGAGTATCATCAAACACTTCCAGCAAAGAGCGGTTCTTTTGTCCCGGCCGATATACATTTGTTCGCCACTGCCCCCTATAAACGCAGGTTTATTTTGCAGCGCACTCGGAACTAAGGTGCCAGCGAACCAAACGTCTGTCACTCGTTCGCATCTGTCGCGTTCTAAACGGGCCGTAACACAAAGACGGAGTCGAGCGGTATTTCCAGCAGAAGCACAGGCACCAAAATGTATTAGCTAGAGCTGTATATATATTGTTGTTTCGTGTCTGGGAAAGGTCTGTTTATGTCTTTTTAGACATACAGCGGGCTCTTACACCTCCGTAGATGCATTGCGATGGTTGTCCCACGGCACGTCTGTTACCGTGCAGAGGCTGGTGTCATACGCAGGACACTGGCGCACGTGATCCCGGGGAGGGAGACACCACGGGCGATCGTCTCTGCGCACGCGGGCGGCCATATGGCGCGTGTCCTTGCGCTGAAACGTAGGGGAGACGTCCCCCCGAGAGACGAGGGGTTACTGTGGTTCGAAACGAATCCCACGCCCATCACCCGCCCACCCCGTGTAAACCCCGTTTCCCCGGCACGACGGTGTTCCGTTTTCCGCCAGGACTCCGTTGCGATAAACAGGCGGTAGGAACATCCAGTCAAACGGAGAGGCTGTCAGAAGATGCTGCCATCATAACTCCCACCTCCCCCCCCCAAAAAAAAGAAAGGAAAAAGATGGCCGGCTTTGCTGGCTGGGCCTCTTCTGTCTGCCTCCAGATGTGGTTTAATTTACTGCGACTCGGCTAATTATGGTAATTAAGGATTAATTACTGTTAATTACTTTCGCATAAACTCATCACCAGTCAAAGAGCAGCGCCTTATGAAGTGTGCCATGCGTGCAAACACACAGCATGGGGGCAGCTCAGAACACACGCATACCCCCCCCCCCGGTCTTTTCACACAGCAGGTTGGTCATATAGTGGCCCTCAACAGGGCCCCAAGCATGGCAGGGCCTTCAATCTTGCACACAATCACCGGTGACACCTCTCATGCCACCACACGGGACAGTAACTGCTAGCCTGGCATCGTTGTGATCTGGTAGCCACACTACCAGACAAAGCTGGCCACTGCACTGAGGAACTAGTCAGATCTTAAGTTTTCTTTTTAAATGTTGTGTTGATATCCGACATCATCTTTATCACTGTTTCAAAGGTTGGTGTTTTTTTACATTTAGCTGTTTATTTTGACATCTCACTTGTTTGCCCGTTCCGTCTGCAGGTGTGTGTTAGCAGATGGCGCCAGTGAGCACCCAGTTTGCTTGCCATCCCGAGACTTGCCATGGCGCTGGGTCGCGCGACTGGCGACCGGCCTCTCCCCTCGGTCGAAATGGGCGGCACACACACGCGGCTGATGACAGAAAAGAAATCATCGCATGCCAGCTCGATTAGATTAGTAAAATTCACTGGGAGCGAAGCGGCAAGAAGCAATCGCACATAATTAATTCTGACTTTGATCACTGTCGCTGCCTCTCCATGAGATCATTTCCTATCTCCGGCTCTTTAAGAGACAAACATTATAGAGTGACCCTCGGAGCGCGAGCCTTATCGGTTATTAATCAGGGCCTAGTATCGATGCAGACTGCATTGATAACTGAAAAGGGGCCTCTGTGTCTGGATAATGGATGTTTTTTGTTTTGTGTGTGTGTGTGTATGTGCATGTGTTTCTTTTTCCTCTGCCATCATTCTGTGGTCCTACACAATCAGCTGAATGAGCTCCTCGTTGTCCCTGCTCTTCCCGACCGCATCAGAAAGCAAGTCTCGGGAGAGCTAGCCAATGAGCTCGGGAGAGTCTCTGGAGATCTAGCCAATGAGCTCGGGAGAGTCTCGGGAGAGCTAGCCAATGACGCCAAAGCGACCTCGAGTCTCCTGCCCTGCGTTCGAGTCTGATCAGATCAAGTGGCAACAATTTTCCGAGGTCGCTCAGCAAAAAAAAAAAGGAAAAGCAGAACGGGTCTTCCCTGGGGCCCCGGCGCATAGCCTGTTTTGAATAACCAATTCCTTTTAATGAAGGCTTTATGCGGAAGTGCTCGGCGTCAAACGATCCTTCCTGCGGTGCCTGGCAGGCCGCCTGGTGGAGGGCTGCCCGCTCGGTTCCACCCACTTCCGCCCACCTCCACCCTCCTGTTCCTCGTGTGCTCTGCCTCAGCCTGCGCTCGACCAGCGCCCAACCCGCGCCAGCGCCCAGCCCGCGCCAGTCATCTCCAT